>NW_010972589.1:830299-830662 GCF_000737465.1 Haliaeetus leucocephalus
GGCCCGCGCCGACGGCCACGGAGGCCGCCGCTCGCCCCTCACGGGCAGGGGAGCGGCCCGCCCAGCTACCTGTACTGCCTGACAGCCAGAGGCCCCGCCGGCTGCCGAGCGAAGCCGGCCAGGCGGCCGCACAGGTACCGCTCCAAGCTGCCCTGGTCGAAGCGGTGCCGCCGCCGCACCTCGCCGCTGCCCGGCTCCCCCGCCATCCCCGCGCCCGCCCACCGCCCCGCTACGCCACTGACGGAGGCGAGGTGCCCCGCCCCGCCCGGCGTCGCCGCGGTGGCCGGAGGCGGCCTGGTCCGTCAAGGAAAGAGTTCCCCGGCGGCGGGCCCGCGGGGCTCTCGGAGCCGGGAGGCTTCTCCC
>NW_010972589.1:830770-870679 GCF_000737465.1 Haliaeetus leucocephalus
CCGCTCCGGCTGGGAACGCTCGCCTGAGGCGTCGGCGCGGGCAGGGGACGGCGCTCCCTGCCGCTCCCGGAAGCCGCCTCAGAGCGGGGAGACGTGTCGCTGCGGCGTTGCCGGCGCTGCCATGGCGGAGCCGGGCCGGCTTCAGCAGCTGGAGCGGCGTGTGCGGGAGCTGGAGGAGGAGCTGGCCCGGGAGAGGGGCGGCCGGCCGGCGCCGCGGGCCCGCATCGAGAGCATGAGCCCGGAGGTGACGGACTCCAACCCCTACAGGTGCGGCGGGGCTGAGGGCGTGCGGGAGGGCCCCCGGGGGGCGGGGGGCTGCGCCTGCGGGGACTGGGTTGTGGGGAGAGGGCCGGGGCTGAGCCGCGGGGAGGGGGCCCGGGCGCCGAGTCGGGACGTGGGGGCTGGGGAGAAGGGAGGGCGGCGGGGTCCGCGGCCGCGGGTTGGAGCTGTGGGCCTGGGTGAAGGGGAGGCGGCGTGTGGACGTGGGCGAGGCCAGGGAGGGGTGGGCTGGGTGTGCTGAGGGGGGCGTCGGGACGACGGTGAAGACAGGCGCTCTGCGGGGCGGAGGGGAGAGGTGCTCTCCCGTTCCCACCGCCGGGGCTGGCAGGGCCGTACGTCGGAGTTGCTTTGTGTTATCTTCCTGTGTGGTACGGGGGGGGGGGGGGGGGGGGGGGGGGGAGAGAGGGAGGAAACTGTGAGGTTTTCAGCAAAGTTGCTAGTAAGTGGGGCGGGTGTTGGCATTATGGGAGGTCTTACTCTCACTCCTCAAACTTACCTATTTTAGAGTTTGGTTTAGAGCAGTCTTGAGCATCTGGGACCCCTTCTAATGCTCAGCAGTTCTGGAAATCTGATGCTTCCCCCCCCAGGATGAATTGCTTTAATACAAGTTGATACTTGTACTTTCATTGATACTTTCTATGAAAAAATACAATAGCAGGATAAAACATTACTTTAAAATTCTTCCAGTTATCCTCACAACCTGATATTCTGTAATTAATTTTTTTTTAAATGTTATGTTGGAGTTAATCTAATCAAATTGATCAGAAAACAGTGGGAGAGTCTTCACTGGCCTGCTGCCATATGGTTCATTAAAGAAAAAAGTGTAGGCTTTCACTCTGTAAATCAGGGATTCATTTACAAAAATAGCTATGGATTCTCCTGCTTTCGTTGATGTTACTCGTACCATCTGAATAAATCCATGAGTTTCTGCAGGGTTAGTACTCCGTTGCTGTTGCTCACAGGAAGGTATCTACTATCTCTTTTAGACTACCTAGCTGGCAGTCACAACTGCAGGGAAAACAGCAGGCTTGAGTTTGGTGCTTGGTGGGGCTATTTTTAAGGCAAAAGTGATTTTAAATATCTGAAAAGCAAAGTTGCTATTAGAAACGTAGAGAGCATTTTCCATATAACGTTGCTGTTTTTCTTTGTAGTCGATTGATGGCGTTAAAAAGAATGGGAATTGTCAAAGACTATGAGGTAGGATTCTATCTGCATTAAAACAGCCTGCATATTTTTCCCTGTGAGAACCACTTTCGATATACTGATCTGTATTTTATTTCTTTCTACAGAAAATCCGTACCTTTACAGTTGCAGTAGTAGGTGTAGGTGGAGTTGGCAGCGTGACTGCTGAAATGTTGACAAGGTGTGGCATTGGTAAGGTAATGAGAGTTTTCTTCTACTGCTTTATAGTAGATGGACCAGTCTTCTTCGTAAAGAGTTAGATTCGATTTCGCTCAGTTGATTTTGCCCAAACAAAAAAGTACTATGAAGAAAGCACTCAACCACGGCTCTTGGGTAAACATCACAAATGAAGAGTTTGTATTTTTCTTATGCTAGTAAAATTGATTTACTTAGGGCTTAATCCTGTATTGTGTAGATGATTCTTGTTTGGATGCTTGTCTTCTCTGTGCTCTTATATGAGCCCATCTATCTAACCTTCATACTGGATTATTGCAAAAGGAAAACAAAATAAAGAAAAAGAAGGGAGTAACTCGCATAGAAGATTAAGTTGTATGTTATAAGAACAAGTTGATATTCATGAAATTGAAATGTGGTAGATGTCAAACATATTTTTATCACAAACATTAGTTCATCACATGGCAGAGCTAAAAACTTAGTAGCAGTTAAAAATAATTTGGTGTGTGTAGAGATAACAAGAACCTCCAGAGTTAATAGAACAGGATTTATCTTTAAAGAATGAATTTGGGGAATGGCTTAGATGTTTGTATTTCCAGTCAAAGCCTGCCCATTTACTCTTGGAACTTTAAGAAGTTTCTTAATACAGAGGTGATGCAATTTTTTTATTGCAAAGTTTATTCTCCCTTCCGCTGAAGGAGCATTTCCTGAAGACCAGCATCTTGGGCATAAGAAAGGACATTGGACAGTTGATTCAGAATTTATAATAATCAACATGTCCATGTATTATGTAGGTATTTTAAGTGAATTGGTTTTGAAGAACTATATGCCAAGACCAATGAACAAAATTACACATTTCTAGTTAATACCATAACAGCAAGTAGGAATGTGACAACAGAGGTGATAGCATTCGTGTACATGATCTGTTGAATATTCTTAGTTTAGATCAAATGAACGGATTGCTTTTTATTAAGAGTGGTTTTCATGACTTAACAAATCAGTTCCCGGTGAACAGCAGCTAGAATTCAGTCTTTCATGTGCTTACAGTGTTGGTGCCTTTTGTATGTGAACTGAATGGGACGGCGGGGGTGGTGGTTTGTTTGGGTTTTTTTTGTTGTTGGTTTCAGAATGAGTTTTGCTGTTTAAAATGCCTTGCCATGGTGCTGTGGTTGCAGAGTCTCTGAAGATTCACATATGTTAATACAATCTTTATTATAGCTGCTTCTGTTTGATTATGACAAAGTGGAGTTGGCAAACATGAACAGACTCTTCTTCCAACCTCATCAAGCTGGATTAAGTAAAGTGCAAGCAGCAGAGCATACTTTGAGGTATAACTTAGAGAAGTGGGTATCAAAATGTATTTACACAGGATGCTGCTCCAGAAAACCGATGTTTCATTCTAAATCGCTTGCAAAGTGGCATGATCTAGTTTGGAAATTTGAGTATAAAATAGTTGTGGGAATGATTGATACTTTAAGGACATTTTTGTACTGGCCAAAACCTCAGTGTAAGTCTACTTTTTAAGTATAACTAATTTTGTTCAGAAGTTTGGTATAAACTGTACCACTTCAGTATGTTGTGGGTTTTTTTTTTTCCTCTCTCATCTAATCTGTGAATTTTTGACAAATACGGGTGTATTCTAGACTTCAGACTGGAAGACTAAAACTGTAGCAACACTTGTGAAGTCAGGGAGTAGAATGCAAGTTATCATTGGTTTTATTAACATTGACTCATATTATTTCCTCCATAAGGAATATTAATCCTGATGTTCAATTCGAAGTACATAACTACAACATCACAACACTGGACAACTTTGAACATTTCATGGATAGAATAAGGTAAAATCTCTCACCTTCTGCTGGCATGTGGCTCTAAATACAGCCTCACATTTTTACTGTTGGGTTTTTTTCAATTTAATGACTTCCAATTGAAAGCCAGTGGGAAGTATGTATATATGAAGACACTTTGCTTTGGCGTAGTTTCAGGTATGCTTTATAGAATGAAGAAAGAAAATAGTTTTTAGCGGATCTGACAGAGAAGTTCTGAAATAACTTTTCCCATTTGCAGTTATGTTGTAGAAAGATACAATTCTCTAATACTTTGTACTGTAAGTGTATACTATATGAAACTGCTTTTAATCTAAAATGCCCATATATTTAAATCCCAGCTTCAGCACACTGTTGTTTCTACTGTAGATCTAAGATGCTAGTTGTATCCTGTTCTGCATTTGCACAAGTTTTGTTAGAAATACACTTCCCATATGCTTCTGTACTCTAAAGCAGCAAGTTGATTGCCATGTTGGTATTTTGTTCTGCCAGCAATTTCATGCAAACTTGTGATACTCATTTCAGTAACGGTGCACTAGAGGAAGGGAAGCCTGTCGATCTTGTTCTAAGCTGCGTGGACAACTTTGAAGCTCGCATGGCAATTAACACGGTAAGGCCATCAAAGGCATGAGCTTGTGGAAGCCTATTTTCTCCTATAAATAATGTTAGGAATTGTGGGGACTAGAGAAAAGACAGGACCTTACCAAGAATCTTCTAAGAAATTTCCTCCTTGGTTTAAGGAAGCAGAATCTGAGCTTTTACCCAGTTCTTACAAAACACATTCTACACATTCAGCTACAGACTTCTAAGTTACTGGCAGCTGATGATTAGTAAAAGAGTTAAGTGTCATAATCCCTCTCTGTCTTTCCAAATTATCCTGTTTATATAAAGGTATTATCAAAGCCTGGTATGTTAAATCTTACAAACTTTTTAAAGACTGTGTATAGCTAATTGTATACTTCATATGACTTTTTGTATACTAAAAATGCCTTAGGGCTATGTACTTAATCGAACTGCTTTTCTTTATAGTAGCAGCCAATGTAGGGTATATGCCAAATGCATGTTTTCTGTTATTCTTAAGCTAACTTGATCCATAAATTGCACGCACTGGAGGCACACAGATCACTGTATCCATGCCTTTACAAGTAGTTCATGCTGTTAGATTCTGTAGTGTGCTAGTAACTGGATCGTTAATGTATGTGTGTGTTCAAAAATCTCAGATCCTCAGGAAAGCACAAAGGGTTGGCTTCACGGAGATAACTTTAATTTGTCTTTTGATAAAAATTTCTGTTCTGCCTTTTCATGTTCCTTTTTCTGATCATAGTTTTTTTTGTCTCAAAGCAGGAAGATTAATGTGTTTAATTGCTCTCAATTTACAGTGTGTTAGGTGGGTTTTTTTTCTTTTAATTAAACTTCTGCAGTGCTGATGTGTGTGTTTCTGTGTTTGTAAGGCCTGCAATGAACTTGGACAAATCTGGATGGAATCTGGAGTGAGTGAAAATGCAGTGTCAGGACATATACAGCTGATCATACCTGGTGAATCTGCTTGTTTCGCGGTATGCAGTGCTCTGCTGAATTGCTCATTTATCTTTTAAAGCGGGACTGGAAATATGAAGATTAGCTGGCTAGTGAATGTGATCCTGGAACAGCTGATGGAGTAGCTTAAAATTTTGTGTGATCTGTGGGGGTTTTTTAATACTTTTTTTAAACTTCATGTGTTTATTTCCCCTCAGTGTGCTCCTCCACTTGTAGTTGCTGCAAATATTGATGAGAAAACATTAAAACGAGAAGGAGTTTGTGCAGCTAGTCTTCCTACAACTATGGGTGTTGTGGCAGGAATTCTTGTACAAAATGTTCTGAAGTAAGTGACTGAGTTGTTGCTATTCAATGTACAGCACACTAAGAGAAAGAAACCTGAAGGAACATTTCATAATGATGGGTCCGCTTCTTTTTATATGTTTGTGGCATATTTCCTGAAAGTATTGGCATCATTGGACAGGGCTGAAATATATACTGCTCGAATCACTGGTGTGTTTACTTTGGAGCTGCTGTTTTTAGTAGAACTTTTCAGTGGTATGAAAATGTCTTCAGAGTTTTCCTAAGAATTTCTCTTACTGTGTACGCACGCACACAGTTTTTTCTTAGTTCTGCATTGAAACATGCTCCCATTTGACATCACTAAATTATAGACAAAAAATGCTAGTGTTGACTTGTCTTTGAAATATTGTACATGGACAAAGAATAATTTCTCTTGCAGTGTTTGTATTCTAAAAACCTGAGGTGAATTAAAAATAGTTATATAGCAATACAACATATTTTAATATTTTCAAAAAGTACTGTCACATGACTGCAACTGCTGAAAGAACTGCATGTATCAGCAAGGAAAATATTTGAACAACTTTGTACTAGGTTTCAAAATGATACACTGTGTTTTACAAGCATCTTTGAGAACAGGATCTTATTTAGCCTGTTTTTAGCATTAGCTTGGTTTTGTCAGCTATCCTAAAATTTCTAGTTACAAAGAATACAAGTACTGTTTGCAAGTGTGCCTACAAACAACAAAACTCCATTTTCAGCTGTGCAGAGAGGTATTATACAAAATTGCACAGCAGCATGTGTTTTTTCTTTAATGAAGAATGCAAACATTGCAGCTTAATTTAAATCTTTATTTTCATTGCAAATCTGACCCTACAGTAAAGGTGATTAAACTGGTTCTGATGAGGTGTTGAAAACTCTCCCGTTGAAACACTCAGGTGCCCTGTATTACAAGCAATGGATAAAGGCACAGGAGAAAACTGCTTACGTATTACTCTAAACATATTTTTTCTGAGACTGTAGCTGGCTTGTTCTCACACACTCACACCACAAGAGGACCAGGTTCTATGTTGATGCAGTTATGGTGTTGCAGGTGACTACAGCTTATTTTAAGACAATTACAGTAACTTTTGCAACTTCACTAGTGTGAAAGTGTATTCTAAAAGTTCTTTGAGGAAAAAATATTCCTTGAGCAACTGAATTTTTAGGTTTGCACCTGTATATAAGGGCCTGCTTTCTGTTTGTGTTTCTAGATACCTATTAAATTTTGGTACTGTGAGTTACTATCTTGGTTACAATGCGATGCAGGATTTCTTTCCAACTATGTCTATGAAGCCAAACCCACAATGTAGTGACCGAAATTGCAGAAAACAGCAAGAAAATTACAAGGTAAAAATGTTTTGGGTGTTGTTTTTTTGTTTGTTTTTTTTTCCCCTTTCTTAAAGTGTTAAGAACAAAGCGAGCTACAGATCTGTAGTAAAAGAAAATTTTCTTTGCTACTCCAGTTTTCAGCAGCCTTGTCTTCAAATGGTTGCACGTGTTTCTAAATTAGAAATACAGTACCTAAAGTTATCTTAAAGCAAAGGGTAGGCAGAATGGCTTGCATTCAGTTAGATAGTATTTTCTCCTACAGTAATTGCTCCACCTTTCTGGTAGTCATGTATTTTTGAGTGTTAATGGGTTTGTTGTTTTTTTTTTAACTTGCAGGTATTCTGCCTTTTTATGCCTAACCAAGTTCTAAATGGTGACTGCATAACTTAAAAGAAGTGTGAATATTAGATTTGATCTTCTTTGCTGTTGTTGAAAATTGGACTATTATATATATTATGGTTTTTTATGCTTTTGTGTTTTTCCTTCAGAAAAAAGAAGCTGCACGACCAAAACAAGAAGAAATTGAACAGGAAGAAGAAATAGTACACGAAGACAATGACTGGGGTAAGTCATCAGCTGATCTCTGTTTTGGGTGAACACACCATAGGGTACACAGGCTTCTGGTTCCTGTTTTTGCAACTTACGCTGCATTAATTACTGCTGGTTTTTCACAGCCTTTGACAGTAATGTTACCACAGCTTGCTGATGTTTTCTTACTGTAATGCACAGGTTTTAGGCTCAAAATGTAACCGCCGTTTGAAATAAGAGAATGGTCTGAAGACGATATGAAAGATGTGAGGGGATGTATTCACTGTGTGTTCCTTTTAAATATGTAACTAAAGAGTGTTGGTCATTTCCATAACCACTGTGCTGAGACATCCCGTGGGTTTTTATATTCCTCTGAGGGCTTTAAATTCGAAGGAATTGTCTTAAGGCATGGTGAGCGTGTTTTAAATAACCATTTCAAGAGTGGATATATACATTCTGTTTATTACATGATATGGAAAATAATCTTCACTTACCATTGGGAGAAGTGACCTCACGATAAGATTTAAATGGTAAGGACAAGGATGTCCTATAGGAGAAGTGCCATTTTTGTCCATACGTTACTTGTATAGAACCATTTCATATATTGTAAAGGGAAAATATTTTGTATTGATAATGGAATGAAGTAGTTGGAAGTGAAGGCCTTCTTTTCTGCTTTTTTCTTTTATTTTGGAAAAGTAGCTACCATTTTCCTCTTACTGTGATAACATGGTGATTAAAGAACGTTTTCTTCTAACTTTTAATGCAAAGGCATCGAATTAGTATCAGAAATGTCAGAAGATGAGCTGAAGGCTGCATCTGGCCCAGTACCTGAGCTTCCTGAGGGAATTACTGTAGCATATACTATCCCAAACAAGGTAATGTATTTATTCTTTATCAATTTTTGAAATACATATTTTAGATTATAATACCAGCCACTTCAGTTGCCCTTTAAACCTGAAGTAAAATTCCATCTTGAACAATTGCTGTGAAACTGTACCTCAGTACATCCAGTTAGTGCCTTCTACGGTCCAGTTTTGTGTTTCTGTGAAATACATTTCTTCAGGTATGGATGCTAGTGTGAACGTGGTTTTCAGGCGACAGGAGTGAATGTATTTGGGGGCTGGGGGAAGGAAAACAAATGTGAATTTCTCAGTTGATGTTTTGGTGACTGATTTTTACCGTATTTATCTTATAAAAGCTATATGTAGTCAAAGAGCAATGAGTATACCTGGGGAACATAGAATCTGTATCTATTGCAGCCAGAACATTCTAGATTCTAGTCAGGATCGCTTACAATTTAAGCTTATAATCACTTATGCCTGATCTTGCAATTGAGTGCTTGGTTCTAGGAAAATGGTGTGGTATAATGGCAATAAAGCTTATTTGTGCAGAGTTTTTTGTTTGCTGTTTTTGTTGCCAACTTTTTCTTCCTGTTTCTAATAGGAAGAGAATTTGGTAACTGAGGAAACAGTAGCAGAGTCTGAAGAAAGCCTGGAAGAACTCATGGCCCAAATGAGAAACCTGTAGCGAAACAAACATGAAGAACAACTTTTGGGAGTTTGGATTGATGTTGGATTTTGAGAAGACCAGACTTTTTTTTTGTCCTTACCTCCACTGAAGTGTATCATTACATTTCTGCTGAGATGGAACTGTTACAGGGACAGGAAGGAAACACACTTATGGTGTTTACATTCTGTTGTCTGTTCACGTCTTTTAACATATGGAGTTGTGCTAGTGTAAATTTTAATTTCTCAGCATTGCTAGTGTCCAGATATTCAGTAGAAAATAGCAGGAGATGGATAAACTAACAAAAGCAGGTGCAGCACATTATATGCGGTATCATGTGCTGAGAACAGCATGCAGTGCAGGAGCAGTGAAGGACAATGGCTGCTGGAGAGGACTGAGTTGGTCAAGGGCAGGTGCTCCTGCCTCACTCACATTGCTGCTCCTGATTTTCCAGGCACCCGCCCCCATCCTTGTTCACCGGTCTCTCTAAATGCTTGCCCTGGACCACACTGCGGTTACTTTTTCTGGGTAAACAGAACATTTCAGCCTTTTCGTCTGCCTTAAATATCTCTGGGATGGATTTTTTTTTTAAACTTCCCTCATTTTATCAGTGGTTTACTACTGCTTCTTCTTAAATAGCTGCCAGTATGTCTTGTACGTGGTAATGCTTTGAGTGTGCTGCAGCAAGGCAGAGTCTTTGGTTAGTAGGCAACTACACTAGGAGACTGACTATTAGCATGTCACCGTTTCAGCTGGCAGATGCTGTAAGAATTACTAGCAACACTGGAAACAACAGGAGATTTTGTCTATCACTTTGAAAATCAAAATACTGTATTTTTGTTGGTTACTAAAAGTTTAGCTACGATTCTGATCTATCCCCATCATGTGGGCTGTGTTATGGAATATACTTCAGCTGAGTTTACATAGGAAAGCTTCTAAAATTAGATGCTCTAAACTTTGTTTATTGTTGCAAATATCTTCAGTGGAATAGTTGAGCTATTGTACTTGTCTTGTAAATAATGTTAGTAAGGTCATGTTATCTCTTAAATTATCACATTAACCTGACCTGTAAATGTACACATCCTGTCTTGCCAGTACCCTGCAGAACTGGAAGTACCAAATTTTGACTACTGTGGGTGTCTAATCCAGAACTGGGTTATTACTTGAGTTTGGCTTAGAACATAAATTTTGGCCTTTGCACTATAATACAAGTATTTCCAACTTGGGCTGTTCAAAAAACCTTTCCACACCATGATGCAGCCAACACAGAACCAGCTCATAATGGTAGCAGGATCTGACCAACATGTAAAAAGAGAGTAATATCATGGAGGTGCTTCTGGTTCTTAGGGCAGCTGAATGAATACTTGCTTAGAAATCAAATGTGTTTTAACTAATGGTTACAAATGTCAAAATCTGTTTCCTCCACAGTTGACACTAATTATATTATTTACATAAAAATCATCTCTGAAGCTAGTGAGGGAGGTTATGGGTAGGATTTGGGTGTGGTACATTATGCTGGAAAATGGAAGAGGTTTTTTTGGATTGAGTTCAGTTTTGGAGAAACCAGATTTTAGAAATGAACTGTGAAGAGGGATGGGAATAGAGTAATGAGATCGTTAAAAAGGTACATACTTGAATCAGTGTCACTAAGTCTAAATTAGCTTGATCCAAGTGCCAGTTTAAGTGTTACTTACCTTTCTTTGTGACTTTACCTTTCTGTTGGGAACAGTAAAACTGAGGCATATGCCTGGGTCTGGAGATCCAGAGGCAAAATGGCTGACTCATTCCTACAACAGCTCAGTTAATCTTGCCTCTTAACTGCTTGGCTGACCTGACTGCCATCACACAACTGATGGCTTTGTAAGAGGCAACTGCTTACCATTTTACTTCATTACAGTTTTATAAGCAAATTCATACACTTTTGGATGCCCTCTTACCGAGTATGTGAAATGGTTCTCATGTTACTTTCAGACTTTCAAGTTGTATATACAAGAAGAATTTGAAATAATTAGAAAATACATTAAGGTCACTGTATGTGCCAATGGCTAAAATTACTTAAAAATAAACAGCATTAAAAAAAAAAAGCAGCTTTAAGGATCTTTAATTAAAAAGACATTTATAAGTATATATTATACAAGTATGTTATAAAACATAATGGAAAATTTATGACTTCTTCTTATGAACTAACAAAGCATATTGCAATGGTTTAGTCCAGCTTTGTTTACTTGGCAATCTTATAAAAGAAGCTTTCAGTTTTTACAGTGTGTCATGAATGTTGTTGAGATATTGATACTGTGACTGTACGATTAAGTTTCCATTGAAACTGCTCACTTTCTGTTTTGAGGTGGAGTTCTCCTACACCAAAGTATTCGGCATACACCAGATAAAAATTACTTCCTTTTTTTAATGTCCATGATGTGCAACTACAGCTACATGAACAACTGTCTCGAGCACTGTGACTACAGCTGTGTAAGCTTGCAGCCAACATGGGGCCTGCAAGATCCCCCACTGTTACTCACCATCCTGTTTTACTTTCTGTAGAACAGTAATAGTCCATATTGGAAATCATTAAATGCAGCAAGTCTGGTATAACACTGACAGTCTAGAAAGTAGCTTCTTATTTAAGCTAGCAACATTAAGGAAGGCTATTTAGGAGAGCAAGACACATCATTATACCTGTTAAAGTCAGAACAGAGGTGACAAACTAGAGCAGGCACCTGATGATTCGTAACACTGGCTTTAGAGGAGGGAAGTGCCAGGTCTGAGAAGAGTAGGCAACAGAAACACATACAAGCTGAGACAGGTGAGGTTTTGGAGGGGGTTTTTTGGGGGGTGCTTTTTTTGGTGGTCGTGGGTTTTTTTTTTTCCTTTTGCACTTCTCCTCACTCAGTAACAATCCTGCAAAGAACTTTCCAATTTTCAGAACTTTTCAAGGTGGCTGGAATACAGTGGAAAAACTCTTGCTTTGATTAAAACCCCATTTTCTGAAGTAAGGCAAAAATATTCACAGAGCTATTGCAAAGTGTCAACTCTTGTTGCTGTATTGTAATACCTTCAAGAGCTATTTTTGATTCTTTTTCAACTAAATCTTAATCTTGAAAGTCAAATACAGCCTTACCAAAGTACTAAATTATTTCTAACCAGAACAAGGGCTGAAATGGGTTACACTTAACTCTGCTCTAAGAGGGAAAAAATATACAGTGGAAGGTAAGTACCCCTTGGAAGTAAAGGCCATTTGCATTTTTCAAACTGGATCACATAAATCTTTACATCAGTTGCCTCTGAAACATTACAGCGAAGTTTCAATTAATTTTTCACTTACATTCAATTTTTTTTACAAAAAGTCTTTTTTTAGTATGTATTATTTAAATTGGTTCATGGGTTTATGCACTGAATGAGAACAGACTTGCAGACTGGTTCTTCCAGGTGACTAGAGTGTTACAAAATACAACAGGCAGGTAGATTTGATTAGCATCTCTTTATCTGACAGCAAACTATTTTGCATCACTATGTTCTTCCAGCTAGTACAAACATTCTTGTATTTTAAGGGATTCAGTGAGATTAAATAGTGAAAGTACTGCTAAAGGGTTAACAACAGGGAATCGTCTTTGTTCCAATTCCTCACTGGAAGTATTTTTTACTGAACACATTTGAATCTGACAGCAGCTTTAACTGTAGCTGATTATGTATTTAGATACATCAGCTTCCCAAGGTAACCAATTATTTTTGCACAAGTCCCTTGAATGTAAGTTTGCTTAAAGCTGAAATCACCCTGCAGGTAAAACTTTGGGTGGAACAGTATTTTGACTTTTTCAAAATTACTCTCTCTTTACAAAAAACAACTTTGAAAGCTTCTGAAAAGGCAGAAAGGATTGATGAAACAAAAATACACAAATCCTCTAAGTCAGGCTGTTACAACACAGAAGGAAAAACTACATAGAGTATATGCAAGTGGTTCAACGTGTTGTAATCCTGGCACTTAAGCTAAGAGGTATCAAATCCACATGTTTTTGGTATTAGCTGTAACTTCAGCTAGTAATATGCCTATCTATATACAATGAAAGAAGCTCACTTTGTACCATACAGTCTGCAAAGTTAATGTGGAAGGATTTCAAGCTTAAACATTTGTTTCTCTGTCATTTATGAAGACAGTGTCAGTCCCAAAATAATACAGTAGCCTAGGAAAAATAGATTTTCTTAATAATTTTATGTCTGCTTTAAAACAGCAATAGAGACTGCCTTTTCTTTGAGCAGGTTTTATCACCTTTGTCCATGTTCCAGGAAAATGTTTGGTGATAATGCACTTTTTAAGCTGAACGTATCTCCACTCGATGAGTGTCGAGAAGTTGCTTTTCCACCTATCAACAAAGTCTCTGCTTCTTTTATCTCCATAGCTCTCTTGTAAAGTTCAGCTGCCTTCTCAAAGTCTCCCCCTTCATAGCTTTGGAGAAGAGTAAAACGAAGTTGAAACACATAAAACCAGTCTCTTAATTCATTTAAATTGAAATGCACACCATGCTATCAACAAAGATACTTAAGGCACTCTACTTTCCTCATAAGTATTCAAGTCCAGGATGTTTTGTTTCATCCAGTAATTTTTATAGTAATTTGCTTTTATAGGGCTGAAGCATATAATCTTACCTTAGCACAGCTAAGTTTTTCAGAGTTTCTCCCACACGAGGATGCATGTGGCCAAAGCTGTCTTCATAAATCTTTAACGCACGTTCGTAAAGAGGCAAAGCTTCGATCTGCTTTTTCTTTGGGTAGTAGAGAGTTGTTTGTTACAGATGTATACTACATTTGCTATTCTTTTTTCCAACATAGTATCAACACATCCTAGATGCAAAGTCATGCATAGTTAACCAAAAAGGTGTTTTGAGTTCTAGATACTCAGCAGATGAGGATGATAACTGAGACTGTTAAAGCAATTGGCTTGCACTTGCAAATGCAATTCCCACTCATATTACAATAATTAGGGTCTGGACTTCCCAGGCAGTTTTGAAAATTTTTGCATTACCAATTGTTCTTTAATTTTACCTGAGGCAGCTTTAATCCCTGTTTGAAATCAGATATGCAGATCGTAGAAATACAGAAAACAAGAAAACAATCTACAGCTCACTACTATTGATGCTAAGTAAGGCATTTGGTAAGTTCATTGCATCTCCTTTGAGTCTCATACTAGTTGTAGACTAGAAAGTCTACAGCCATCTCAAATTTTTAGTTACACAGAGCTGCAGTTGATCAAGGTCAGCACTCTTCCTCAATTTCAAAGGATTACGTTTCCCTCCCGAGTCAGTGGTGGAGCTGCGTTCCATCATACTGTGCTAACTGCCATATCGGTGAAAATGCTGTACTCTAGCTCTAGTCCTATAAAGCATGCAGGCATTTTGAATCATCTAAAGAGCATTAGGCCAAGTGTCCTTGTGAAATGCCAGTTACAGCAATTATCTGTTCCCTACACACATTCCCCTTGCCAAATATCCTTTCAATTTTTAAAATGGAACCTAAGAATTTGCAAGTCTTATATGAAATTTCCCTTTTAAGTGTGATCAGGTTTCTTTGGTATCATTTAGGTACAAATTGTAAAAAAACCAAAAACCTAAGACAGGAATAATAAACATGTAAGACATGAAAAACTTACCATCTGACAATAAAGGACAGCTAGATTCACCAGAGCAGTTGCTACACTAGGGTGTTTTGGGCCAAATGACTTCTGTCGAATTTCAACTGCTAGTTCATACAGAGGAACGGCCTTGTCGAGTTTTCCCTAGAAAAAACAGGGAAAAAATGATTCAGTTGTCTTGTGTCAAAATGGTAACAGTAAAATCTGTCTTAAACAGAAAGCCTTGGAGAAGATGTAACTGTTTCCAGAATAAGGGTTTAACTTTGGTTAATTCATAGCTATATTCTGCACAGATTGTTTATCATTAATATTTATTAGGACCTAATTTTCCAAAACACTGGGCATATTCAACTTCCAGTTAAGAAAGAGACATAGCTGAGAAACACATTTTTTTAATTATTTTTTTCCCCAGAAGTGTCTCACTGAGAAGGCTGTTAGAAAGAATTTTCAGTTGTACTTTCATCCAAATCATTTTCTCCATTTGTATTTCCTCATCCTGCCGTAAATGAGCAGAGCTTATTCTTTTGTCCTAAAGGACCTAGATTTTACTGGTGATACAGGAATGGGAATGGTAGCTGCCCTAACTTTTGAGCAGTTTTCTGCTTACTGAAGCGGTGTTCGCATCATCTTTGGAACAGCTGCAGCGTCCAATGCCATTTCAAATACCTGTTGCTTCCCATTCACCATATTGAGGCTTTGGCTTCTTGACTTTGGTTTCTCTAAAATACTCTCGTATTCCAACTAGTTTTACTGTAGATTATTTTTCTAGCCAATCTGTTTTCTTCCAAATTTGAATCTGCTCACACGTTAACTGGATATACTTCAGAAGTAAGCTTAGGCTTTTATTATTAGAATGTGAATTCTCATATTTAATAGCAATTAGAAATTAAATACTGCAAATGTCCATTATATAATGTTTCACTGTAATTGCAAAATTAAAATCAATTTTTCTCCTTGTTTTTTCAAAGCATCACTATGCCACAGTTTGAAGATGATGAGTAATTCATCTGGAATAAATACTTATTCATAAATAATTGTCATTTTCTACATCTGATTCCTGTCCCTTCTCTTCCTCCACTCTTCCCTGCATCACTAGTTCACCATGAATTTTAATTTGTGCTCCTTCAAACTAGCAAAGAGCTTTTTGATGCAAATATTGCATGCTTTTGCACCTTCTAGCAGCATGAAAATTAGAAGCTCAAGTGAGCAGAGAATAGATGACCCCAAACAGTTTCACGCACGCAATAGTAGGTAACAATTATTGAGCAAAACTACAGGAGCATTTGATCCAAGGGATTATCTTCAAGGACTCTTTGAAGAATGGTAAAATGTGAAAATATAAAAGAAAAAAATTCTTGTCATCCTCTGAATTTGATCTT
The DNA here is from genome assembly GCF_000737465.1 of Haliaeetus leucocephalus. Classification (NCBI taxonomy): domain Eukaryota; kingdom Metazoa; phylum Chordata; class Aves; order Accipitriformes; family Accipitridae; genus Haliaeetus; species Haliaeetus leucocephalus. Next base: position 846,454 of record NW_010972589.1, read on the forward strand.
GGTTCAACAGCTGAAAACTTTACATCACTCTTACACTGGTATCAAATGGTTAGAACTACCATCTGCAAACAAAGTATTCATAAAACATTTTGAAATGCTGAATGCAGAATTTTATACTACTGTTAATGTTATTCCCCATAGTGCATTTCGCAAGGGAGTAACTCTCATCTTTCACTGAATCAACATAAGCTGGAGCTGGCTCAGCCAGACAGTTTATTTGTAATGTACTATCTCCCTCATGAGCCTTCAAGTTACTCTCAGTTTGACTGTAAAGTTCAAGGTCGTTGTGTAAAAGGAACTATCACTATACCCTAAACCGTAATTTTTCCATTAAGACACATGTGACCAAACTCTTGTACATGGATGTCACACAGTAGACAGTGAAGAACTCAATTACAGCTGGGAAGAGCTTCCCTCACTGCAGCCAAAACACTAGCTTTTAACCAAATGAGAAATTCTTTGTGGTGAATACTGAGCATGCAGGACACCAAAGACATTATTCATAAATAGCTTTTCTTTAAGCAAAGTGTGTTTTGAAAAAGTTACCGGGCTTTTTTGAAACAGACTGAGGCTGCTTGACTATATCTTTTATGTGTGTGCATGTAGAACACCAATAGCTGACTAAATCCCTATGCCCCACTCCTTTTGGACTGAAGACTGTAACAATGCAAGGCGTTACAGTTAATTTAGGGGATGAGAAAAGGTAAGAGGCTTGTGCTTACCATCTTTTTGTACAGCACTGCCAGATGTTTCACAGTATAAGCCAAGGAGGGATGATCTGGAGCCAGTGCCCTCCTCCTGATGTCTAAAGCTTTTTCATACAGTTCCTCTGCCTTGTCATAGTGCTTCTTCTCATTGTACAAGGCTGCCAGATTGTTCAAAGACTGCGCGCAGTCTGGGTGGTCAGGTCCCAGGACTCTCTCTCTCATTTCCAAGGAGCGCTTCAGGAAAAGCTCTGCTGTCCTACAGAACACATTCGTTCAGTGATATTTTAAAGCTGGTAACATCCATACAGGCTGAAGTGGCTGTTTGAAACAGAACAAACTCAGCCTTGGAAACTGCACAGATACTGACATCTGGTAATGGACTTGCTCAGAATAAGCAAATACTGGATCAGCAATTCATTTACACAGTGAAGATCTATACATCCCAGATGTAGTTCTGCTGTGCAGGCTAATCATAAGAATGTAGACAGAGAGCTAGTTAATATATTCCTGTGCAGTTCTGAATCCCCCCTGTTAAGGACTGAAAAACCAGTCTAGCAAATTTCAGCAAACATTACACTACCCCATAGCTGCTCTTTTCTTTTAACTCAACCTACATTTTCAGTTATGCAAGTAATCCTTCCGAATTCAAAACATTCTACTGGCTTTTGGGCAACTCCTCATAGTAGTCAAGTACTTCCATGGATAAAGCAATAGACGAATATGAGGAAAAGGTTCAGAATACACCACATATTTTTCAAGTAACTTTAAAGAATATAGAACATATTATAGGGTTCAACAGACAGGTTTCACACCAAAGGGGGAGAGACTAGAACGGGTTTCATATATGTCATGAGCTAGATGCTCATAGTAGAATCTGTCTAGAAGTGACAAAGTGGAAAAGACTCTGTGTAATGCCACCATTCAAGCGTTTCCCTATCAAAAGGGCATATTTTTCTCACTAGAGTAGGGTGCTACTATTCCATTACAGATTTACAGCAGCTCCTCTATCATGATGGGTGATCCCCACATAATACTGGCAGCATCCGTTACAACTAGGCAGTTTGTCATCCTGACAGACAAATTCTGTGTGACACTGTTCCCAAGAGGTCAGCTTAGTAAATGGGAAAAAACATCCATTTTGCATTAGAGAAAAAAAAAAAGACCTTTATAGACAGAACTGTAGGTTCAGTTCTGGAGCTCTTAGACAAGTATCAAAAGGTGTTCACTCTATGCAAGGGCTAGAAGATGATGTGTGATATAACATATAACAACTAATAAAGTGACATATCCTTCTGCCATGGATTTCATTCTAACCGCATCAAATGATCAAAAAATTCAATCTTGGACTTGCTGATTCAGAACAGAGACACAATATCCATCCAAAAAAAATTACTTAAACCTTCCCTATAAGAAAGTTTAGACTTATGCTCACCTATGAAATAGTGGAGGTATGGTTACTCTAGAAGTAGGCTGCGTTGGACAGAACTATGTATGAATGATGTGGAATATAAAATTATCTTGTATGAGATTAGATATTGCTCCTCTATAATCAATCACTTCGTCATGACTTCATGAGAGTAAACTGATGAAAAACCTGCATTTCCAACAACTGTTAAAAATCAGTTCCTTCACTGTGAAGGTCCTGCATTTAACAGAGATTCTGTGTGCAGATCCTAAATTATTATATACTTCTGTAGTTATCCAACAACTACTGGTGACATAAACATCAGATACAGGAAGAATGTAAAAATACTTCCAGAACTTTGTGCTTTTTTGCTGTGCACTTTCTTTCTTCTCTGAAAAGATCCAGTTCCATAGAGTGGGATTTAAGGTGCCTTTACAATTCCCTCACCACACACAGTTTTAGACTACTCTGTGGACTGAAGAAGTTGATGTGAAGATTGGCTAACCATGCAATCAGGACTGTTCTGCACCTCTTATTCCTCTTCTTCAACACCCCTGCTTATCTTCATCTGCTTTTAGAACACCTGTGTGCTGCTCTGTCCTCTTTTGCCCTTAAAAAGGCCAACAGGGTCAGAGCTTGAGGATTACAAGCACAGTGAATATTTAACTCATGATTTCTTGTAACACTAGCATTTTGAGTGTTTTTCATGGAAAAACAACAATTCTGCTGTTCAAGGATGAACTCTACAAAGGAGGGTCACAAAATAGTGAAGCTGAGTAGAAGGGGCATAAATTTCGAGAGAACTGGTATTTGCAATGAAGGCTAGGTTAAATTTAAATGTGGAACATCAATTCTGAATGCAGGAAATGAACTGACTTGGTAAATACTCACATGCTAACAGCATCAACTCTAGAAAATACGAGTGAATTTCATAGTAAACAAAACCAGTAGAATGAATCAAGGACAGCAATATGAGTATTTGATAATACGTCTACATTTAATGCTAGTTCTCAATTCATTGCTTCCATTTAGATCTATGGGAACACTCAGTGGATGTGTCACAATTCATACAACTTACTCAAGATTATTCTGCAGATAATAGAGGACTCCAAGCTCATTGAGGGTTCGAGCGTTATCCGGTGTATCTTTGCCTAACGTGAGCTCTTCCAATTGCAGGGCTCTTTGACGCAGTAGAGCAAAGCCACACTACAGCAAAGCACAAGGTAAGGTAAGCCAATTACTGTTACTTTTAGACTGTACAACTAAAGACAGAAAATCAGAAGACTGTTTGGTGCTGAAGGAGCACAATAATCCTACTAATGTTCTGTTTTCAAGCTAAATGGCACATAGGCATTCTGCTTATTTACAATCTAACAGTGAATTTCACCAAACACACTTCAAGGAAATCTAAGTTACTGTGCTGTCATACAGCTCTATTTTCCCTGTATCATACATGCTAATTTGCTTGAACTCTGCAGTTCAAATAACAGATTCAGATCAAATTCTTAGGTTTAAAAGCTCAAAACGTAAAATCAAGTTATCCTATCCTAAATTCCATATATAAATACATATAAAGTATTGCTCAAGGTTTTACATGGGTCTTTGTAAAATGGGCTGCCAAGCTAATGCTTGCATGCAGAGTGAATTACAAGTAAAAAGCGCAGTCATTGTTACACGCTCTGCCCGTTCTTGATCTTTGCAGTCTTAATATTTGTGCAGCAGAACTGGTTACAAAAAATGGGCAAAATCTTCATGATCCAAATTCATTTATATTTAAGCACTGTGGAAATAGCAACGTTTTTATGGCTTTTGACTATTTTCATTAGAGCTATCATTAGAGCTCTGGAGTTACTAGCTGAATTCTTACAGTACAGGCACTACATAACAAACAAACCCTTTGCTCAAGAATGACAAGAGGAACTCTGTAGCTGAAAAACACAGAAGAAAAAATAGGGAAAAACTCAGTATGGCACCTAATACTATTACCAGGATTATCCATTGCAGTAAGCACTGTGTTCAATAGTATTTGTAGGATCTCAGTTATTCTGGAGAACACCTTTTACCATTGCCACTTTGACAGCCAATTTTATCAGCAGTAACTCTGCACCCCCGAAATGTATATATCCACTTACTTCTTTTCCACCTCTCTCAATTCCATACCAGTTGTACTGATTCATCTGCATTTCCAGCAGAGTTGAAAAGGCAGTTACCAAAGCTGCTGCTAGGCTACTTCACTGCCTAAGCCCTCAATTATCAAAAGCATTTGAGCATCAGATTAGCAGAGCCACAAGATGCCCTGCATTTTTATTAAATATCGAATACTTCCTTACCAGACTGCCTTTCTGCCTTGCTGCTTTTTGGCGTATTTTGAAGGACTTTTTCCTCAGTTGCTCAGCTTGTTCATATCTGAAAACAGTTATTTACAATGTTAGAAAGAATGCCAGATGTAGCATCATTGGGTATTCTGGAAAGCTTCTAAGTTATTTAAACATACAAATGTGCAAAGAATTTAAAAATCTTGAAGAAATTCACACTTTTTGTCAAAGATAAAACCATCCAAAATGCTTAGGACCAGACAATGCTCCTCCTTTAACTTGTTAAGAGGTTTGTTGGACAACTAAACACAAAAGTTGGCCCCTATTGGGTGGTCCCTACAGAGGGGATGCTCATGGTTGCATTGGAAGTTATGAAACTCTAAGAAAGAACCAAAGAAACATTCTGTCTTCAGGAAGAAAATATTTGCTGTTATCTTTGTACCACCTCCACATGAAAGAAAAATACCAGTGTAGTTAAGCTTACTTGTTCTGCTTTTGGTATAAGGTCGCAAGTGCATCAAGTTCACGGGCTACCCGAGGATGTTCAGCTCCATAAGCGTTTTCAGAGATTTCCAGTGCCTGTTTATACAACTGTTCAGCATTTCCAAACTTCTTCCACTGAACATAAACTCCTGCCAGCTGGTGGAGTGACTGCGCCACCCTTGGGTGGTCTGGATCCAGCGCAGTCTCTCGAATCTCCAGAGATCGCTGCAGAGGAGCTACAGCCTGTAACAATGAAGTTCAGAATATGATGGCAGCAGGCAGCAGGCAGCATCCTGTATGCTACAACAATTTAACAACTGCAACAGAAAGCACACGCTGAGCTCTGCTTGATTTGCCTCCTGGCTGTTACAACAATCTCTAAATGTACTTACCTGACTGAGAAGACCTAGGTCCTTAAGAAACCGTCCCAGGGTCTCATAAAGATCAGCCAAGCAGATCATACTTTCCTCTCCCTCACAGCTTTTTTCATATTCTTTCAGAGAGTCAAAATACTCAGCTGCCATAGAGCTCTTATCTTTCCCAACCAGCTGCCAGTAACTCAGCAATTCTGCAAAATGTCCCCTGTTTTAACAAGGAAATAAGAAGCTCATCTTATCTCTGATACCCCTCTATTCAGACTGATGCTAGCTTCAAAGAAAAGGGCCATATGCATGAATTTTGTCTTTACGCTACAGTGTCTACAGAGACAATCCATGGCCACTAATGCTGTTCAACAGCAGTATTTATCCCTTTACCTACCCCCAGGCGTAACAAAATAGAAAAAAATAGGTGATTTACATGATAACAGCATTTAGCACTTCAGCCTCTACTATTTAAGTTCCTTTAAAGTATATCTGTCATTTTCTGATTTATATTGACAAAAAAAAAATCACTTTGAAACGTTTATAACCACCAAAGTGGCTATCTTTGTACCTTTTGTACAGGTTTTGAGACACAAAGAGATTCAAAAGACACTTGTGTAGCTTTTGCTTATCACCCTGCTGTTGGAAGAGCCAGGGAAGTTCATCTGCACTTCTCCAAGTCACTCGGTCTCGACTATTGAAAGAAAAGCAAATCAAAATTAAAATTCTGAGAGGCCTAACAGAAATTGTCAATTTGATGTGAAAACTAGGCAAGCATACAATTACCATACCTGAATGTCTAAACAGACTACTGTAAGACCTATGTACTCCTATTTCTCACATCTTTTTAAATTTCATCTCAGAGGGTGCTGGAACCCCCAGGTACCCCACACGAAGCTGCTCGTCCCTCCAATATGCGCTGATCTGTGGCTGGTAGTAGCGCTGCAGCAGCCCACTATCCCTTTGTGCCTCCTTTGCCTGGTACACTGTGGCCCTCTTGGCTTTCTGCTACCCAACAGTGGGTGCTCTGAGAAGCAGTAAGCAGTAGTCCACAGCTGGGACACACTAACTCTGGACTGTAAATGCAAATCAGTTTTCAAGCTGGATATGAACTTCTAGCTGTTCAGCTGTTCTACTGGACCTCCTCTTGTGTATGTGCTAATTGCTTGCTGAACGCAAGTGGTCTTCTGTGTCTTCTTCAGGTTCCAAGCAGCCTCAAACTTCCTAGCATTTACTGGGACTTAAAAATCCACATGGGGTCAGTTACCACAAAACAACTGACGTGGTATAAATTCACGCCCTACCTTTTCACATGATAACTTTATTATATGCCCATTCCCCTCCATAGTTTTCAATCTTTTCCAAGATTAAAAAGCAACATATCAATAATAAACTGCTGAACTGACAGCTAGGGTTTTGCAGAGTTATTTTGCCATAATAATTTACTAAAATGACTCAAAGAAGCTATATGAAGAAAACAAAAATATCCAAGAGGCATAAAGCCTGCAATTTAGCACATCTTGAGGAATTCTGACCTACCTTAACTGTATGGTGAAGTACTCCACTAATTTTTGTCTATAGGCAGAAATAACATTTTCACCTTCTTCCATATACTCTAGTCTCACCATCTCCCAAGCCTAAAAGAGAGTATAATTGAAAGAGAATGCATGTAATTTGTTTATTAAATGCTGATGATACACAGCATGCTATGTAAGATTTCTTTATGAAACACTTCCTGTCTCATAGAATGAAAATCTTTCGATGACAAAGGCACTACAAACAGATTGTCTTACATTAGACCAAAGCTCTGGTTATTCAGATAATAATCCCTTCTCCTTCAATTCTGCTTGTTTTTTGTGGAACAAGTGTTTTCTAGGACACATGGAGTAAACAACTAATAGATCAGAAATTTCTGAAGGTTTGAAATGCCAGGTTTTCAACTGCTAACAATGCTGACCAATACTGGTATCACAGCGCTAGTAGTTTTCAAGGCGATTCTAACATCAGACCAGACATTAAGGAAAATGGATGAGCAAACACAAACATATCATGGCCTACCTAGTTAAAACAACAGAACTTATCTAAAAAACAGCAGGGGCTTAGGGGGTGGGGTTTCACTTGCACATGTTTAGAACTACAAAACTTACCTGGAGGTGCTGGAACTTCAGCAAACCACAGCCATATGTCAGCAAACACATTTTGTGCAAGCTGTGAACAAGCGAGGCTAACACTGCAGAAGACAGTTCAGGATAAAGTTCCATCAGCTCTGACTCACTCACACCATTGTGGCTAACACCGATGACACACAGCATCTACATAAAGCAGAAAAATTATTTTACACAGTTAGTATTTGCTGCAGAGCTCAGTTATGCTGAAATTCAAAGAGAAATACTGTGTATCACTCTGTATAACTTTATACGCCAAGGGAAAAAAACCCCAAACCTGCCTACACAAGCCCTTTCCCTCTTCCATCATCAAAGAACAGTCTTGCGTGCTAATGGATTAATATTCTAATAGATAAAGCACCAAATGGGACACTCTGGGACAAACAAATGGCTCCTTAGAGTTTTCTCTAAAACACTGTGGAAAAATAACTCCATTATCATAGGGAACTTCTATCTAAGTAAAATATGCTGAAGGTCTTATGCTGCCAGCACCAAAGAACTTCTGGCAATTATTGAATATCATGTCCTAATCAAAAAGACGTTCCACACAACAGGGAAATTCTGCAAAGGTAGGAAGAGGAATTGGAAATCTAGTAAGCGGTGCCATGTATTCACAAGATGCCATGTTTTGATTACATTTACTATGCTCAGTGTAGTTAATCAGTGGATCAGGGTAGTGATCAGCAAGGAAGTTCTAATTCTATATTACAACATAGTGGAAAAGTTCTGTTTTGTTTTGTGAGACAACTTAGCTGAAATCTAACACAAAGCAGTCATATGTTCTATAGTTATGAAATAGATATAATTAGATTAATAAATTTGTCCTTTCTATACAAATAATACAGTAATCTCCAAATCATACATACGAATCAACATATATTTATATTTACTTTTAACTTAAGAAAAACTCTTTACAGGAAAGAATATACATTACCTGTAGAAATAGTGACACATTCTCTGCTTACCTCTTTCAAAAGACTTTTCTCTTTATCACTCTGCAATGATTCTTGAATTGATCTCAGAACAAGCCTGTACAGTGACACTGTGTCTTGACATTGGAAACACTGTTGAAGGGTTTCATCAATATTTCCTGTATTTCCAACACTGAACAGAAGGACAAAAAGGGTACTGTTTAGCATACTAAATCTGGCTAAGATTAATTGAAACTACTGAAGAGCCCTATCTCAAAAGTGCTTTGAATTTCTACTGGGTTTTTTTTTTTTTTTTTAACGTGCACAGCACCTGGTAAGATAAAACACAGAAGAGGTGAATTCCTGAAAACCACCTTCTGTCATATTGTCTGATTTTTCTAAATAGCAGCAACATTTTTATTTACCAAAAAAAAAAAAAAAAAAAAAAAAGGTAAGTTGCAGTGTTCTTTTCTGCAGCAGGAGTTCAGTATAAGGACATCAGGTTGGATAAAGATAAACCCACATGCTGCTGTTTCATTTAATGCATTTACAAAGCTTGCTTTCAGGAGCAATTAAACACTCTAGGACATAAAACAGAAACAAAAAATAATGAAAATCAGTCACCCAGAGTAAATCATCAATCCGTGTATTGTCTTCTGGGAGTCTCTAAACCAAAAATGCATCTTTCTCAACAAGATGGAAGTCTAGGTTAATAATAAGCCAATGCACTTATTAAGTACTCTCTTGCACAAGAGGGAAGATTAATTTCCTCCACAGCAGGAATTACAGGGAAAAGTACCATATGCAGGATGTTAAACTAAACAGTTGTTGAACTTCCTTTTAGCTTTAAAAATCTATGAGGCAAACTATCTGGTACATCAGTAAATACAACAGACCTGAATTAAACTGTCTAACAAAACAATACCAACATTCTCCAAATACCTTTAAAAAGCATTGAAGCAACTGACATACCCAGAAAGCAGAACAGAAAAATAAAATAAAAACTGAAGAGCTGAACACAGACAGATACAACTATTTGGATTCACTTAGTATCAAAATGGCCATTGTATAGTCTCCTATTTTTCTTGCCATTGCATTCACAGTCAGTGAAGGGGGAAAACTTTGTATACTGCTCCACTGTTTTTTCTTAACAAAAATCACTTTATGTTAAATTAATGTATTTCAAAATGCTACCAAACCTACTTGAAGTCTTCTAATCTAGTGGTGAGCATAGTGATTTCAAGATCATCTCAACTTACCAAGCAATGGTTTTGCCCAAGAGAGTGACATACAAAGCATTGCAAGTTGTGGCGGAACGACAATGTCTCTCAAGCTTCTTCTCCTACAACATTTTAAACAAAATTTGTGAACCAAGATGAAATTAACCATACCAATAAAATGTTCACTGTTTGGCAAGAAAATAAAAGTTCTAGATATGCTTTTATCTCTAACACCTGAAGACTATAACATGATAACTAGTGCACAAAATATTACATGTTTTTCTAGCTATAGGAGCATATGAGTGAAAGTTTCCTTTTGAATTTAAGATGAAAAGAGTTAGGATCTAACCATTACATCTCTCAGATAAGGATTACCTTACAGAATTAGTCTCCAAGGCAAAGAGGTAAAATACCTTTTTCCTGAGTCTGCCAATCGTTGTTGCAGTATTATGCGATACTAAACCTTCTATTATTCTAAAATAAAAGAACATGTTTACAGCAATATGTGCAACTGCACTGTTTTTGTGTTAATAATTTATGATGTTCCATCTGTTTCAGTGCTATAAGCCATGGGGTAAAAATACTCAAAAGGCATGCTATCTTGAGCAGTAGTATTTAGTTAGCTAAATATAATACTTTTTTTTTGGCGGCTGTGCTTATTTCATCTTTCCTTGTTTTCATTAAAAGTTACATTACAGTAACATGCTTCAGAAGAACTGCAACAGACATACCTGCTCTTTAGTCAATTTAACATTTGCAGAGTTACATTCTGCACTAATGAGAGATTTAACATCTTTGGAATTCAGTGGATCAAGATGAAGAGTGGGCCACAACCTTTGGTAAGAGAGAACAAAGTCCTAAAGTCAGACTTTATTAAATAGCACACAAAAGGAAAAAAATACATCGAAGTTTCAGAGCTTTTAAAAGATTTATATGAAAGCAATAACTGAAGCTATTTTCTGCTACTAAGAAATTCTAGTCATCACAAGTCAAATTCCACTTTTTGCCTTATCCTGGATCTATATCATGGTATTGCAGTTCTTTATGTGCATCTGACTGCATTTAATATCTTCTTTCATATAGTCATGTGGATGGATCCATCACAGTAAAACAAAAACCTGGTTTCCCAACAGCTAAAACCTGTCCTCACTGCAGTTACAATGGAGAAGCTTTCTTTGTCCTCAACGGTTGCAAAACCTTATCCTATTAAATCTCCAGGTCTTGACAAATCTGGCTGTTTGCTCTTCAATGAATGACTAATTTAAAACAGTATTTCTAACCCAGGCTACTTTGAAACATCTCAGAAATGTAACATACCTCCAAGCCTGCGGGCATGTTTCTACATTCACCGATACAATCACTCTCACATTCACTGGCAGTGGATCTATCAGCCACTTCATATGTTTCTCAGCTTGCTTAAAAACAAATTTTGGTTACTTAATACAAAGGTTGTTCAAAACAATAGCAGAAGTTGATACATTTCATTAACTGCACAGCCTAGTGAAAGGAGTCTTAAATTCTTCATTGTCCTTAAAAATTGTTCACAATCTGGTTCTTGAAATAGTACTAAGTGATCCATTGATATGTACGAGCATGACTGTACATTAAATAAAACAGATAGAATACTATTGTTGAAATATTCACCTCATAAAGACTAGGCTATTTATATGCCCAATAAATCAGCTCACAGCCTTGAATCTTCGGATAAATAATGTAACCGGACTGCTCAAAAATTAAGGTGTTAAGATAAATTTAGGAGGAAAAAAACCCCAACCCAACACAAAATTTATCTACAGAAACCGAAAAACTATCTTGACTCATCTGCACATTTTGCAAAACTATTTTCTGTATGTGCTCTTTAGAGCAAAGCAAACATTAATATTTCTGTTACATAGATATAGCTGAACCTATTACAATAGTCAAGGTTTCCTTTAGACTGACAAATGGCAAGTATTTTGAAAACATACCTGTATTTGGTCAATAGAATCAATAATTATAATAATGCTGCCTTGATGACGTGCAGAAAGTTTTTCCAGCCAGCGGGGAAACTCTTCCAGAAGTTTAGCTGGATCCAAAGTCAGAGGTGACACTAACCAAGAGTGTTGCATAAGCTGCAGAATTATAAACATATAAAACAAATTCTACCTTAAAAATCAACTAGGATAGTTGAAAGAAGTCCTATAGATGCAAGAGTCAAAAAAAAAAAAAACCCAAAACAAAACCAACACATGATTTTGGGACAATTTTTCTAGTCAAGTTCACACAGAATTCTTTCCTTCTAGCATATGCAGAAAGCTGGCATATGCAGAGTATTTATTGAACTCGCGTAAATTCTAGAGAGATAACCTGAGTTTATGCAATGAGCAAGGAATCTGGAGACATAAAGGGCTTTCAAGTTGCACAAATTAAATAGGCAGACTTCTAAAATACATGAAAAAATTGCAAGGAAAGCACAATTCATTTCATTTTTCTAAAGGTTTTAGTCCTGGGAGGTCCTTAGTGCCACCCTGTGAAGGAAAAAGAAAGCTTAGACCCTGGCACAGAAATACTCCTCACTTATTCCCCACATATCTAACACACAATTGAAAAATAAATTAACATATGAGAGAGACTAGTCTAGGAACAATATGGTGCCAACTGGTGAATACAGCCTTAGGTTTCTAAACACAGACAGAAGAGATACCACCTGCCTCTCTCATTGGCCAGATGGCAGGAAATTTTGGAAGAAGCTCATATGATTTTATAAGCCATCAATATAGGTCACTGGAAGCAACTACTAATGCCAATCTATTATGAGCATCCCAGAGATGCTACTTAATTGATCTGCATTCAATGTGTAGGATCAGATTCCCCCTATTCTATAATGCCTTACATTTGTATTACTCTTAACTCATATAGAAAAACCTGTAGAAAATTTTATCTTTCAACATACACACAGACAGAGGCACATCATGCAATGCAGGGTACATAATAATACAGTATACCTTTAAAGTAAGGCGTTTAATTATCAATGCAGATTCTGAACTAGTAGACATGGGCCTCCCAACAAAGTGATAAAGAATTAGAGCGTTTGGTGAATGCTTCTGTTGCAATTGAATCCTAATGCGAGAAGTAAAAAAAAAGAAAAAAGAAAAAAAAAAGCAGCACTTAAAAGACTAATTTTGCAAATGTATCTCAAATAAAAACCATCAGTTTTGCCAAAGGAGATAGAGTGTCTGAGCTAGAAGTGTTCCGCGTCTATCTTACAAAATAGGATAGACATTTCCTGAGATACAATTGAACTTTTTATGTCAGATTCCATTTTTGCTTTCCCCAGTACTGACAGCCACCAACAAGTGCCCTTCCTGGCACTGGATAGTCACATGTCACTAAGCTTCTAAGAAAAATGACACTATTGATTTATTTTTACGTCAGCAAATTTCGTCATAGCCTACAAGTGACCATAAAATGCATTTCTATGATAAATTATTAGGTCTGATCTTTCCTTTAGTTCAGTTGAAAAGGACCCCTCTTGTGCATCAGAGAAGGGCAACACTATTGGGCTACTGAAACCACTTATTAATGCTGTGCAAAGACAGATCTGTAGGGTGTTGCAGCTGGAGTCAGGGAGATGTTAAAGGCAGTCCAGATGGAATTAGCTGCTCAATTATTACAAATCTTTCCAAGATGCTTCACTAAGTTCAGCGCTTTGTAAATGCTCCCATTTTACCTCCAATTAAACTGATACAATGTCTGAAATGTAATGGAGACTTTTTTCTTAAATTTCATTCAAAAAATTCATAGCAAAAAAAATAAAAAGTTTAAACTACCATTTCGATAGAAGGAGAGATTTCCCAGAGCCTGGTCCTCCTGATACAAGCAGAGGTGGAATTGGTGCTGGTGCTGCTACTAGGTCATTTAGACGTTCAAAATACTACAAAAAATAAACAATCATTACAAATATTCCACTGCTGAAGGGAGAAACACAGTGCTTGGTATTGTAAACCATCTAGATACAAAATGCATGTACAGATTTATTAATGTAAGGGAGTAACTACTGAAATGCAATGGAAATAAATTTTGTAATGAAATACAAACCACAGAATTTATTATCTCTTTTAAAGAAACTGTAAAATAAACAAACATTTTTTTCAAAACACTATTTAAAATGGAACTTTCAGTGCTAATAAACTGAATCAGTGTTACTACAGTAAAGCAATTGGGTACTATGTTTGTTCAGGCTTCCTCGCTGCCCTTTTCCCCCTGCAGCTACTCCACTGCATTGGATATGGTTGCCAGGACAAAGCCTTCGAAGTTGGCATCTGCCATGAATGGTATTCTGAGGCACTAAGCATGCAAAAGAAAGGCTTTCTTTCACCACATGAATGCCCAAGAATGTTGTAGCAGAGTTCAGGATGACAAAAACAAAAACCACACTTCATCCACATGGGAGAAATATTTTGTCTGCAAAAAAGAATTGGAGGCGCATTAAGATACACATAATGTTCTATTATTTTACTGTTCTAGAACGTAGTAAAGATGGCACAATCCCCCAAAACCACTGCCAGTATTTGAGTAGTGAAGTAAAAGAATAAACTGTGCTAAAAAAATAGGGGTGCTAACAATTTAAATACAATAACAAAGGAACTGCATGCTTATGTTATATATAATGTAACATCAAGGAATGTTGCCCAAATAAGCAGTGACATCACTTTCCACGACCACTTCAACGTTTTTCCTTCCTACATTCTTGATACTTCCCCTACATATAACGATTCCCAATACCTGATTTGAAACGTTTCAAAAATTTTATTTCAAGTAATGAGTAAGTACTGACCTATTCGGCAGCTCTCTACTTTGATGTTTCCTATGTTCTTCTCTCATATGTATGGCTGCATGATGACATGAAATCTTTTCATTAGCCACCTCTGAAAGACCTAACTCCAGGCGTCAAGACAGAGCTCAGATTTCCTCAAAGACATTCAGAGCCTTTTCTATTGATGACCAAAATCTAGGAGGACACCCTACTTCTGGCACACTGTTATAGTGCTTTCTCCAGTGCAGGAACAACTGCTTCTTCATCAATGTCATTCAACAACACACAAATTGCCATCTCTCCCAGAAAATAAACAAGCCATCTATATAAGACATATGGCTTCTTCTAGCCTAAGAAGTAATAGCCTCAAGGATGGTCTCAGACACAGCTTCTTCTGTAGAAGTAAATCTTGCCTAACAAGAGATGGAAATGAGTGATGACTTTCTCTTCATCCATGTACATTTCCAATGTACTTACTTTCTCAAATCCCAGCTCACACGTTGAATTAGAGGCCTGCTGAAAAGCTTCCATCTGTTCTTGTTCGTCATGGGCATCCCACAATACATCACCAAAAACTTCCTCTTCAGGAGCAGTGGACTCTTCCTTATTACCCAAATCCTTGCCTTCTAGTTCTGTCATTTCACACCCCAATATATCCTAAGTAAAAAGAAAATTACGTGGAGAAAACTGCACCTATAATTCTTAACAGTGCAGGCACATTTCACGTTTGTCTCAATTCCACTGTATATGAGTGCAGCTCTATGAACATCAATATATTCGTTTCCTCTGAGGCTAGCAGAGAACACAAGTAAATGAGCAATTAGATGAAACCAAGTTAACTCTGAATGCACAGCTCTCGAGACATTGGTTTTAGTCTTCTCATAGTGGAAGCAACTCACCATAAGGAAAGATAAGGAGAGAATGGACTACCCAATCTTTCTTTATCCTATGATATGGATAAAGAGAAATTAAAGGGGAATTTAGGCCACAAATAGATCCCTTTCCCATTATTTCTGCTTCTGTCCGTAAAAGCACTGCTCAGTTTTGGGGTTTATTTTTCACTTGAGATTTCTTTGCTTGCCAGATATTAGTGATAAAACAGAAAAAGATCCTCCAAATTACATCTAAGTAGCATACAGTAATCACACTGACATCATTTAAGATCATAAATAAGTGTAGGAACAGAAAAAGCTGAAATGCATCATGTACTCCACCTGTTTAATTATCTTTTCCACACAAGTATAGATTTCATATGCTCCTTCCTCCACACCTCCAATATGGTCAATCACCTGAAAAAGTAAATGGGAAAGCATGAGGCAACCAACAAAAACATTCTGGAACACATTTAAATTGCATTCTGTTGCATTCCTTAGGTGGGATTCATTTTGCCTAAGCTTTTAAAAGTTGGGCATCTAGTTTCAGCTGTTCTCAACAGCTCCCTCTGTAAAGGGAAATAAATGCAACTGATCTATTTTCAGATGGGAGGAATCTCTCTGGCTGTACACTTCTTTCTCTTCAGTGGTTACAGAGGAACCTTAGATAAAAAATTTTCCATTTAAACAGCTAATCACAGGTGAGAAATTCTATCCTACCACAGGGATTTTTTTTTCAGTGAAAATGCAGTGGCTTTTTTTCTCCCCTGCTAATGAAAATTTCATGACATTCATAAATTTCAGCTTCATCAATCTGCTCATATAATGAGCAACCAGAGCAATGAGTATAATGCAGTTTCTCCTAAAATCTGAGACTACTAGCACTCAATGCTGTTTATAGCAGGAAAGCAAGCCTTTTAAAATTCAACAGTCTTTAAAATGCCATACCTTTGCTTTGTTCATGTAAGAAATTTGCTCAATTAACTGTTGCACTGAGACTGAACTGACTCTGCCATCCTCCTTTCTGTGGTAAATCAGCCGGGGTTTTTCTTCTGGATTTCTCAAGAAGGCTTCTTCACAGTCCTCCAACAAACAACTAGATTGGAAATCAGCATTCTTGTGCTATATTACACTGCTGTAGTAAACAGTTCAATCAACACAAGCTCCAAAGATGCGTTTCACTGCAAAATCTAATTCAAAATTCATATCTATTTATAACAAAGGGCAAGCAAATATTTCAGCAGAGAATTTAAGATAAACTCTGAAGCAAGGAAAAGCTAAGAGAGAAATTTATGCTACTTGTACCAAAAGCATTAAAATCATTTATTGATGTAAATTAAAGTTGATCTTCCTTGGTCATACCAATATGCAGAGTGAAAAGTAATTGCCTTGCATGGAAAGAACGTGGATTCACACATAATTAATAAGCATTGTATACATGCTCTGCCTTCACTTATTTGAAGGGTCTGTTCTATTCCTTGACCTTTTTAGGAAAAGTCCTTTAGTATTTGTCAGATGTAGGGTAGTCTTTTAATTTATAGTGGTTGAAAAGGAGAATTACACACCTCCAAACTCAAAAGCACTTTGTATTTATATATGCAAATGATATCCATGGATATTGTTCCCAGCAATCTATTGCTGTACCACAGAAGGAACTATACAACTTGGGGATGCTGACAATAGCAGGCAGGGTCTCTCAAATATTATGTTCTTGATACGAGCACTACAATTTTCATCAGTTTTTCTAAGAGAAACTCTCTAAGTGAATACTGTTGGTAGGAACACTCCTTTATGATTTGTTTTTGTCTTGCATATTTTGTTCTTGAACACTTGCGACCCACATACCTAAAACTGGGTTATTTGGCAACAGTATCCCCGCGAAGTACCAATATACCCTCAGAAGCCGATGTTATCTTTCTGAGAGCATAAATGTATGGCAGCTCTAGTCCGATTCCTCTATGAAAAGAAAACATCTTCTTCTGTGATATCTGGCTGTTCCCTGAAGCACTCCACTGTTGTAAGTTTTAGCTACTAGTGTCCTAAACCAGCCTTTAATTCTCTCTGGACAGATGTTTTATTTACAGAAACAGGAGGTCTAGTTAATACAAGAGGTCTAATAATACAACAGTATCTGAAATCCCTAGAGTTCAAAATCTATCCCTAGTATGAAACTTAATGCATACCAATTATTTTCAGATTTTTGCATTCATACAGATGTTTTGGAATGACCACTCTGTGATTCTTAATATTATCTTTTCTAATTCCTTTTTCTCTTTTCTTCAGCAAAAGGACACCCCTCCCTCCCCCAAACATCAAAAACCAAATTCCACCCAAAATTCCTAAATGCATAACAGAAACAGTCCTAACACAATTCCAAAAGTATCCCTAATTTGGTGGTTTTCATTTAGTAAGTCATATTTCTTCTTCGAGAAGATTAGGAAATTACTCACTGAACAAACAGAACACATTGCATCACCATTTGTAATAAAACATCATGACTTCAGTAAATTAAGCTGTAGAAAGCTAGCATAAGGTACCACACAGGAGAGCCATGAAATCAGTCCAAAAAACAGCCAAAGATAGAAAATAATATGTGACAGAATAAAATCAAAATACTACAGCCAGGTGTAAGGCTAGATAAGCAAATGAAAAATACTGAGGACATTCACACCAGCCATCTTAAATTCCTGAGACTCCAGCAATATGCACAACAGAGAGCTGCTCTTGGAAAGCAAAACAGTTCTGTGTTAAAATACAGCATGAAAGATGTCTTCATAAGAGAACCTGTAGCTACAAGAAAAAAGAAATGATACAAAGCTGATACATTCTTTTAACTGTCTGCACTGGCAAACCTAAAGTTTGAAGGAGTATCACTTAGGAGATAGTAGCTTAGGAAATGTACTGAGCAAAGCATCACATCCATTTTAATAAGCTATGCGCTCTGCATAAATTACCAGTTTCTATTTGCTTTACCAGTCTGGAAAATACTTACCTTGGCAAAGTTAAATGCAGGAGCAAAATGACTAATGAGCTTTTTTCAATTTCCCATTTTCTTACATCCTTAAAAGGCCTTTCATTTTCTGCTGAAAAATGAACAACTTGAAAGAAGTACCCCATTGTTTCACAGACTCTTTGAAGTTTTGGTGAGTAGTTCTGAAAGTAAATTTGAGTAACGGTGCTTTATTACTAAATCTGCATAGCACTAAGGACCTACTAGACAAATCTCAGTTTCTTTCCTCTACACAGTTTCTTCCCCTGAAGTCCTTGACAATACTTTCACTGACTTCACTGAAATCAGCCTACACCTACTAAAGCTTTCAAGAAGTATTAGACAAATTGCTGAGTAAGTATCACAGTGGAAACAAAACAGCATATAAGTTAGCATAAGTTTGTGAGGTACTCACTTTAATGAAGATGTCCACTTCTGGTTGAGTCTCATCCGTACTAACAATAAAACATCTTACTGTGTTACTCCACAGAGAGTGGGAAAACAGAGGAGTAACCTGTAATAAACTGGCAACAGCAGCATCCCAATCATCTGCCAATGAAAAAAAACCCAAAATGAAGTCTAGAGATCTTCACATCTGATTACACTGCTTAACAGCTAAGTCATCACCTCTTAACACAGTAGTAACATTTTTACTCAACTATTTTAATTTCCTAAATTCAAATTTAGAGAACCCATATCATCTGATAATGCCATATAATTTGATAATGTGGCAAAACAACAGTGTTAAATATATTATCATTACAAAGATACTTCCTTTAAATAGGATTGATAAAATGTATTTACAAAATCAAGCTGATAGTTGTAAAATAAGTAAAAATATGCAGGAATAATAAAATCACTCATAATCAAACTTTTTTTTTCCCCTACAGATCTATATCTATTTCAACTGGACCATTCGAGTAAATGACAGAGAAACATTATGAGAACTTCCTCTTCTCGAGACGAAGTCCATTGCTTTCTGTAGTACTGTCTGTCAATTCCGTAGAGAGGCAATGGATTTTAAAACTTTCTTAGGTTCTTCATTTTGTGGCTGGTCGCTCTTTCAAGAAAGGAATAGGTTCTCCTTTCAGTACCACATAGGATGATGAAAGGCTTAAGTGTATGAAGCTGGAGCCATCAGAGAGCAGACCCTCCCCTCCCACTTTGCAAGCACAGACTTCTTAATCAGAGCCTGAAGGAATGAAGAAAAAAGGAAGAAACTGCCAGCAAAGTTAACTACATGCAGGAGGGGTTCCAGAGCCAGGACAACAGTGAGGGAAACCAGAGCACTGGAAGACAATTTACGAGAGGCCATTTGGGAAACAAAGTTCAAAAGCAACAATTATTGACAAGAAAAATATCTAACACTGATTCACATAACGATGCATACATCCTGGTCTTGCAATCAGATTTCCATAAATGGCCCCCTAAGCAGAGTCAAAACCCATGCAAATCCCATGGAAAAAAAACAGGGATATAGTTTATTCTAATACAAATGTAATGTTCATAGAAAGTAGAGAATTTGAATACAAATGGGAAAAAGAAGGCCATCAGATATGGAAAGAAAGACCTCTATCTTCCTTAGTCAACACAAGCAACAAAATGGTATTTGGTTTACTCACAACAAAGCACCATTCACTGCTGTTTGCCAAAATCACTGCTTCAAGTACCGTAGTCACCAAACACATGAAACATAATTCAGCATGTACAGCTACAGTTCCTTTTATTTTTACAAAGAAGAATTCCAAATAACCCTTTAGTCAAATTACCCAAGAATGGACAGAAAAGGAAAGAACAGCATTACTTAAGAATGGACAGAAAAATGACATAAAAACCTATAATACCAGCAAAACAAACCACCATTACTTACCCCTGTTTATATTTGCAAATGGTCCCTCAACGTCTATGGAGCTATGAGCAAATTCAGGCCCTCTGAAAGACTGCTGAAGTTGCATCATACTACCCATGGATGGCTCGCTTCCCAAAGCTCCTCCATTCCAGTATTCAGATTGTGCCCCAGTAGCTAAGAATTGGAAAACAAAAAAAACCTCTTCATTGTCACTAAACAAGGTAAATTATCAGTCTTAAATACTCCAGCTGAAACCTACCACCACATGTCACTGAACATAATTTTTTCTCCTTTAACAGATTTGCTCACACCTTTGTGTGCTGTAGTTCTAAATGGGCGCTTGTCCAAAGTCAATGAGAAGCCATGCTGCTAAAGGATGAGGTTATTTGCTAATATTTGTTATTATATAGATTGTTTACATCTGTTGGGTTCAAATGCTGACTTGCATTACAAATCAGAAAATCAGTTCACAGTATGGCTGCAGTCATTTGTGCACATCACAAAACTGACAACTTGTTCAGGAATGTTCCAGCACTGAAAAAGTCTAAAGGGGCTGTATGTCAGGATTGAAATATATTATATTCTCTGTGCTGTGTGAAAGAGCTTTCTCAGTATCTCTCCATAATATGCTTGGATTACACTTCTGCCAATCAATGTACAACATTCAAGACACTAAATAAATCTTCCACAGAGAAAATAAGGAAATTGAGGAAGACTTAGAAAAAGTAAAGAAGGGAAGTACAAGTTCAAAAATTGATATAACACAAAAGAAGACAGAAAAAACACAGAAAAGGAAACAAGACTATCTGTACCATTAAAGTTCATCAAATGCATTGTTACTATGCAAAAAGCACTGCATTTTGAAACGTTTCTACTTTTAAAGATTGCATATTTATACTCCTTCCAAGATGTGACAGTTGATACATCTCAATAAGCAAAACAAAGGCTAAGCAACATCACTTGCATGCAGTTTTTCCTCAGTAACCCTTCATGGTGCAAGAAGTAATGGTGGCCATAATTAAGAGTGTTAAGGTGCTAACTGTCTGCTACAAGTATTGCTCTATTTTGAACCAGATACAAAGTCAGTGGACTGACCACATACCTATCTGAATCCCCCCCATGCTATCAAATACCTCTTACAGCACATACATGGTTTTGCCTTTTATGTCATCAGGTTTGCTACGGCTTCCCTTTCAAAAGATTCTTCAATAAAACAACTCTTTTGGTCAGTTCATGTTTGTTAAATATCTAACTCTGCTATTCTGAAAAGTACAGCAGCTGGGACTGGCACACTTCATCATCCATAGACAGTAAGTCTATCCAAGATTCCCTCATTTCAGGCATGCTTTTTGGATCCTTTGGAACATGATCTTTCAGATCTAGAATCAAAAAACTCAGAAAAGACTAGAAAACTCAGAATTGCTCATAGAACCATTTAAAAAAAAAAAATGTTCAAGTCACTGTGTCTAGACAGTGCTCTGTTTTCTTCATCTATTTCTATGACCAGAAACGTGGGGTTCCCACAACCTAAACCAAGTTTGTCAAGTCAGCTGCTTTTACCCTTTAAACTGCTTTATGTTACTTTTCACCTGGATTAATAAAACTTTTTTCAAAAGAACATAAATATTTGTCATGTGCTTTACTATTCAGAGACTTCAGTCACGTTCCAACACAAAATGCTGGGGATGGAATTCTCACCCGTAACATCTGTACAATTATCATCAGAATCAGACTCTTCGGGATCAAACACGTGGATTCCTTGGGCTTGGAGTCTCTGAAGTTTTGCTTCTAGCTCTCGTTTGGCCCTCAGTAAGTCCTGAATCTCATTTTCTTTAGTTTCTCTAAAAATCTATGAGCAGGAAAGAAGAAAAAATAAAAAAGAAATACAAACCATAAACCTTTTAAAATTCACTATCAGTTCCTGAATTCATGTTATCTGCTTTCAATTGGAAAAATAAGTTTCTAGCATTCATTTGTCAGGCAAAGGCATGAAAATGTAAACAAGAAGCCAACAGGAGCCTATAAATGAGCAGGAAAACACAGTTTTAAATTATCTATTTTTAAAATTTTACCATTTTAAACCTTAGCATACTGTTCTGGAAGTTAGAAGTCTGCATTATTATGGGAAGTTTGCTAAAAGGTGAAGAAAGTTACTTGCCATTTTTAAAGTTTATTGTCTTCTAAAATCACTACATGTAATATTTTTTTCCAAAGGTTCCCTTTTATTCTTCCATGTATATTTTTACATTTACATATAATCTTGTATTTACTTTTTATCGTTGCAGAAATTTAAATTTCCCAAGATAAAAAGTGATCAAGCACCTCCAGCTGTCCTGTCTGTAAAATATTACCATCATGTGGGGAAGAACACATGAACCTAGATTTAAATTCAAAGGAATGAAATCTTCTGAAAGTCTCATTTTCTTAAATAAGGTCAAAACCAATCCTGGTTTTATGTATCTGCCAAACATTAGCACCTGTTACAATTAAAGATATCAAGAATCTTAAAAACAGTGCAAAACCAGGACCTATTGCCCTATTTGGGTGGTAGAAGTATCATTATCTGCAGCAAGGGAAAAGCAGAAGCATCAGCTTGGCCCTTCAAGTCACCCCTCCAAAAAGCACAAAGGCTTTTGTCTTTAACTGGCTATCGTATTTTAGCAGCCAAAAGAGATGCACCAATACACACTTTTCTTTAATGTAAGTTAGAAGTACTAAACATTATAATGCTATATATAAAGCTTATTCAGAAATAATGGAACTCTGTGTTTATACATTCCTTCAGTATGTGTCAGTTTGCAGCCCATGTCTTCTTGTCACTCTCAAATATGAATATATTCCTGTGTTCAAACAACGCAGGAATTTAGTTTAAGATGCATCACTGCATATCCTCCTTCTAATATTTAAAAAGTTATTTTCTATTTTTTCCTCATAGTTTCACAGAGAGCTTTTGATAGGATTATCTTAAAGGAAATAGGCAGCAACACCTATGATACCCCCCCCTTTTTATTTATTTATTTATTTATTTTAAGAAGAGGAGCGCCTCATGAAAGCTATTGGAGAAGAGTTCATTGGGGGAATGTAACCAAGCAACATTTATCTTCTTTTTGGTCATCTTCCCAGGAAAAGTCAAGCCATACCTTGAATTGCCTTTTGACCTTGTCTCGATCATGTTCAAAAGTAGCAGCTCTCTCCATGGCTTGGTATTTAGCTTCTAAAGCACTTTCTTTCTCTCTAAGTATTTTCTGGTAAGTTTTCTGAAGCGCCTGAAAACATTTAACATACCATTTTTCTGAGCGAAAGCAATCGCCGACAAAAGGTTTTGGACTACTCTTCAGGTCTGACTACAACAACGTCATCCCTGCACCCTACGTCTCCCCTCGCTCCCGGGGAGAGACAGCCGCCCCGTCCCCGTCCCCGCAGGCACGCCCTGACCGCACCCCGACGCCTCCCCAGCGCGGCACCTCGCCCTCCGCGGGAAGGACGAGCCATCGCACCCGTCGCCTCCCTGCTGCGGCCTTCCCGGGGAGCGAGACGAGTCCTTCGCAGCCTCAGGCGCGAGGGGCCCGCTTCGCCGCTCAGCCCCCTCACCCGAGAGGGCGGCGGGAGCTACCTGCAGCTCGGCGCGCAGCCGCTTGTTCTCCCTGTCCAGTTTGGCCTCCTTCTTCACCATGGAGGCCACCTCGTTGTTCTTGCTGACGCGGAAGATCTCGTACTCCTTCTTCAGGCGCTCGTACTCGGCCACGCACTCCAGCTCCTGCACCGAGGCCGTCGACTTGAAGCTGGCCCCGATGAGGCCGCCGGGCCGCGAGGCCCCGACGCGCCGCAGGGAGCCGCGCAGCAGCCGGGCCTTGGGCTTCACCTCCACCGGGATCTCGCAGGCCTCGCCGCCACCGCCGCCGTACGTGTCCTCGATCACCTCCCCGACCCCGCCCGCCGGGCTCACCAGGGACGACGCCGTCCCCATGGCCGGGGGACGCCGCGGACGGTGAGGCTTTAACAGCGAGCGGAGCAGCCGGTGCCTCCGGCGGGCCCTGACGGCGGGGACATGCCCGAGACGGAGCGTTCCCAGAGGCGGCCCCTCCCCGCTTCCCCGGCCCGGCCGAGCCGGCGGGCCCTCCGAGCCCGCGGGCTACGGCCCGCTCCTTGCGGC
>NW_010972589.1:870831-957404 GCF_000737465.1 Haliaeetus leucocephalus
TGGCGGCGGCGGCGGGAGGGCGGGAATCTGCTCCTCTGAGGAAAAGCGAGGGGGGTTTAGGTTTTTGCTTTTGAAAGCGGGAGCTAACGCGAGGGCGCGGCAAACCCTCCTGCTCCCTCTGGCACCACCTCAGCCTCCGCCGGGGAGCCCTCAGCCCCGCCGGGCTCTGCCGCCTGGCCGGGCAGCCTCAGCCAAAAAAGTGTCCGTTTTCTCCTCAGAGAGCAGGGCCCGACAGGGTCCGCCACCTGCCCCGAAGCCTGCAGGCTGTGCCGCACCCCGGGGTGGTCTACACGTTTATAACGGCCGGCTCTCCTCCGCCAAACAGAGGTGTGCAGGTTGTGCCACAAGCTTTCGTGTGGTAGAGACCTTGTGGGGGAATTCTTTCTCGGTGTTCTGTGACCTTTGAGACCAGTTGGCACACGCCAGAGGAGATGACCTGAGAAGAGATGGTAGTGGGTCCACCAAGAAGTAAGTGCTGGGTAATGGTGCCTTGTCACACCTGAGTTCAGTGCCTGCACCTTGTGCTGCCTCTCGGCCTCATCTGAAACTCATGAATTCTCCATTTGAAGACCTTCCCTTTCAGGAATAAGGCAGTCGTAGATTATCTGCCCCTTTAATTATCATAATGCTATTTCCCTCTTTGCCTCTTCAAAAAACCCTATCTGGTTCCTTCACCTGTCTTGGGGATTTCAGAGGAGCAGATCCCCGAAGCTGAGGAGAACATCCATTTGTTCCCAAATCTCAGAACCTGCCCTACCGTTGGCACGAATAACAAAAATGTCGCTACTTTAAAGCAGGTTTTGCCTCACATATGTGCCAGGTTTGTTAGCCATGACAGGGGTAGCCATTTCCCCTTAAGAGGAGGAAAAAAAAAATAATCTTAGAAATGTCTTTTCAGCGATACATCCCTGAATTTCAAAATCTATTGGAGGGGGAAATTACTTTTGTGTACAACAGAGAAAAGGTGTTGTTTTATTTCCTTGAGTAAAAACTCGGGTTTGGGAATATGTGCTGTTTGCCCTAACTTTAGCCCTTTGTTTTCATGAGGAAAAAATAATTTCTTGTCTGACTGTCATTTATGGTTACGTTAGTGATCTATTCCAGTTAAACCTTGCTTCAGTGAAAAAGACAGGTACAGAATACATGACAATTGTGGGAAGGGGGCTACTATGTTTTCCTGAATGTTGACAATACCATAGCCTGCACAGTATTAGGTGATTCAGCAAATGAGCCTGTAATTCTGTAATAAAGCAAGGCTCTTGGTTTCTTCATTTGCATGTTGGTATCAGGCTGTTCCTCTATTTCACTGCTGTTTGAGCTCTGGGAATAATTAAAAGCACGTTCATGCTGGTGCTTCAGCTGAATTGTTCTCATATTCTGAGTTTGTGAAAGTCAAAATTTCCAAGCTTTAAGCCTAGAATAAAAAGTGTAGTATTGTAAGAGCTACTGGATTCCTTCTAATAATCCACTTCACATTAACAAATGGATTGGAAGAACTGTAAATGCTGTTTCTCTAATGCTGCCTCTGGGTGCATTACAGAATTTTTATGGATAGTAGAGACCATATTAACACAACCCTTTCTAAACAGGAAAATTATACTGCTTCCCTGTTGCTTCATGGATTGGTTTTCCTAATGTTTAGAGATTAGAATAGCTTGCTTCAACATCTAATTTGTAAACTATCAAAGATTGCTTTATATCACCGATTAGGACAATTCAGAAAGAAATCCAACTGTTCATTGCATAGATGTTGGAAACAGTGTCTCAGAATATGTGGGGATGAGCTGTCTTAACTTTTAAAAATGAATTGACCCAGAAAATCGATCCCTGGGGAAAATATAATACCAAGTTCTTTAAAAATTGCTTTGTCATGTTACGTTACTTTTTTTAAGCTTCAATTGGAGCAGCCCAATCCTTAGTCCTTTGAGGACATTGATGCTGGAGGAATTGCGCCATAAAGTTCCCAGTCATTTCACCAGTCAGTGAAGACACTTGGGATACTTGAACAGCTTCATGTTTATCACTGACATTATTTACCTAATTTAGAAAGGTTATTAAGACAATCCATGTGTGAGATGTGGTGGCTTAACCCAGGCCAGTGACTAAGCACCCACCAGTTGCTCACTCACTACCCCAGCCCAGTGGGATGGGGAAGAGAACAGGAAGAGCAAAAGCGAGAAGAACTTGTGGGTCAAGATAAAGACAATTCAATTAGTGAAGGAAAGAGAGAAGAGAGAACAAAAAAAAAAAAAAAAGTTTTGCAGAGGCAGTCAGTCACCACCTCCTCCCAGCAGACCAATGCCCAGCCAGTCTCTGGGGAACAACTACTTTGGAAAGACTACCCCCACATTTTATTGCTGAGCATCACATTATATGGCATGGAATATGCCGTTGCCCAGTTCGGGTCAGCTGTCCTGGCTGTATCCCCTCCCAAACTTTTTCACATCCCCAGCCTACTCACTGGCGGGCAGAATGAGAAGCAGAGAGGGCCCTGACAGTGTGCAAGTACTGCTCTGCAATAGCTAAAACATTGGTGTGTTGTCAACACTGTTTTAGTCATACATCTAAAACACAGCACCATACAGGCTGCTGTGAAGAAAATTAGCTCTACCTCAGCCAGACGCAGTACAGATAGATTTGTCAGATGAGGACCTGTACTTTGTAAAGCTCCTTCATGACTTCAGCTGTAACAGAACCAGACTGCTCTCCATCCCGGAATCCACGTAATGAGCAATACAAGTATATTGGCTAGTCCTCTGACAAATTTACTCTTCTACCTACCCCTTCGGGGTCAGTATGCAATCTATACTCCTGATCCGCAATGGAACAACTACTCTGCCAATGTTCTCCTCCTACTGAGACTATGGGTTCTTTTGTTGTGTGTGTTACTTAGAAGCCCATGGACTTTCATGCTTTATGGCATAGACAATTTTGTGCAAACATTGTAAATGCTTTATTTGTTGTTGCTTAAAATCTACTGGGCTACAGTTTAAAAACATTTATGTGTCATCTTTAGGGGTATTGCTTTTGTCTTTGATATATCCACTATATTACTACATGGTTTACTGTTGAAGTTTCTTACTCTTGTCTTTATTTCATTTTAGGAGTCGTTGGTGACTGTTAACAAACAAAATCTATGGATCTAAGGATCTGTCCCGTAGAGAAAAGTACAGCTGCAGGAACTGGCCCTCTGAAAGAAGGTTGGTTTTTTACATGCATTATTAGGTTCAGCTCCAAGTTAGCAGATGTTCATTTTATAAAATAATATATTTTATATGTTATTACTTATGCATTCCTGTAAAATTTAGCGTACAAGGTCAGGATATGGCAAGATAAGAGGAAGCTGAGAAAGATTTGAAGATGATAGGTTGCCACAGATTGACTACCCATTAAAAATAAGAGTTGCTATGATTAGAATGAATGTTGGTAATGACCTGAAAGCTGAAGATGCTTTAAATGAAAGGCAGCTGACCAAACTTCTACACAACATCCTTTTTGTTAAGTCAGATGCGGGAGTGGCTTTTAAGGCTATATAGCACAGGCATAAGCAAAGTGTGTTAGAAGCCCTTCATAAATCACTATTAAATTGTTTGTGCCTGCATTGAATCAAGTTGATAATTTTTTATGATCCCATTCATTATTCAAAAATATCTGTGACTGATGGAACATGATTAAGAGAGTTCTATTGAGGACTTGCAGTGAAAATATGTAGTATGGTAATTTTTTGAAGATTAGTTTTGCCCTGGATTATATATGTTTCTACTTCATTCTTTGTAGTGACGATGAAGACCTTGCTCTAAAAGGTTGCTTACTATTTGGCTGTTCTTCCCTAGTACTCCACCGTCTACAGGAAGTGCAAACCTGAATAAGCCAAATGACTGATCCTCTTATTCACCTTCTTTCTTTTATATAACACGAGGCCTGATGTAAAACACAATGAAGTCAGGGGAATTTTTCAATTGAGGTGATCTGTTTTGAATCTGGTACTCTAGTTCTTCCATAAAAGCCTGAATCTTCCAGATCTTAGCTCTGAGCATGAGAATTACTTTGTTATCTCTGCCCTGTTGCAACACCTGCATTTTGTTCATCAGCATGAAAGGCATCTGCTTCTGTCCTCCTCTGAGACCTTCATGCTAAGTGGCAGCAGTACCATGGTGCACCAGCCACCGTGACTGGTGTGTAGGGTTCTGGACCTCTGTGCAGCCGAGGGAATGTCTGCTAGATGGTGGGGAGGTAGAGGTCTTCCTCCGTTTTTCTTATGACCCAGCATGGCTGGGGCTATATCCATCATTATGACTGGTTTACACCTTGCAGTCTTTCTGTGACCTGACATGAAATTGCATAACTGGGGTTCAAGTAATTTGAGGTGTCATGAGTGAGTATAGGAGACAGAGTAACTAAGAAACTGATTACAGGTCATCATTAGCCAAGTTAGAAGTTTACATTCATAAGTAAGACTTTGTCATAAACAAGTTTTAGAAGTAGGACTGTAAAATTGAAGTCTGAAGAAATGTGCTGAAAATCCCATCTAAAGCCTTAAGATAATTTATTTCTATATGCATGTTTATGAGAGTTTCTGATGCATCTGCTTTTTCTTTTCAAGCTAAAAATAATACAACATACAGGTGGTTAATTGTAAACTGCCTAACAAACTCAACCTTGGGGCAGAGTTCTAAGTTCAAATAGCTATTGAACTTACTATGTTTCAGTCAGTAACTTTATTACAGTCTCTCAAGCTGAGATCATCAGCTTCTTTCAAGAATCCATTTACTGAGAGACCTGAAAATTACCCGGAGCAGAGATGATGAAAATCATAATGAAGGAGAGGACATCTACTTTTAAATGCTCCTATAATGTTACATGTCATAGCCCTCCGCCACTAGAGGACAGCAAGACCTCAGGAAAACGGGGTTGTGTGAGGAGGTGGGAGAAAAAGAAAGAAATCGCATACACAGGAGTTAAGAAAGTATTAGTTCAGAAGTTACATGCTTCTAGCTATAATCAAGCTTCTTAAAGAATTGAGACAGTTTTGAAAGATGTTTCAAGACAAAATAAAGAGGAGACACTTAGATAAATAAAAGTTGAAGTTTTGATGTAGTGGTTTGCCTATCAGTCATAGATAGTATTATCTGAAAAGCACAATACTAACTAGTTTTGAGAGCCATATACTGCTTCCATTAAATTCATAGATAGTTTTGTATTGATTTCAGTATGAATAGGGCTTGGCTTTGCAATCTTAAATAACTGGTAGGTGTTCTGATTTTTGATGAAGGAATTAGATACCCTTATGTAGGAAGGTTGTTACAGTCCGTTATTTAGAATGGAAATAGTAGTCCGAAAGCACTGCAAAGGAATCTTCTGCCTCCACACCTATCTATTACTTTAGCCATATTTATGTTTGTAACTGGTAATGCAAGGACTCATTAAATGTTTCAATGTAAGCTATAGGAAATGGGTTCAGAACAATGCAATTCATAATCAGAACCAAACTTTGCACCTGCATGGTTTCAGTATGTCAGACAAGATAAAATTCTTTACTCTTTACGGCAAGTCACTCAATGACATTTCTCCATTAAAAGTTCAAAAGAGGCTTTGAAGCAACCTTAGTTTCTTGTAAGTCTGAACTGAGTTTTAACTGAAAATTCCACAATAAGTTACAATCCCTGCAAGAAGAGAGCTCTTGAACATCAATTTTATTGTCACTGAATCATCACTGAACTGAGAAGGACATCTCAGATTTTGCAGTCTCATGGCCATTTCATTCCAGGCCAATTGGATTAATACTATGTGTGGTCACAATGCTGAGGAACAACTAATCTTGTTCACCAGAGAAGTGGGGTGAAAGGGAGGGAAATGACCAAATAAACAGCAAAACTGAGAGATATTAATGACAAGCAATTGCTGTTGCCGTGCTCTTTTTTGCTTCAGCCTAGAGCCACAAAACTACAGTGGTGCATAACAAGGGATGAATATAGAAGAAATATGCTGAAGATTACGCCTAATAATTTCTAAGATCACTTAAAAGTGCTCTTTGCAAAACCTTCCTGTGCTAGTGAGCATGTGAAATTCAATAGGACCCAAGGGAAATTTCCTGAGTACTTTCATGTTGTATTGTTCATACCCAGAACATCTGCCTTCTTGGCAGAGCCGAGTGTTCCAATAGCTTATCCCAATCTGGATTTGCAAATCAGGCATCCTAAATCTGACCAAATTTTCTTCAAAAACACATGGAAATGGTGCTGCCACCCCATCCGAAAGCTTGATACCTGAGTGGGTTCACTGGCTTCTTTAGCCTACAGCCATTAGATCCTGAATCTTTTGTTTCACAGAAGGATGCCCTGACCAAGAGGCTGTAGGGATGACTGGGCTTGGACCTTCTGCAACTGTCTGGGGAGAACTAGTATGTCATACAGCAGAGAATACATGGTTTATGGGGCCAGAGAGAAAGAACTATAAGGATCATAATTCTCTAATTCAGTGATTAGGACTCCTCCTCTCTTCTAGCAAGGTAAAAAAAAAAAGTCTTATGTCTCCAGATGTACTCAGCTATACCCAGATGAGGTTGAAATGAACTCTTACTTCATTTTAGATGTCTGGTTCAGGGAGGCACCTGATATCTCAAGAGTTATCAGGTATAAAACATAGCCATTCTCCATCATTCCTTTAGGTAGCCATCGTCTCCATTCTCCAGTATTCTGTCAGTGGTCAAGTGTGACTCTCCCTCTGCAGTGTCTAGAGAAGTCAGACATTTAAAGTCATGGATTGCACCATGAGGGCAAGCTTAAGAAATTGGTGTGACAGTACTAGAAGATGCCATACCTGAGTCTGTTTTCTAGAACAACCTTTATTCAATGATGCAAATGACTGCAGTTCACTAAGGTATCAATTTAGCAAGGTCCTTAATCATGCCTAATCTGTAATCATGTCAATATTTACTTTGATATCCAAGGGGCTAATCCCTTCTTGCCATTTTTTTCTTGTGGTTGGTGTCACTCTTTTATTTTCATGCACAAGCAAGTTTGCTTTTAGGAGTTATAAGGACAGTCACGTAGATTTTTTTCTGACTGGATCAAATGCAGAAGAAATTATGTTCATATCCTGTGAGAAGATTGTTCAGAAATCCCTGTGTTGCTAGGCTAGTGGTAGAAGTGCCAACAGAGGCGTGGCATGTGGGATGTTGATACCCAGCTCTAAGAAGATAAATGCTAGAAAGCTTCCCAGAAGTTCTTAGCATGTACATTTGAAACTCTAATTTCAACTCTGAATGGGTCCCTGTAAAGGCTTAGCTGCTCTGAACTCCTGCCTTCCAGAGAAGGGTCCTTCTCATCTAGCTGAAAATTAAATACTATGTTCCTTAGTTTTCTATTGATCCCTCCAGTTTTAATTGTGTAGCTAGAAGTGCTCACTGTTGAGGGGTGCTGCTATATTTTTTTATTTGTCATGCTGAACAGGATATCATTTCAAGAAATTAATCTGGATAGTGTGGAAATTGCTGAAGTGAATGAAGAATCTTAGGTATTTTCCATGGAGTTCATATTATTAGAAAGAGCATGTAGTTACTTGTGTGCTATATTAATTCTGCATGTATGAGCTGAATCTGACAACTACATGATGTAGAATTTTATCTCTAAATCGTTATGTGGCATATTTGTGGAGTCAGTTTATATAGTTTCCTAAAAAATTTCTTGGGCTATTGGACTAGCAGGTTCTTTTTAGCACTTCATTGTTTATTGTGTTTGAATTCTATATATGAGACGTGTATTGAAACCAAATGATGTTTCTCTTTTTATAACTGCAGCTGATTCTGAATGTCCTGAGGCTAGAGCTGACTGGCACATAGAGAAGTTAGATAACCACTGCATAATAGGAATGGCTGGAGAACAGTGGAGCTGCACATACTCCTTTAAACATAGGTCATTTTTTAAATGTGACTTGAATGAAGAAAGGCTTTGTGGTCAGATATATATTAAATTAAGTTACAGCTTATTTAAACATACTGAAGCTATGTTATGACATTGCTGAAATTAGACCAATGTGCTATAATATGGCAAAAGGTCTAGTTAATTTTTCTCTGAAACATGTGAGGCATGCCATTACAGTAACTCTTCTGGGAGTACTTTAGATTGAAGGTGTAAAGGTCTGATTACATTCCAGGTTCATGCCACAACTCATCTTCCTTCAGGAGTTTTGTAGCAATGAACTGTGACCAGAGAGAATGGGAGGAAGGAAAAAAGACTTGTCTGTAGTGCATACAGCAGAAATGTGCTCTTGTGGAGTTTTTCGTGGTATGTTAATTGGTACCTTGTGTCTCCACATTTGGAGGGGCTTCAGTTCATAAGTTGTGAATATGTATATGTACCTGGAAACCGAGCATATTCATTATTGGATAGGAAATGTGTTTGTGATCTTGTGAGCTTCTGAAAGTCTGGTATTGGGGAGTATCTCCACAGTGTCAAGTGGTGCAAGTTCTTATCAGGTAGGTCTGACTGGTCGTTGTATAGAAGATTGCTTACTGTGCACATGCTAATCATCAGCTCCACTGTGCCTGTGCACTGAGTTTGATGTTGTAGGAGGTGTCAACTCAACATACATCTGTTGTACAGATTATCAGTTTTGGGCCCCTCACTGCAAGAGAGACATTGAGGTGCTGGAGCATGTCCAAGGAAGGGCAACAAAGCTGGTGAGGGGCCTGGAGCACAAGTCTTACGAGGAGCGGCTGAGGGAACTGGGGTTGTTTAGCCTGGAGAACTAGGAAAAATTATTGCTCTCTACAACTACCTGAAAGGAGGTTGTAGCAAGGTGGGTGTTGGTCTCTTCTCCCAAGTAACAAGTGCTAGGATGAGAGGAAACGGCCTCAAGTTGCACCAGAGGATGTTTAGATTGGATATTAGGAAAAATTTCTTCACCGAAAGGGTTGTCAAGCGTTGGAACAGACTGTCCAGGGAAGGGGTTGAGTCACCATCCCTGGGGGTATTTAAAAGACATGTAGATGTGGTGCTTAGGGACATGGTTTACTGGTGGACTTGGCAGTGCTCAGTTAACAGTTGGACTCGATGATCTTAAGGGTCTTTTCCAACCTAAACAATTCTATGATTCGATCTGCTCAAGTGCAATGGATCTGATCCATATGACATATACTGGATTTATAGAGCATGCTCTACAAGTTGCATTGTGTCCATAGTACTTGTGTCTGGGAAACAAGACAACTCCACTTTTACATAACAATTGTATTTTTATGTGCTCTGTACCTGGAGCCACAGCTTCTCTGCAGTACACATAGAGGCATTTCACAATTGTGTAAGATACTACAAGTAGACATTACTGAAAATGTCCTGAGGACTTCAAAAGGAGGGACATACAGCATAATTGTTACTTCATTTCTGAAAAGTTCTTTGCCATGCTGTTCTTTTCCTTCCACAAACTCATTTTTTTCTCCCTCCCAGGCTTCATTCCCATCCCATTCCACCTTTCACCATCTTTCAATGCATGCCAAAGGAGTAATAAGACAACCAGATAGCTACTAGCAGGGCCTCTTCACTCCTGCTACTCAAGTACAAGTGTTGCAACAGCCAGACATTTCTTTGCATTCCTTCAGGTATTGCTCCATGCAGAAGTCTGACTGCTGCCTGTGCTTCATCCCCTTAGCTCCTAATTCAGTCTTCTGTCTCTTCTTCTTTTTTTTTTTTTAAAAAAAACACAACTGTGCAGTGTGAAGAGACATCACATATGGTAAAGGAAAGGGAAAAAGATAAGAGATCTTTTTGGCTTGGGGTCAACACAGATGAAAGTATCTTCTGGCAACTGGAAGACTGCAATCTCATCTTCTGTGTGGTAGGAAGCAGAGCACAGGTGCTACAAATCGCTGGGAAAAGACAGTGCAAAGTGCTTGGTGTGACGTACAATCTTTAATACCTGCTGGTATCTCAAGTACATTAGAAAGCTGTCTTTGGAGTCACAAGGGCTAAACTTCTTTTTATAAAGCTTCTGCTCTGCACAAAGCAAGCAAGCTGCAATGAGAAGAGAGACCTAACTCCCCAGAGCAGTTTCTAACAAAAACAAAGCAGGCAAAGTCTTTTCTGCATTTTTCTACTTGTTTTTTAAAGACCTTTTATATTGACTTCAAAGAGAAAATATGCTATAAAACACTTTTTCAACATATTTATAAACAGCAGATAGTCACTTTATTCTTAAATGAGGTAACTAAAGCCATGAAATTCATAGCTCAGACCTGTCAAAAAACATACTGCCTTTAAATCAGAAGAAACATTTCACACTGCATCTTCAAAACAATTTTACTAGAACTCTGTGTGGCAATGAGACTAGTCTTGGAAACAGTAACCCTACCTAGCTTTAAATTGTTAAGTGTCAGAGCTGGGCTTATGTTCACAATGGAACTAAATGATGAACAGCACCAATTGAATGACCTTTATTGAGTAAACAATTTGTTGCAGTCTCTGGTGAAGCCTTTCCATTGACATGACTTTAGATTAGGTGATACGTTAGAATAAACATTACTGATACCTAACAGTAAAGGAAGCATTCAAAATATTACTTTATTTCCCCATCCTCCCTAAACACTGTCACTTCATTTTCATGCACCTGCTAAAGAAAAGCCCAAGGCTACTTGAAACATTCAGAGTTTCCTTTGAAAATTAATCCACATGGAAGAGAAATTGAGAGAGTAAGGGCAAACCCTATTCTTCTTGCTGTACTTATATTATGTACACACATGATGGAAGAAACTAATTGTAGTTTCTGGGTTAGGGGCCAGGTTGTGTCAGGAACTCGGGTAGCAATGAGCTTTTCTTTTCCCCCACAATACCTGAATAGCTTGCAAATGAACTGGGCACAAGTGAAGTACCTTTGCTTTGGGATATCATGACAGTGCTTCCTCAGTGCATCAGGAACACTGAGGTGGGTATTCATATCTAGTGAACAGCAAGCTCAGGTGCTTGGTTTCAGAAACAAATCTCTCCAAATTCCTTCTGTTCGCAACGTGGCAATGCCTTTTGGGAATTGTATTCCAGGGTCCTTAGCCATGTTCTCTGCATGATGTGCTAAGGAAATGAGGCTGTGTCTCTGTCCTCCTCCTGTTACAGTTTAGGGCATGGTATTAACACAGAGTAACTTACTACCCTGGAGAGGGTGCTGCAGTGTTTGGATTCACCTTTTCAAAGGCCAACGTGTCTTTGGTCAGCCTGCAACATAGAATGGTGTTTAAAATGGCATGGTTTGTTTTTCTGAACACAGGCAACTGTATGTTCCATATGAAGTGTCTCCTTACCCTCCAGGCACTTTGAGGGGTGTGAAAGCAGAATACCAGCCTAAGAACACAGCTCATAGACAAATGATGAGAGCACAGATGGGATGCAGTGCCTGAAGCCCACAGGGAACGAGCAACAGAATTGAGCATGCATTTTCTTCAATGATGGTTGGGTAGAGACTGTGTGCTTGGTAGCGGGCTCTGATTTTGTATTTCAGTGCAGTCATGCAAATTTTGATGAGGTTCAAGGAGCTACCTATTTAGTTAGTCACACCTTAGGGAAATTTTCATATGTTAAATGTTTGAGTATCTTGCTGTCTTATAGCCTGTTTCTATTGTCATCATGGGAGAAGGACTGGAGTCATCTTTTGTCAGTTATTTAAAACAAACTGGTGAAAAACAGGTCTAGTAAGCAATCAGGTCTGTGCTAAAAAGTTCCCCTCTCTGATTCTGTGCTAATAAATGGGGAATATGCTTATATCCGTGCCAAATTCAACAGAGAAAGTAATCGGCCTTTGTGTGTGGTACATAAATTATTTCTTTGTCAACTTGAAACCTATCAGTAAGTTTATCAGGTAAAGAAAATTGGTTTAGACATGTTCATGCTTCTGATATTAATCTAGCTGTTTAACTCCTTTTGTAGGTTTGCTCTTCATTAGCTGTCATATGCATAATTTATGATCTAGTTTTTCAAAGCATAGAATTCTGTACATTGGGCCCCATCTATCTTCCTTTTAAGTTTTGCTACAGAAAAGTTAAGAATGAAGAGGATCAAATCATATTAATGTATAAACCTACACATAGTGAGTGACTGAAAAAACAGTATATATCCCCTGCAAACCAATATCGTCACTTTGCAGGATTCTAGCTGTATGGAAAGGACGTGAAATTGTTTGACTGATTTTTCCAGTAAGTGATGCATGTATATTTGGTTACCAGAGACATATAATGTTGATCTAAAATAAGCTGTGCAAGACTCAGTATATTTGGCAGGATGCTTGTCAGTGTTCAAGGTCATGTCGCTGGGTGACCTGCTAGAGCTCTCAGAACAACTGAAATATTACAGGAGGACAAAAGGATGGTAAGAGTAGGAGGCTGCAGGGGAGTGAAGGTGGAAGTGGGAGCCTGCTCCAGGGCAACACGTTTGGATGTAAGCGAGGAGGTGAGAAGTGGATATTAACAGAGCTTCATGCAGCTACACTTCCATATGGTTAAGCAGCTGTGTGCTTGCTCCTCTCAAAAACACGTTTTCCTATTACAGCTTGGAGCCGATTCATTCAGAGATACACTCCAGGCCATAGCATAATGAAGCAAAGCCTTGCTTTCTACTTGGGTTGTGATATTTTAATTAAACACCAGGTAAAATATTAAAAAAGCTTCTAGGTGATTTAGAAGTCTAACTTACTTTTTCATCAGATTTCTTAGAGCAATATTGAATTGGTCTTTATCTGAGTGAGTGTGAAAATGGGGCCTAAATTCCTGTATCTAATGTGTACCCATATTTCTTTATTTTAAAGAATGCTTGTGTTTGTTAGGAAAGGTAGAAAATGAGAAATATTATTGTTATGCTTTTCCCTTAAATCACTCAAGCTGGCTTGTGAAGCTGAATAGTAAGCAGTAGTACTGGCAGAAGAGAGTAGGAAATGAACTAAAAGAGTAAAGGAGAAACCAAGGGGGAAAGATATTAAGTGCCCTGAAGAATTATTTTTCTTAATACATGATTCTTTCCTAGACTTGTAACACCACTGCTGAGAAGACTGTTCTAGTCTTCATTTTTGTATCTTAAAAGTCTACATGATAATTTATGCTACTTGGACTGCAGAACCTTACCTTTTAAATCTTCACTAATGTCTGTTGTAAATACTGTGTTTGCTTTTGATGAAAGAAGTATTTTTTTGTGTGTCTGCTACTTGGTTTTCTTATCTTCTTTCTCTTCAGTCATTCTTGCTTTACTTTGCTATAATGCTTTAGCTAAGCATTTTACAATAATACATACTAAATAGATTTGAAATTGTAACATGGAATAAATTTGGAAGATGGTGAAATTTTAAATGCAGTTCAGAGATGTTTGCTGACACATGTCTTTACTGGGTGACAATATACTGGATAACAAAATAAAGAATTATGAGATTATGCAATATTTGGATTTGAGCTGCTCTTCCGTGCTTTTGGTCCTGAGATAAAATACATCCACTTTGGATGTAGTTTCAACAGCTCTTGTTTTTCTCCATTTGTATCTAGTACAAACATTATTGAATCATCTGTGTGCACATATAGGTGAGAATCACTCATCCATGTCTTTTCTGCAAAGCTGGTACAGTCAGCAGTGCTGGCAAGCCACAGCCTTCACTCTTTAGGCCTACCTGTCTTCTTCATGCAGGAGTAATTCCTGTGGGTCCGAATTAGCCTGAAGTCTGTGAGGAGAGACCGAACCCAAACAGTACCAGAAATGACATCTCACCTTGGAATACAGCTGTGACAGGGAAGGACTTTCTACTGTTTGTGTTTCCATTTTTGCAGAGGAAAAGCACAGTCTGGATGTAAATACATCTTCTACACATTCTGGGGGAGGGATGAAAATTGAAGTATAGTATCACACATGGCACATTTTCATCACATTTCAAAATTCTTTAGGAAACCACATACTTCTATTTATCCACTTCTTTCAAGAAAAACAAGTGACTTCTAAATGTTTCACTAAGATATGTACTCTGCAAACAAATGTGTTTCATAACAAAGCAGATGATTATAAAAATAAAAGCTACTTGTAAAGAACTTTAGAACTTTTTGCAAAAATATCAAGAACCACTAGAAATATCACAGAATATAATAAAAGATGTAAAGAAAGAGAACTGCTTTTCTTTGAAAACAGAAGTAAAAAAAGTCTCTTCTATAAAAATCTTCAAAAAGAAAAAGTAGGATTATTTCAATTACACAGTTCACATCATAAATTTTCCAAAGAAAGTGTAATCCTGTCTTAATACAGCTTCTTTAACTTGGCAGTACAAAGTTTGGTTTGAACCCAAAAACCTCTTCTGGAGTTTTAATATCGCCCTGAATAAGCTCAGAAAAAAAGGAGGTTCTGCAAAGGAGACTTTGCACCAGTTATTTTAAGTCTTCAAAAAAGAGCTTTTGCAAGTTTTGTACATCAGGTTTTTTGTGTTTGCAAAAGCCCAGACTTGTGAGTGTATCTTTCATCACCTTGAGCATATATGCTTATAATTCTCTTTTAGAGTGACTAATGATAAACTTGGACCCTATTCCTGCAAGCAGGAACATCAGAACTGCATTTCCTAGGATGGCAAATTCTGCATCACTCAAAATTTTTCAATCACCATTAGATTCCTTTTAATCACTTAATTTCTCTCAACCACAAATTTGGGGCTAGATTCAAGGACTGCTCTGTAATACCTAGGAGATTTTTTTTTTTTTTAATCTCTGTCAGGTTACATGACTATAAATTCTTTTCAGATCTTGAAATGTTTCATTGTTCTCTGCATGAACACTGGATCTCGAAAAAGGTGGAGGGGACTGGGGAGGTGACGTGGACGTGGAAGTTAGAAACCGCTAAATGAAGACAGAGAACAGAATGGCACGAAAGGAGAGAAGTATACAATAAATGAGATAAAGAACAACATAGATGAGCAAGCAGTTTCAGAAAGCCCAAAGAATGTGACTGACAGAGCACAAAAGCAAGCACAAGGGGCAGAGCTGATTGAAGGTGAATTTGCTACACTGCACATTTTCATCAGAACCAAGCTCTGCAGTTAGGCGGCCAAGCCTTCAACTTCTCAGGTATGCTGGTTCTATCTAGTCTAGCTAGATTGGTTCCATCTTTCTTTTGCTTGGTACTGATCAAAAGACAGGAAAATGAAGACGTTTCTGAGGGCCAACAGGCTATGAAATGCATTTTGAATAATGCAGCTACTTCTACAATGCAAAATGAAATTTATCAGCTTAGTTACTATGCCAAGTAGCTATAAATAGATCTTGTCATTAGATAACATAACAGCTGTATATTTCATATGATTTGTTTTGCTGCTTCTGATGGCAAACACTGCTACCTTATAGTGCCAGACTGATTCCTACAAAGGGATTACTAGCTGATATAAAATATCATTATTCCACTGACTTAAATCCAGCTATGTCTCAGTTTAAGTTAGGGGTTTGGCCGAAGTGTTTGATAGACAGTGCCGAGAAGA
This sequence comes from Haliaeetus leucocephalus, assembly GCF_000737465.1. NCBI lineage: Eukaryota > Metazoa > Chordata > Aves > Accipitriformes > Accipitridae > Haliaeetus > Haliaeetus leucocephalus. The sequence goes on from NW_010972589.1 coordinate 886,297, forward strand.
GGAACAGTAGTGCTGGGGGAGAAAAAGAGTGAGTAGTGTTGATTTTACAAAACGCTTATCTGATTTCTGAGTGAAAAAGTTATGAAATGATAGGTGCATGCTCCCATCTTATTGAGTAGCTCATTTACTTTTATGTATGCTGACCACAGAGTCCTGTAAAGGTAACATATGATTGCATACCTTAATTCTACTGAGGGAAAATCTTTCAAATGCCTTTTTTTTTTTTTTTTTTGCTTTATGTCAAAGAATGGCAATGAATGTAGTTGTCCAGTGAATCAGAAAAACAATCTGCTGGCTTGTTTCGTAGTATTAATAACTTCACAATGACAACAAAATAGTTCAATTACTCTGTTTCCCATCCTATATTAACAGAGATATATTAATTGAACAGAGATATATTATTTGAACTTCTGGGTTTGGATCCATATCAGCTCCTGTTTTTTCCCAAAGTTTCCAGTAAATTGGAATCTGGAGTTTCTACAATTTCTAAGTAGTATGGAAAGGCTATTTGATAATTTGGGTAGCAGTTGGTTATGAATTTCTCCAGACATTTCTGAGTTTTGAATCAAATCCACCTGGGATAGGACCTATGAACAATCACTGATCATACAAGAAATAAAGAACTGCAATGAGTTAAACAGCTACAAGTTCTATCAGTCCTAGGACGGGTACCCAAAGATGAACAGAGCTTAAAAAAATGTTCTTTGAAGGCACTGGCAAGAAAGAGAAGCTGTCATACTGCTGCTTCTTTAAAACAGTTTCTTTCTACTTCAATGGCAGGTGTCTGAGGAGTGAGTTTCTTACATGTACACTGTCCTACTGATTTCTAGGGTGCCAAGGCCTTGGAGACAGCTGAGGATATAAACCACCATTTCAACCCAGGGAAGACCATGTCAGCAGCCCCACTTTGCAGTAGTTTGTAACAATGCCCACTACTGAGAAAACAGCTTAACTTAACTGCATAGGCTAATTGACACCAAATAACTGTGTTACTACATTGATTAAGAAGAATGGCTCACAGTCCTAAGATTGCTTGAATACTGAGAGCTTTTCTTCGTTGATGAAGTAGATAAAAATGCAGTTTCCTGATTTGCGTTAACTTTAAAAATTAATGATAGCCCTTCAGAACCCAAGTGCCAGCAATAAAAAAACCTGTATCATATATTTGGGCATCTTCTTTTTCTTCTTTTTGAATTTAAGATTTTTTTTTTTTACTGCAGTCAAGGACTGTGATTTTCAAACCTTTCTAGTATTATTTAAAGGAATATTGTCAAGTACTTCCATAGATTCTATTTTATATCTCTGGTTAACCATACTGGAGTTTTGACTGTTGCATTTTTCCTGTACTGATTTTATCCTTTTTGAAAACTGTTTTCCCCCCTCATCTGTATGGAACAAAAGCAATCTCTGGGGCTGATTGCCTAGGTACTTTATTTCCATATTTTTTAACTGCATGGCAAGAAAAAGAGTTCAGCCACATACAGCAAGCTTCTAGCTTTTCCACTCAATCAAGGCATTCAATAGCAAGCATTTAACAGAAGGTTCAAGGGCACTGTTACACTTCAGGCTTATACAGGTATGTAACTTCCCAGGGGATAGGAATGGTTGAAGTAGAGACTGTCTGTAGTGTGTAAAAGGAAACATATGCATACAGCCTTTGGAGGAAAAAGGTCTAATTTTACTTTGATTTTTAATGCCAATAAAGAAGAACCTAACTAAATGTTTTAGCGAGCTGTTGCCTCCTTAAATGGCATACAACCGTGGATAACACAAAATTAAAAGCAGATTTGTTTAGAGACAAAACCAAACTATGAAACTGTTCCCTATGAACCATTCTTTAGCCTTCAGTACTTTCTAAGGTGCAGTGATCTTTGCTGCTCATGTCTTCAAATGGAGCAGTGAACTTTTGAGGAGCAGGCAGAGTATCAAATTTGTACTGTTGTTTATGAGAAGATGTTGAAAGACTTCTGGAGAATGTTCGCACCTCTTTTACAATGAGACAGCTTCAGTCTGAGTACTTCCCTATTAAAGTTGTGGTGTTGCATAGTGAGAAATATGTGAATGCCAGATAATGTTTACTGAAAGAAAAACTCTTATGCTTTCTATCATGTTGAATAACTTTTTGCACATTTTAAAATTATTATTCTGCATGCACTGAAGCCCTGTGTTTAGATATGATAGCTGTGATATTTCAGTACACAGTGTTTTAGTTCAAATAAACAGTTTAATTTAATACTTTAAATACTATTTGCTAAATATCAAAAAGGTCACCATGTTATTTATGTCCCCTTGATAAATGGGGATCAAGTATTTTAATAAAGTACCTTTTTAATTAAAAAGAAAAGAAATATCAACTTTACAATATTTTGCAATTCTGAGTGTGCTAGTAATGGTATAAATTAGATGGACTGACAGCCTTTTGACTGCTGTACCTTCAGTTTTCTTAAAAATAGTTTGATTTAGGGAGGGAGCTGCAATTTAACATTCACACACTTACAGCTTAGGAAAGAGAAACAAAACCCTTTTCAGTGCCTTTCCAGTAAGTGCTGTTAAGGCAAAGTTTGTTCAGCATCCCTATGGAATTACAACAGTGAGGCCTTGACCCTCGACTGGGATATGATAGCTCAGATCTCTGTAGCTGTGAAGAATCCTTTTTAAGTCGTTGGTGTACACCTGAGTGCTCTTCTGTCCCAGTTTATCATCTGGTCTATTTGTTTTAAAGGCTCACAAGAATTTAACTGAATAAAATTAGTCTTAATATACTTCACAAAGATAGTGCAGGTTAAAGAAAAGGTTGATATAAAAAATAGCCCTGTTAACAAAATCAGGTCAGTGTGAAACAGTTTTTAATCTTGTTTCAAGCAATGATGAAATGAAAACAATGCTGTGCTTAATTTCAGGTTCACCATTCATATATTGCTTTTTCTGCTGGCAGAGAGGGAAGTGATCATTCTGATAATATTCTTTCTTCATCACAATAAGTAGGGGATCGCACCTGCAGGCAGATGAAATCTACCAGCTCGTATCTAAGAGCAGAATTGTACTCCTACTCTTTGAAGGAAGACATACTGAGCACTTTGCCATGTGCCTAAAGAAATGGTTTATTTTGGCTTTACTGTGCTCTGGTGGTTCAGACACATAGACGTCTTGTTTATCGACATTTGCCTTTTATGTCCTTGCAAAAAGAGGCTTCAAATAGTATAAGTAATGTGTATTCAGCAGTAAGCTACAACACCTAAGCTTAGAGAAACACTGAATTACCTTTGTTTAAAACCATAGCTTGTACAGAAGAGTGTAATTATTTGCAGAGGGGAGATTGAGAGTCAGCAGCTTCCCCATTTACAAGCAGCATTTAGGAAATAGCTGGCCTTACATTTGTTGTGTAACATTAAACACTAAGAAAAGGAACTGTAGATTTTCAGATCCAGATCCTCAGACATGTAAATACCTTTGAGAAGCCAGGCCGTAGTAGTGAGAATGTTGTTATGCTATTTTGTTAGGTACTGTGTACACAGAAGAGAAAAATTAAATCTTAAATACAAGTCAGCATATTATAAAATAGATGTAAATGAAGACCAAAAAGGGGAGACAAGGAATCAGTGGGCTGGTTTTAGTCAGTGGGTGGGTTTCAGCCCATTGTGTTAGCACACCAGCAATTTAACTAGCATTGCAATTTTGTGAAGGGTGCCTAAGCAAAGATAGATGTGGGGAGAGTAACGAGGCAGCTATGCAGATGTTAATGTTAACAGATGCCCAAAGTATCAAGGACAGCAGGGAAGGAAGCACAAATTATTTTACTGTTTGCTTGCTTACCTGTTCGTTTAGTAAGCCTAAAATGAGTTCAGCATTGGGAGATCATCATCTCAGTAAGAATTGTTTGATAGGGTAGAGATACACATGCACATTTTGAGAATGCATACCAGTCTTTTCTGATTTCTTGCAATAAAAGAGGGGAACCAGTGGAAGGATGCAAAGAGACAGCTGTGTAATTTGAACTTGGAAAATGGCTTTTTCAGCAGCTTTCTTGATATGTGCAAGCAGACCCAGCCTGCACTGATCAGGACCAATAGAAAGGAGGTTACAGTGTTATGAATAACAGGTAATGAGATCCAGATCCTATGGTTAAATAGCATGTACAGAATCTTAGAGGTGGAGCGGAGCTTTCTAACTTGATTGAGATTTAGATGTAATGTGGGTGTGGGAATTTTAGAGGGAAGTCTAACTCAGAAGTAGTTATCAGCTGCTGTATATGAATACTGATGAGAGAGCTTTGGTGATTGGTAAGGGAAACAGAAGGGAGAGATCAAAACAAAATGTAGGAGTATCTTGGTTTTAGTCATATTGATGAGTGGATGTCTGTGAGAGAAGGAGGCAGTTGAGTCATTCAGTTTAATTCATGTTAGTGAACGTTACTGGGTGAGTATACGGTTGTCCAACGTATTCTTAAACAGTCTCCAGTCTTGGAGCTTCTGCAGCTTATCTACTTGGTGTTTTGTATTGATTCACTACCTTTACCACTAAAATGTTGTTCCTAGTGCCTAACCTGAATTGTTTTTGCTGCAGGTTGAGCATCCCCTTCAACCCTGTTTTTTAAAGATTGGTGCCATATTAGCCACCTTCCATTCTTCTCATGCAAAAATAATATAGTCACTTCAGTTCATAGGTCAGCTACTGATGGAGGTAGGATTTTGACTAGGTATATATTGGTTTGGTTCTTAAGTTTACTGAGGTTCAGTTTTAGTGTATATTCACATTGCTTTCTCCTTTCCCTTTTGAGGACTGAGAACACTGCCATTTCATAAAGGATCATAGAATCAAAGAAACATTATAGCTTGGAAGGGACTTTTTGAGGTCCTCCCAGTTCAGACCCCTGTTCAAAGCAATGCCAACTTAGATGAGGTTGCTAATGGCCTTGTCCAGTTTTTAATATCTCCAAGAACGGAGATTTAGTGGCCTCTTTGAGCATCCTCTTTCAGTGTTCAACTGCCTTCATGGGGACATTTTTCTCCTCTATATTCTCCTATGAAATTATTGAAGACCAAGATGCTTTCTAGTTCAGTCTCCTCCAGCAGCTGCTTCCTATATTAGAAACAAATATTGAGGAGTATTTGTGCATAGTTCTTTTTGACCAATGTGTTTCAAGAGCTGACTAGACAAAACATGTTCCTTCCCCAAGAGATACCTGGACAACTAGCACGCCTCATTCCCACCACTCAGTTTGTTTCGAATGATTTTTCAAAAGGCCTACAGAAATCTTGATTTATCTGATTTTGCTGATTTGGTTTCATGAGTAAGCTTTCCAGAAGAGATCCTCTATTCTTTTTCATTCTTAGACTTTCAGTGGATTCATCCACATTGTAGGCTTCAGAGCAAATCCTTCATGTGCAAGCTAACATCACCTTCTGTCTTTTCTATCTTCCTGAAACAAACTTAATGAAATACAGGGCAACTGAGTTATACCATTGGATCTGTGCTTTGCCATTTATTTCACAGCCCTGATCATATGCTAAGATTTCTACCACCTCTTGATTTTCCCCTTACTGTGCAGACATCTGAGATGATCAGTGATTTAGAAATTATGTAGAAAACAGTAGTGATGTAGAAAACAAACTGTTTCCATGGAGTGGGTTTTCTTCTGAAATGACCTGTAAGCACTACAGTTTATAAGAAGGAGTTGCTAAATACCACATGTGCTGAGACTGTAACATAAGGAAAGATTACAAAAGAAGAAGTTAAGTGTAAATGCATTGGAAGTTGTGGTGAGAATTGATACCTCATGTTCTGAAAGAGTGATCATGAAGAAAACAATGCTTTTAAGTATTTATTACTCTATAAACTACACCCAGAATTTTAAATGAAGGGCTATAATCCTGTGAGATTGCAACATATAGGATGGATAGATTGAATTTATACATATTTATTTCCAAACATAACATAAGCAATAAAATAGCTAATATGTACCATGCAATATGAATTGCACTAGCATTTTTATTACATTGTTAAGGGCAAAACATGCCAAAGGAAGGAAAATAGCATAATTCTCAAGTTTAGAATGATGTCTGTCAGCAGGGGAAGTGGTCTAAAACAAAAAATGCTTGCTTTAGAAAGTATTTTTGTCTATGAATGTTAAACGTGAAGGTCAACCGACCCTGTGGCCTCAACTTTTGTTTAGTAGTGTAATGTGTGTATTGTTGGCTCTGATACGCAGTGTTCCTGTGATCAGAAAACATAATTATAGAAAAACAGAATTTGAGTATTGAAGGTTAATGACCTTAGTGTATTCAATTTCATGTCATCAACAAGACAATTAAATTGAGTTTGTTATAAGGCTATTTTTAATAGCTGCTGGACATTTTCCATTTGAGAGAGCCCTCCCAATAATTACAGGGCATCAGAAGCCCAAACAACTTAAAGAAATTTAACCCATTTTATCCAGTCTAAGTGTTGTCTAGGTTCATTGCTGATGAAATCATCTCACTCACAGTTCTCAAAGTTAGGCAGGGTTTGGCTGGAAACAAATCCTTGTGAGTGCAATGCACAGGGTGCTGAGCTGTCTTTGCTCCCATTGAAGTCCAGTAGGAGCAGAAAGATTTGGCAATTAGGATTAGTCTACTTCAGGCTTTGCTCTTAGGCCACTGCATAACAAGGTGTCTGCTTTCTGACTCACTTTTACTTCTGCAAAGAAAATGCTCTCCAGACAAGTATTCGGAGTAACCTTCATTTTCTCTTAAATTAAAAAATAACAACAGTAGTATAGATAAATAACATCCTTGTAGCTAATGTTATTGAGGATATTCCATCTTCATGCAGGAACCTTGGTGTTGATTAATGATACAAATTGGATGCCTCAAGGCAACTGTCCAATAACTGTCAAGGATAACTCTATCCTTGTCACTCCCCTTGACCTTCACATTCTGAGTGCTTTCTTCTAATGACCTTCTACTGAGTTTGAATATCCTGTATTGCTGTACAGGATAACTTATATATGTAATACAGATACATAATTAGGCTTCACAAGGGGTCAGCACTTGCTTCTTGTAATAGTTTAAAGAAGAAAGACAATTTATTCTCCTGTGATTGCAGAAGTGGTCTTGTTATTTCCAGCTTATCTGACTTTCTAGACTTTCAAGAAATACTTTGTTAACTGCTCTAGAGTAGTCACTGATCTTTCTTTCCGGTAGCAATACCCATTAATCACAGCTGTACGAGTCTTCTGGTTTATGTGTGAAAGTCTGCTGTCTAGCTGCTCAAAACGTATGTCTATTAAAGATCATCGCACTTTTACAGTCAGTCTTTCAGGCTCTCTGCTGTTGTTTCTTTCCACAAGCTTAGTGATGAACAGAATTCTGCATCAGCAAATAAGTATTTTCTGAAGAACTCAGGGGATTACTAGAATCAAATCCTAATATAATCTTGTATTTCCTATAAAGAAACTGTCCCTGTCTTTCAAAGTGTACAACACATGCCAAATGTTCTTTTTTCATGTCTTACATATATCATGTCTGTTTTGATCTGATTGCTCATTTATACTGATACTGCCAGTAAACTTTTAACAGATACAAAAAAAAATCGTATTTGTTCTGTACTGAGTATGCAACTATCTTAGTGTTCAGCAAATCTCCTTTTAGATTTTCATTTTATATATATATATTCTCCCTATATTTATAAATATGTACATGTAGTTCAAAGGTTTTAGAGAGAAAGTAAATGGACTAGAAATTTGCTGTGATGTACCTGTGTTATAAAAGGAGAAGATTATTGACTTTTAGCCATCAGTTACTTGTTTTCAGTCATTTCAGTATGTTCTTAGGTAATAACTAAAGGAAATACCAGGTTTGCACCACTGCTTCAACTTTTGGAGGGTTTTCTATTTCAGCCTCTCTTCCCTTCTACCTCTTCCCCCTGTGCTTTCCAGTTTTAGGTGATATTTTGTCTTTGTGATCTAAGACAGTATATTGTTTTGAAAGATTGTTTCTATAAAGTAGTAGTTTGAAAGGATTCGATTCCTCATGTAGCTGTCCATCTATCATGCACATATTAATATATTGTCACCCCTTTATGTTTTGTGTGAGCAAGTGAATGAATTGCTCTGCTCCAGAGTAGTATTGGTGGAAGACAAGGGAGAGTTTTACCTGTTTCTGTAAACCGTCATGAAATAATTTGTGTGATGATTTCGGGTTTACTACAAAATGAGTCATTTGATATAAAATGCTTCACTCCTTTGGGAGATTATTATAATTGGATCTAAGTAAGAGATTGTAACTGTGTTGACTTAGGAAGTTACATTGCCACTGAAATTGGCCCCATGTCTGACTGATCCATAACTGCTATATGCTCAAGGGTTTACAGCAAATTTTCCTTGTAAGGTTAGTTGTTACATTTAGTCCTCAGTTTTCTTCCCATCCTTCTGAGGGCCATTTAAAAAATGGCACTGACTGTTTACAAACAGAATGCTGTGTTCTGGTTTCTGGTAGAACTATAGGACTTATTTTAATTGTTTCATGGAATGGCAGTTTTCACTTACACAGTAATTGTGTTTTGCCTGTCTGCAGTTTTACAAATGCAGTGGATGTAAGGCTTCATTTTTCAGGGAGTATGCCAAATCATCATCAGATTGTATACTTAATCACGGGTACTGCCATCAACATCTTAGCTGCTTCACTAGTTACCAATCTGCAGCAGCAATGTAAAGGCAGAATTTAGTCCTTACACTTCATTGTCTTCTGAAGCTAATGACAGCAGTTAAATTAAAACAATCTATTAATTACAATGGGAAAAAAAATCCAACTTGATCCATTTTTTCTTGGGGGGTGGGGGGCAATGCCACTTCTCAGTTATCAGACTTCTTTCTTGCATGGTAAATTAATCCTCTATGTCACTTTGGTTTATAATATATTTCTAGGCTGACTGCTGTATGCCCCTTACGATGTTGTGAGTGCAAACCTGTTATTGCTGTTTCTGCAGCTATGTTCATCACCATTTTGCTTCTTGGAAGGAAGAAGACACAAAAGTGATTTTCCAGACCCTTGTGACTTTATCATTTTAACATTTTGAGATTTGGAACTCAAATCTCTCACAAGGGAAACAGATAAGGAAAATTTCTTTGATACTTTCCCATGATGAGTGCTTGAAAAGAGGCTTCATTAGTGAGCCTCTAGTGAGAGGCTCTAGTGAGAATTAAAACCAAATTTGTTTGGTTGTAGTCTGAATAAACAAGCTATTCTTTAAAACGAGAATATGTTTTGAAAGTCAGTGCAACTTTCAAGTCAATGGAGACAAATTCAGTAAAACAAATTCTGAACATCTGTCCTTGGTAGGTGAGATGTATGACCATGCATGTATCACAAGTGACCTTAGTAATACAGTTGGCTGGATAGGGACTTAAGCTGTGGCTCAAGTATTACATTGCAAAATTTAAGACATTAACATGAACTAAAACTTAAATTCAGAATTATTATTTCATTTATTATATACTTTATAGCTGCAGTAATTCAATTACAGCATAAATTAAAATCATAATTTGTCTGACGATCTTTAGATGATCTTTGCAATTCTCCCAATTTATGGAAATAAATTACATATGACAAACCATGGGATGAAATGTAAAATGCTTTTTATCTTCTCTCTAGAAAAAAATGAGAGTTGTAAAATATGAAAAGGGCATTTCACTCATCCTTTGGAGTTCTCTTGTGTGTGTAGATGTTAGGCAGGGCAGCAAGAGGTAATAACTTTATTTTCAACAATATTTTGGCTAGTCTATTTTTTTATATGTGAGTTAAAAGCCTTAGCTGTGTATGGATCTAAGAAGCAATTATTTGCTACTTACATTGATTTAATATTAACTGTAAGATGCTTCTTTACTTGAAGGAATACTTAATGTGAGAAGAAACTGCCAGGAGTAAAATTAAATGGTATAATGGAGCATTTATCCTGCTAGGAAGAATTTTGGTATTTTCAAATCAATTGCTACAGCTGGGTGCTTCCACAATACAAATAATGGGGAATGTAGAAATTATTACTTCCACTTTCCTTTAACTGAGAAAAGTATTAGATTTGGATTTAGAAATGTTTTTGCAATATTTTTATTAAGTAATGACCATTGAAAAGAGCTCTGAGACTTAAAAGTATGAGATAAATCTAGTCACCATGTAATTACTTTACAATTAGATTAGCAATAAAGACTTCCTTACAGTTTTTGTACTATAAACCCAGGCAAAATATTTAGATATTTAAGAGCTCAGTCACTAAAATGATCTAGATCTCACTTACAAGATTAGAGCCTTTAGCTTCTCTCTGTCACAGTTAAACTCTCTTCTTCAGTCTACTGTGTGATAAATCCCTGTGAGATGGCAATCTTGAAACTATTCTGTGTTGAAACTTGCTTGAATGCCATTAAAATATATAGAGGATAGTTTTCTTTTTATCCCACTCGCTTGTACTGGTAACTGTAATTTTAAATTGTAATTCCACTCTGTCTCCTAGTACGGACATCTCTTTACTTTCTGTGAAACATAATCCTGCATACTTATTCTACGTATTCTGTATACTTAGTGTTAATACAGGAAACAGTGTTAACACAGGAAATTAGTGTGTATTAGCTACTGAATTTCAAATTCACCTGTTAACTTCCTCATCTAAACAAGGCTGTAGATGAACAAAACACCCACCTTCAGGTGCATTTTAAAATAGAATTTACAAGTCAAGAGAGTCTTGCATGTCCTTCCTGTAACTCCATAAGCTTTCACAGAAATAAAGGCAAGGATGGATATACTCATTTAACCCATCTGTATCCATGCAAATGATGTAATTATAAAAGTTTTGACCATTTTCATATACATTACAGACTGTATATACCTACATCATATTTATAGTGCATATAAATATGCATATATACACATATATACTCTTTTGTATGTACCTAAGATATTATCTATATCAAGAAGATATAATTTAAAGTTTTAACATTTCCTCCCAAAACTTAAGATGTTAAAAGAACTTTCACCTTCTCATTAGAATCAAATCCATTTTGATGTATCTGCATACATATCAGTTACTGAATTTTTAGTCATGTTTTAATTTCAAAATTAACTCCAGCTCTCTTTCATTCTCTGACAAAGATAGTTACACAAATAGGCTGGTCTAAACTGCTGTCAAAGTCTGGCTATTTGAAAATCTAGTAGGATCATGCATTTTCAGTCTAATCTCAATTCTATTCTGATCTGGGTTACAGTTTTTGGTAGTCCAGAATAAATTCTTCTCTCAGGAATGTTTATTCAGTTGGAAATAGACAAACAGTAAGTCTCTCATAAATGTGTGGCTCTCTTGTACTCACTTGGAATTATTAGTGGAAGAATTCTGTATTTTAAAGGAAAAGCTGTGAGTTTTAAGGTCTTTTTTTACTGACATACTGAATTTCTAGAGCATTGAAATTACAGTCTACGCTATGTAGATTATACACAATATACAAGTTCTATTTTTTCCTCTTGCAACCATACATTGATTATTTCTGCTACAACAACGATCAACTGTGTAGTATGAAATGGTATAAAACAATTGCAGTCCATTCACCAGTGTTACTGTTTTGATTTTGATCATTCAAACACACTCTCAGAAAGAAAGGACAAAAGGCAAGAATAAAACTTTTGTTTGTTTGTTTCAGGGAAGAGGATGTTTGTATGTGTTTGCAACAAAGACAAAGAAAGGAGGATTGGTTACTGCTTGCAGCTTTGCAGCTGCTTCAGGTTGAGATGACAGGAGGGCTCACAGAGAATAATGATGGTGACATGAGGTTTGGTGCGGTTTTGGATTGCTTTTTCGGAGGGGATGCAGTCAACCTGCACTGTGACAGTGTGTGCCATATGCACTCATGAACATCAGAAATAAAATGTAGAGGTATATGTGACATCGTCTTGAGGCTATGATGCCTTCTATTCATCCAGCACATTATTTGAATTTGTAAAACTATCCTAAGAGTAATGTCAGGAGTTGCCAAATGCAGCTATCATTGAGAAAACAGCATGTAGTTCTTAGCTGTATTTACCTGAGCACAGTAGTAGATTACAAGTATCTTGTAGGAAGACCTGTGAAAGGAACAGTTGTTTGTACACCAAGTTAAGTAGATCATGGCATACAAAGCTGCTTTGTTTCAAATTGATGCAATGAAAGTTCTGCCTGTATCCATATTGTCCTTATGTATGTTGACACTTCTTAGCTATTTATAATTCATTTCCCTTTAGTTCAAAAGAGGAGGAATGAAAATATAAAAGGACAGCTCAGAAAAGGAGAATATGTTCTAAACATAGTTATAATAGGAGGAAGCCTGGTGTATAAACTCCCCTCCAGTAATTAATTGAAAATAAATAGTAAATGCCTTGGGCAAGGAGATATCCTGAATTCCTCCTGGAAAAGAAGGAAATGATGTTATGCTGTTGTATTTCACTCTTCCGAAACCTATCTAGAACTTGAGATATCTCCTGAAATTAAAATGCATCAGTCAGAATCTAAATGCTTCAGTACTAAACTTGAGAGCCATGAGTCTGCATGGTCCTCGGTGAATACCAATAGGTACAGATACAATTAGAAAATAACATATTCAAAGCATATGAAAGGCATCCTAGATAATACATACAGCTTAGCAACCTTATAGTAAATTGTAAACATGGAATTAGCTGAACACAGCAGTATGATTTTAGCTCTTAGATGGATTCTCTTCATCCAAACAAAAAGAGAGGTGGCAGGCTTGGGAAGAAGGTGAGATATACCTCTTTCCACGTATCTGTGGAAACCATGCACTCACTTGAGGGAAGAGCCATCTGTACTAATCTCTGTGCCTCCAGGTTAGATGAGGGATATCTTCCTTTCAATATTGCCCTTAGTCCCTTGGCTTCATGAGAACTTTCACAAGGAAAGGTCCTGGGTGGAAGAGCTGCACGGATTACTTTGAAAATAGCCATCATCATTGCTACAGCTGTAATAGAGCACATCACTATCCTTAAGGGCCTGGACTCTTCATGAAAAGTGTGAAAGGGTGGTGCCACAGTCAGTATCTCTAGCAGAGACATTCTAGAGTCATGGTTGTTGCCACCATGCTCTTCAAAATTGGCAGAGCATTTACATGTTCTGGTGTTACACTAGAAGGAATGAGTTAGACACATGTTCTGGGGCAGGTAAGCTTGTGTATTAAAAGTGGCAGTGGCAGACTTGATATTATGAATCAGAAACTGTTCAGAATTTCCTTAATATGTATCAAAATATTTAAAAGGGATGGATAATTTTATATGAAGATTTTAAACAAAATGCCAAGCAAAGCACAAAAAAATTGCTTTGGAGTTGGAGAGTAAATTATATTGTCAAATAGGAGTGTTGACCCAGGAAGAACTGTGATTCTGTGTCCAATCATTTTAAATAAATCAATTTTTTTTTTTTCATCGCCTTTGGTTCTGAAGTTTTAGTACCCAGAAAAGGTCAGTGTAGTGCTTTTGAAAGCGACCGTACTTCAGACCAGAAGAATTCTTTTGCTGTGGTCTTCTGCTCCCTCTGGGGAATATTACGCTGAAAAACTGAGGATTAAAACAACTTAATTGAGAACAATCTAGGCCTGCTGATGGGTAACAGGTAGGGGAGAATATTTTGCAGATTTCTTCCTTGCCTGGAATGACAAGGGGCTGGTAAACACAGCATGAAGGGAGAGTGGTAGAAGGAAGTACCAAAGGTTATAATATAAAAGCCCTGAGTGGAAAAACAAAATGTAGAGTGGGAAGAGACATTGTTGGAGATGTTCTATTTGTTTTTAAAAGTAGGGCAGATTATATGTGGTCCAGGCACACAGAACTCTTTTTAAAATGCAATTAAATGAAGCAATTAAAAAATCTTACCTAACAAATAAGTAATCTACATTTGAGTGTCATCTGTTTGGTGGAGTATGAACCCATGGCCCTCAGGGAATAAAATAAATCTGGATGATGTCCATGAAACCTGATGTTGCATTTGGATCTCAGTCTGACAGAAATGTAAAATCTCATGAAGACAGACAGCTCCCCACTGGCTCTGCATCTGAGGAAGGTTCCTGTGCAATGTTTTAATTAAGGTTATTTATTTCTTTATTATGATGATTGCATTTTAATGGCTCATGAAGCACCCCAGGGGTGGAGGTGTAGGTACCTTATAAATATTATATGACAGTGAGTAAAGGGAAAATGTCGTGGCTTTAGAAAATAAACCAGCAGCTATATACTTCTGATGCAATTTAAGAATAAAAGCAGAAATGCTTCTTTAAACTCTCTCACAGCTTTGCAAGTAAGTAACATTGTCTTATTAGTCTTCTCCATTTAACATAGGTCACTGGCAGTGTAACTCATAGTCATGTCCACATCTTTGCTTAATTGGTACACTAGCTAGCCACATGAAAGCTATCTGATGGGCATCTCCACTTGCAGAACTTAGTGTGACCTGTTGTACAGGGTCAGGGTAGACATTAATGCTTCCAGTCAAAGCACTGCCTGACTAAATCTCTACTAGGAGAGTAGGATGGGAAAAAGAGCAAAACAAGGAAAAAATCCTGCCTGATGACAACTAGTCCATCAGCTGCTTGCTCTCCAGCTGTTCCTTGGGTCTGTGTTTGGTAAGTGGACAAGGTATAGATAGCTGGAGGTGAAACACACATTGTACAAAGGTATGCTCTGCTTGTATGGCTTTATATAAGCCTCAGGCTTTCTCTTTCTCATCTGAGCAATGGTTTTGTGGCCAGGAACTCAAGTTCCCTATTTATATTTCTATATACCTCTCTTCACATGCACAGATTCTTGCCGGTACAAATTCTTGCTTGTGGCATAAACTTGTTTTTTGATGCATAACAATATTTGCATCCAGCTGAAGTGGGGCTCTAGAAGTTGGGTGGGTTTTTTTTCTATTAGCTCTTTTTGCTATTTAATTCTTGATTCATAAAAGGTTCTTGCACAGGGACAGAGATACTTTTTTCTTTCTCCCCCAGCTTTATTTTCATCGCTTAATTTACAAATTTAGAAAGTGGTATTTTTCAAGATGTTTTTTATCTGGCCAAGCTGGGCTTTTTGGCTTGCTTCCAACATTGAAAATTGTTCCCTGCAGAAAAAAAATAAATTGAAGCATTTCAACAGCTAAAATGATTTGACAATGTACAACAATTTGAAATTTATTTGAACTTTTCAGGTCTTAATGTGCACTTTAATTAGGAAGAGATTTGGCATTTTTTTCACACAAAGACTTAAGAATAAAGGACTATCTCATAGGCATTATAAACAGGAAGTCTAGTACCATCTATCAGGGGATACTTTTACTCAGCAGTCAGCATAAGATTGTATGTCTGATTGTCTGATTTTCTCCATCTGATTATTATTTATAGATTGCCACATGCAATAAGGCACTAGAGCATGGCTTACTGTCCAAACTGCAGTTTGTGTAATGTGGCAGAGAGCCTGAAGAGTACCAGTGCTTCTTATGCCTTTCAGCCACCTAGAAAGTTCATTTAAACTATGGTTATGGTCAGGAATTAGGTACTTTTGCATCATCTTGTGGTGGGATAGTTCTGTGTAGTTTCTGTATGTATCAATAATACTATGGGTTGATATTAATCCCCTTAGAAACTGGCTGCTTTATAACTATTACTTTTTCAGATCCAATTCCCTTATCTCAAATAATATAGTATTCTGCATGTGAGAATGTCCAGTTGGATCCTTACTGCTAAAAATAGTATCACTATCCATATGGCCACAGTTTGCTGTACATATGCGGGTGGTTTTAATGTGCAGAAATCAAAACTACAACTTCCAAAACTAAATTCTTTAGATCTGCTCCCTCTTTATTTTATCTGCCTCCACTTTATTTTGCTGACAGCACATGAGAAAGGATGTTCTACTCCCTGAATCTTCTCAGCCTCTAAAGAGCATAAAAATACAGTGGTAGGGGATATTTTATTTGCTCTTTGTTCCACCTATGTACCAAATGTCCATGCTAATGATCTAGTTGCTGGAAGTGTCTACACTGCTGTCTCTTCCTCTGCCCCTCACTGTTACATGAAGTTGGTGTTGAGCCAGCTCTTCACCGCTGGGGTTTCCCTTCTGTGTACGTTCTGTAGTTTGAGGGCTATAGGTTCAGAGTAGCAGAGACTTTGTAGGTTATTTCTACATCACACTGTGGTTATTCAGTCATTGCACATAAATAATTTGTGTATGAAATCTGACAAAAATGCTTCGATTGTTCCCCCTTTGTATTCTTTGGTTTCTCTTACCTGCTTCCATTTTTATCTTTATAGCCCCTTAGTTTCTTTCTGCCTCTTCCTCTGGTCTCTCTCCATCTTCCATTTCCTACTACCTGTTCTGCTTCCATCTGAAGCCAATGCTGTCTGATGCAGTGCCTTTGTCTAAAAGCCCAAATACATACCCAGCTCCTCACCAAATACTGCACATGCAGTCATTTTGTGCTACTGTTGGTGTCTGAGCTAGTTCCCATGTGTGCAGGCACAGTGAATGCATTTTAGATACACCCTGAGTGTAATGCAGCAAAGGTTCAGTATATTCACTGCCTTCAGTTTTCAGCTGCTTAGTTATTGCTTACAGTAAAAAAGGCCCCTAATTTATTAAAGAGCTAGTGGCTTTAATCAGATTCTTAGATGCAAGACCTGTTTACTCTGCAGGAAGCTGGTCCTAAACTCTGCAGGAATCCATGGCATCTGCAAGGCCCTGACTATGCTCTTCTCAGTTGTCTGAATATTTTTAATGTGTATTGGAAGCATCAAAAGGATACAGCTAGACAAATTTTTTTAAGGGATTTGAGTGTTTTATTGATTGATGATTTATGGAAATCGTTTCTGAGACTGAAAAAAAAATTAATTCATTAATGATTTTATATTTATCAGGGATTTTATTTTTTTTCAGCATCACCTCCATTCCATTTCAAACGGAGCCTGATATTAAAGCATCTTTATTTGATTTATTGGGTTTTGCACCTGCATCACCAGAAGTTTCAACATCGCTTTAAGAAGAGCGTTCACTGGCATTCAGTCTCTGCTGCAAGTGGAATAGACAAGGAGAAGGCATCGTGCTTAGCAGTGGTCAAATCTACCGCAGGCTGCATTAGCTTTAGTGGGAGTGGATGACATGAGTGGCAAAGTCAGCTAGACAACTACTTTACTAATTGTGGTTTAACCCCAGCCAGCAACTAAGCACCGATCGATGCCCAGTTAGTCCCTGAGCAGCGATCCCCCCACACCCACTCCCCCCAGTTTATATACTGGACATGACATCACATGGTATGGAATGACCCCTTGGCCACTTTGGGTCAGCTGCCCTGGCTGTGTCCTGTGCCAACTTCTTGTGCCCCTCCAGCTTTCTTGCTGGCTGGGCATGAGAAGCTGAAAAATCCTTGACTTTAGACTAAACATTACTTAGCAACAACTGAAAACATCAGTGTGTTATCAACATCCTTCTCATACCTAACTCAAAAACATAGCACTATACCAGCTACTAGGAAGACAATTAACTCTATCCCAGCTGAAACCAGGACACTAATCTGAAATAAACTGACTCAAAGCAGTCAAGGATAGAGGTGATGCTTAAAGGAATTTATACAGTTACGTTAGATAATGGTCATGTGAACACAATATCCAGAGCAGTGGCTTACTCATTACTCTAGATGAAGAGTGCGAGATGCTCAGGGAAAAGAGCCTCAGTGTTTTGGTAAGTCAGGACATTTCCCTTCAATCATGTTTATCCCTTTGCTGCAGTACACTATATATACAGCAGTAAACCATTCCCTTGCTTGTTATTAAATTGCAACCAAGGATTGCTTAGTTAAGTCAACAGGCATATTTCTTTCTCTTCCTGATCTTGCTGTTTTTACAGGATTGGAATAGTTTAGGAATTTGGAACAGGTGGAGGATAGGGCAGCATATCAAATATATCAATTGTTGAATGCCTGAAAGTTTTTTTCCCCAAGCAGACCATTTTAAATGAGTTTGTGAAGACTAGGTTTGTGTGAGCTTAAGCTCTGTAGCGGACTGGGACAGTGCCAAGTTCCCTAACCCTGGTACCGTTTGTTTGCTAGATTGCATTTGTGCCTGTCTCTGCTTTGATGGAAATGGTCTCTCTATTTTGTGTTAGCCACTATTCCACTCAGGTTTTTCTGCTGCAGGGTCAGGATTTTATACAACTGTGTTTTTGTTAATTGCTGTAATGATTTCATTATGTTGGTAGTAGTTCTATTTCATATTGGAATCCAAGTAAATGTCTTGTAATGTATTAGAAATGCCATGGTAAATTACATTAACTCCAAGTGCATTTATCAAATGATGATATAGTCTGTCTTTCTTTAATTAGAAAGACCTTGAAGGGTCAGATGCATGAGACATATATACTCGAGGTGGAAATCCTTTTGAAAAAGCATATTTAAGCAGTTTAACAGCAGGTCAGCTCAGTAAGAATAGAAAAGGCATATTTTCTGTATGTAGAATGAGTGCAGAATATATCTGATTCTTTATTATTCTTCTGAGTTTTTTAAAATCCATCTGCAGCCATCCACCGAGTGCTCTGAGCACTCTATATGATAGATTAAGAATTACAATATGAGCTCTGACAAAACACTTCTTATAAGTGTATCTCCATTTTCTCACAACTTCCTCAAAAGCTATAGAAAAGAAGGAGAAAAAAATGAGCTGGGAGAAAACTAGTCCATTTGGTGCCTAGGAAGTAACTAACTCTTTAGAGTTATCATGATCCTGTTGAAATAGTGCCATTATAATTGACATATTCATGAAGTACTTGTAGAGGTAAGGTCAGGGCCTGTGTGTGTTTTGAGGGAAGTGGTTTGATAAAAACAATTTAGATAGCAAAAAAAAACCCCACCAGAAGTACTGGGTATAATCTGTTCAGTCTGTCTCACAGACTTTTTTTTTAAAGATATTCTGAGGCCTGATAGAATATCAGGTTTAAGCTTTTTCTATAAGCTACACTGAATTACCTACCCAGTTGTGAATCTGATGGTCCTTTCTTCTGCAGAGATACATGTAGCTGGAAACCTCTGTTTAAAGTGTACCTTTAAGCTGAGAACTCTTTGTTCTTGCTTTTCAATCATAATACTTAAAACATTAATAATTATTTTAAATCTTTATAGATACAAATACCTAGTCTTCAGCTTTCACACTTCAAACTTAGTATGACTGTTAATAGAAACAAGATTTTGCAAGTAGCCAAAAGTTTGCAGACTTTGGCCATGACAGCTTTATATCTAGAACACTCATTTCACTTCTTTCTTGTAAGTGCTACATTTAAATCCTCTGAAGTCCATTTTCTGTCATCCATTTTCATAGCATATGAACATGACTGCCTATGACTGTTTAAAAAATAAACAGAATCTATTTCAGTTCAATGAATGAAGGTTATTTGGGGCTAGCCTTCCTTTTGTCTGTTTTTTCTTTGTGTGTGTGTGCCACTGTCCTGTTTTAGTAATATCTCTACAAAAGGCACTATTCTGTTTATACAGTCTTTCAAGTCTCTGTACTGATATAACTATGTTAAATGTTAGGCAGCAGGAAAGCCTGCTCTTACTGTTAGTCATACATTAGATTCCAGCTCCCAAAGCTACAAGTTTTCCTGTCTCTGTATCTTCTGAGCTGAAAATTCAGCCATATATATGATATGGATATTAAAGAGAGGCTGGGGGGGAGGAAGAGTTCCTACTCAAAGTTTTTATCCAGGTGCTTGAAGATCCGGTTTCTAATCAGGGCTTCTTTGTGATAAACACAACTCAAGTTATACAAAACCATAAATGTCTTCCAGGGACTGGAGATGTTCCTTCTAAACATTTGTTAAGTAGATGCAACACATACCCAGGTAATAATAAAATAATTACAATTGGTGGGATGAACAGTGACTGTAGAATGCCAGTTGCTTGTTAACTCTCAAGCCTTCTGTAGGAAACCAGGCATGGATATGTTTCCATAATGGTGTTAATTTCTTTTCACATTTTGATGCTATGTTTCACCAAGTAGTTCCTTGGCTGGAAAACCAAGATAATTTGGAGTTTTCCCACTCTTTGTTCCAGAAAAGTCAGACACTCAAAATATCTTATGCATCATCTTGTCCTCTATATTTTCATAAGCCTGAAAGCATCATTTTATTTCCAGATGAATTTGTCTGTAATTCTTTTTCAGTGGTTCACAAGTAGTTTATTCGGTGAGCTTTACTGAAGAACATCATCAGTGAAACAACTGTGTGTCTTTTTATTTAGCCCTTATTTAGGTAAGGTCACTTTTAACTTGTTAGAGTAAAGACTGCCAGGTGAAGATCTTGTTGAGATTTCTTGAAAGATGTGACAGTGAAGCTTGTTTGAACACTTGTCTTCTCCAGCACTCCTTGCTTCTGCATTGCAATCTCCTTTGGGGAAACCAGTTTTCTTTGAGACAGGTGGGCTTTTTTTTCTTCTTGTGCAGTTGGCTTGAGGGTTTTTCAGTTGCTGTCTGCAAACCCAGCTGTGTGAGCCTGTCATTTGCATTTTCTGATGTTGGACTAATCTGGAGGTGTTTTGCTTATTGTGGTTTCTGTTGTATCCTCCCAGTATCTGTGTTCCAAAAATGTAAATTCTAAAAGTAAATTTATGATTGCTGTATACTTAGAATTGCTGTAACAGACTGCTGAAATTCTTTACTTAATTTCTACTGTTCCCACTTTCCTTCAAATACAGAGATTTCTGCTAAAATACTGAAAAGTAAAATAGCTGTTGTAATTGAGATATATTGTCATTATGAGACATGATCACGTAGAGTGGTAGAAATATACTTAAAGTTACTGATCTATACTAGCCATCACAGAATTGATACTCAGTAACAAAACTGTATCTACTTGAATGCTGAAAACATTAGCTATACTTTTAATTGTGAAACAATAGTTCAATATTTTCATGCTTTTCAATTCAGTGTAACTCGGCCAGCTGGTTATATATTTTTTCAAAAAGGAAAGACATAGCTATAGATACATGTCTTCATGAAAGTTTAGAAATTTAGCCGTATGTATGACACACTGAGCGTTAACAGATTTTTTTAAATTTCTGTAAGCAGCGCAGGAGATTTAGGCCTATATTTTCTATAATTTTTATTAGTGACACTGTTTTAATAATAATAAATATATTACTATATTCAAAACACAAGTTTGTCTTTTTGTGTGAATGTTTTTGTAATGAGAAAAGTACAATCTATATATCTGAAATAGCAGCTTTGGCTCCTATGTACTATTGGGTGAGAAGACGACAATTTGAAGATTGTTATAATTTTGGCAAAAGCTATTCTGTTGAGCAACATCACATCACAGTGTATGGAAAGGCTACATGCTGTTATGTGGTGGTGTTAATTGGCATATAACTGTGAATGCATTTTAAATGTTTTACATTCTTTGGAAGTACAGTCATGCTATGTGTTTGGTGGTGGATGTATTTAGAAGATTAAATAGACAAGCTTTGAAGAAATTCAAAGTGGGTTTGGTTTGAACCACTTCTAACAATGATGTGTACCTTACCCGAATTAAATGAGCAACCAAGAAAAGAGTTTTTTTCATCCTGCCCTCATTGAAAAGTCCTATTAGAATTATTTCTGAAGTAACATTTGTACAGGGTTGTTTGGGGAGAAAGAGGGAAACATGCTATGTAGTAAAGGTGATTATTTTCCTATTCAGTTCTATAAATCATTTTTTAGAATCATATTGGTGTTGATCCTTTTCATTCCTCATGGCTCTTCTGCCATGTAGGGTTGATCTTCAGTGAAATCCATGTTGTGCAAAATGGATCACATAGTGTGACTTTGTACTTGTATATTGCTCTGTATATTGACTTTTCATAACACTGCTTCTTATTACAGAAAAATCTCATTAGTAGAAGTCATGTGTCCTGCATAGCTTTACTTTATTGTTAAGCAGCATGTTAATGTTAGAAGCAAGGCCTTGGTGGATTTATTATAAATAAGACCATATGCTTATATGAGCATTTCTTAAACTCTGACAGTGGGGATTGCTTAATTCCATCAGTCCTCAATCTGTTCCAAAATCTAGTATGTGCAAAATATATGTAACAGAGAATTAAAAAAAAACTTTAAAGGAAATCTATGTGTGTGTAAAAATATAATTCTTGTGACAATTTGGGTTGAAGCTGTTGTATAAAGCAGTTGTCCTTCCATTCAGTCTAAATGAAGGAGCAGTTAATTGCCTTTTGTTCAGCCATAGCAAAAATAGTAGAAGCTGGATAAGAATGAGCAGAAACCATTTAGGCTAAAGCCTTTTCTTGGGAAATGATAAAGCACATGGAGGAACTAGGACTGACTGGAGAAAGGGGAGAAGGAAAAGGAAATGCAGCCGAATCAACAGCAAAGAAGCCAAAGTCACAATGACCTTTGAGAAATGAAGGGAGGGGCAGTCTTGGGTTGAGTGCTGACGGCAGTAAGGCAGGGAATTCCTTACTGAGGTTCAGAGAAACAGGAGTTTGTACTCCTGTTGTACATAGAGGAGGTTACATTAAAGGCATTTCTGCTTCCATTATCAGTTTTTCCTCTCCGAGGGACTAATCTGAAATGTGCCAAATTTGACTAACTCTTTCATCCAAGAAGCAGGCAACAGTAACGTGAGTCGGACCCTGACTGGTGACCAGGTATTCCAAGACAGTCTTCTATGAGTAGCTCAGCTGATCTGGTCATCAGGAATAGTAAGCCGTAAGAAGACATTCAAAAATGATATTCAAGGTTATATTGGAAATGTGTGTATCTACTTGTCTTCCTTCCAGGATTAGCTGTTTAGACTGTGGAGTCAAAATGAGCATTTGGATGATCTAACAGTTCCTACTGTAGAGTGCAGATAATAAATCTGCAATTAGTAATTCACACATTAAGTCCATTTAGGAGGCCACCTATTTTGTAGTTAAAAGCTGTAATGGCAGGGAACTTTCCACAGTCTCTAGGCTGCTCTGCACTTAATCAGCATCAGTGAGGAGTGGGGAAAACAACCCAGTCTTAATTTTCTAGCCTTATTTTTCAGCTGTCAGAACTAGTTATAGTTTTCTGTAATAAACTGAAAAATGCTGACAGTATAAATGGATGGATCAGATTTGCTATTCTGGTAAATGGGTACAATTCCACTGAAATTAATACAGTGCCATCGAAATTGCCTGTAAATATCATTACGCTGTTAAGGTTTTGGTATGCTATTTGGAAATGTGGCCTTACCTTTGGGTTCATATAAATGATCAATTTTATTTGCATTTCTTCCATCTCTTTGCTACCTCATTCCTGTAATTGCAATTGAACCTGTCTATAGAAATATTTGAATGGTTAAGATAGTAATTTGCCAGCTTGAGGAAAACTTTATTTTAGTAAAATGAGTTAAAGTTGAGTGAAGTTGTCTTTATATTTTTCATCCTGTGCTAGTCAACATTCAGAATTTTAATACCATGAAAAATAAAGGTACTAGAAGAAGACTGAGAGAATCTATGTTTGATAGTAGAAAAATGGTTGCAATAGTATCCGTTTCCCACAGAAACAAAAGGAGAGAGTTTTTGAAAATATATTCCAGGTTAGCCTTTCAAGTCCTTTCTTGTCATCAACACAGGTAACTTGACTGTCTTCTTTCTGAGCTAATCCTGACATTTTTTCCCCAGTCAACCAAGTAACATAGCTGCTGGAAGTTCTCTTTGGCCTCACACAGATCAAATCTAACTCTGTAAGTTTCAACATAATAAAAGTTGTGGAGTACATTCTGTGCCAGTATTATGCTAGCCTAGAGGAAAGCACAAACACTTTTTCTAGCCAGGTTGCCAGCAAAGGAAATAAAAAATTAAGATGCCTTTGGGGAAATCCGGAAAGCTATGATATTGAAGACCAAGAGGCTGATTTGTCAAAATAAATGGGACATATAAACCAAGTAATGAAGGCATAAACCAAAATTTACTTAGACCAAGAAGTGCTGAATATGAAGTGACTTAGTTACTTGTATTAGATATTTGTTGCTTCATTTGTGCAAACCTTTGGCTTCCATTTGCCTACCTCAACAGTTCAATATTTGCTCCCTTTTATACAGACTCCTGTAGGATTTGGGGCTTCATTAGAGTGGCAACCTTTTTCACTGTAAGACTTCAAATTGTACTTCAGTGATGTAGTGTTTTCAGTTCTCCCCAAACTACTTTACTTTTTTTACCTCTTCAAGTTACCATTTCAGAAATACTTGAGATAAAGTAACTTGACAAAAAATCCCCAGACGCAAATCAATTTGTAAAGGAGAAATAAATCAACAGATGTTATCTATGTGGCATGTAGGCCCTTCAGAGGCAGCTTCCCCTAGGTGCTGTTTCTGCCCTAACAATAGTATAAGGACAGTTTAAGAGTTCCATTACATTCAATATTTTCTTTGTTGTCAGTCTCTTTTGTTCCTATCAGACAGTGAAGTAAATCCTTTTGTGAACATGAAACCTGCAAACAAAGGAAATGAGAGAATCAAGAATCCCAGAAAAAGAAGAGTTACAAAGTAGTAGTAGTAGTAGTAGTAGTAGTAGTAGTAGTATAGAAGTGACCCCAAGCTGTAAATTGTCAGTAGTCCACTGATACAAGAGCATAATTGCAACTGATGAAAGTCAGGACATATTTTTTCCAGCAAAATTTTCTTACTGTAGTTGTTATGTTTGGGGGTTTTAAAATCCAGTATTGATAAAATTGGCATGAGTCTGACATTTGCTGCTTATTTTTCTTTATAAAACAGATCAATTACCCATATGTCTACATAAGAGACAAATACTGTACAAACGGTGAGCCTGTATCCAGACAGGAATATGAGCATGTCTTTTCATCTTCAGTGTATGCAGAGATGTGTAGAATTGAAACAGACACAGAAGAAAAGAGACAGTGATTAAGTAATTCCTGTCTTTCTATTGTTAAGATTCAGACAGCTTGGTCAGCAGTCAACACAAATAAATTCCAGAACGGAATTGCAATCAAGACACTCATGTTCTCCCATTCAGCCCAAACCAACATGGAACACTGTTACTTTCAACATGTATCTCCAGAAATGATGGGTAAAAGGAAACCAGAACCCTAGTGAAGATGCCAAAATGAGAATAACTAGCTGTGTCATCTTTGCTTTTCAAATGTTAATTTTATTTAAAGACTGTACTGTTTGTGATCTCTTATAATTCAGTTGTTTTCTTTGGAAGGGATTAAGTAGAAATTATTTTTATAGCTTTCTTTAGGTGATTATGAAAATATTTCTTGATAAAAAATGACCTATTTTTTTGTTAACCTAATCTTCTCAGGCTTTTATTATGTACCTGGCACTGTGGTATCTTAAGACTACCTCAAAAAGTGACTAAGGAAGTTCCACACTTGGGTAGAAGTTTCTTCCTGACTCAGAAGCATGTTATTTGCTACAGTGCATACTGAAATATGCTGTGTTTTGCTTCCTGTAATGTGTTGCTTTGCCTAGGAAAAAAATGCCAGTGCCCGAGAAGTGGCTTGTGGGACAGGATGTGCCCGACCCAAGGTAGTACAGAAGTTGCAGTTGCTGATTATTTACTACAACCTGGGTCACCATGGTTGTTTTTTGAAGTTCTACCAGACTCTCTGCTTTGGTATATCTTACACCACTAGTTAATACGGTGTGTATACAAATAAAGTGCATGCTACTTGTTTTGACATTGTGGGGCATACTAATTGGGCCTTTTTTGAACATTCAATAACTTAATATAATGCTTTTGATCAACTTGTATCTGAATGTCCAAACCATGACCTTACCCAAAGATCCAAAAGTGGTAGATTCTGCAGAACTAGGAGCAATGGAATCCTCTGTCCATATTGGCTTCAGTGGAAGGATTGCACGTCTCTGGCCTAAACCGTCACTACCGTTACGTTAGCACCCATAGGACTGCTGTGAAATATAAGTCACAGGCAAGCATGAAATACAGACTTTCATTTTAGGGGCTGTCTAGGGCCTGAGGGATGAACTAGAAGATGTGCTGATGTTCCTGCTTGTCTTATTTTCTATTTTTCTGGCATAGTCTCTTTGTATCTTTTTTCCCCTCCCACACTGGCTCTTTACATACAATGAAATCCTCTTTGCCTTTTTCTTTTGAATATTCCTGTAAAGGTTGGGAACCATTTTGGCATCTTATTTTCCTCTACTCCTAACTTTTTTTTTCTTGAGGTTCTTCTCATTAAGAAAGGTCCTGTGATGGTCTCTACCTGTCTCTATGGCACAGTCATATTTTTTCTTTATTCTGTTTCTACTGTATCATTTTTTGGGATGAGATCACACACCTGCATGTAATATTGAAAGTGAGAATCAGTGCATACGAGTAGTTTAAATTGTTCTTTCCAATGGGCACTTCCTTGCAATTTTCTACATTCCATTTAATCTGGTCGTCATATCATCCAATTGCTTTGTTATAATAGGTCCTTGTGGAGTTCTTCAGAATCATTAGCTCAAAGGTTCCTGAGCATTTTATCCTGCCGCTTTTTCTGTCAATATAGTAACATGCAACACTTTAGCAGGAGTTAGGAGATCAATATGCTACCCCAATGGGAAAGTCTTATGCAAGCTAATAGAAATAAAACCAGTAGGCATCCACATATGTTATTATTAAAAACACATTTCTCTTATTAAAACATGCTATTTTTTCCCTATGGGTTTTTATGCCTAATATAACCCTTTATTTTTGGATGAACTTTAGTTGACAATTCAAAAGGATAAGACACTACGAAAAATCTCTGTTTTTCTAAATGGCATTGTATAAATCTCTTCCGTAAGAGTATAGTCACAATCAACACTAAAATAAATTCATTTATTTGAATAACAAAATGTACTTTCAAGGAGAAAATCAATGAGAAAATGTTCATAAATTTTAGAAAGGCCTTATTAATAGGCCCTATAAATAGAGACAAAGAGATACGGAATATTCCTAGAATATGATAGTGTTGAATGATTCCCGGCTTGTTAGATGCTGTCTCAATCTTCATTCATTTGGGGTATATGTGTACGTTTATATTTTAAATATCTTTAGTACCACATCAGATCCCTTACTGCTTTTGGCTTTTGATGGCTTTCTAGCTGTGGTTAGAGAAGTTGACTTTTTAATTTTGACTTACTTGCCTTTATTTGGTAGTGCTTCTGCTCTGACTAAACTTTCAATTAATGATACAAAAAATGTTCTATTTTGAACTTCTGAATTAAACAGTTTTTCAAGGTGTTTGGGTTTTGGGTTTTTTTCCAGGCAAATGTTTGGTTTCCATTGTAAATTGAATCTGTTCTCTTTCTGTTGTTGTTGCTTACCCCATGTTCCAATCTGTTTGCTGATAGATTCAAGAGAATCTTAAAAACTTTTTAAACAATTCCCTGAAATACAATTGTGTTGCTATATTCAGGGCAAATTATTCTAACATGAAAACTAAAATTCACTCAAACGCAGGCTTTATTGAATACTGGTTTTAAGTAAATATTCCAGTCAATTTACTTCTTCCAATGCAAGCCTATCTATAGTTTAATAAAGTTGTCATCCCGTAAACCACTTGGAATTAACATGCTTTTCTGGGCATTTGTGGTCACAGGGAGCTACATGTGTCAGTAAGGCTATTGTTACTCTTTCCCTATTTGTGCATCCAATATTAGATTAGTGATGGAATTGTATAATCGATTTTATTAATATTTAAATTACTTAATTATACATAAACTCAAATCCCAGAGGTTTTTTTCTGTGGAGTCATGAACCTCCCATGACATCCATATTTATCACTCACACTAGAAGATTAAACTCAAATGCTTGTGTGGTACATGTTGCATATGTAAAAAGGAATAGAAGAAGCTAGAAATTAGATCAAAATGGTGTTAATTGCTAATAAATGCAGGATGTGCAGCTGGAGTGAAATTTTGGTGTTGCAGTCCTGTTTGTAGGTAGAGCCCAGATTCATGTTATTTAGATGTTCAACAGTATCTGCAAACTTGGTTGCCTTTATGTATTCCTTCCATCTTCAGTGCTTCAAAATGTGGAGGTGGAGAATGAGAAATTCAGATTGATGCCCTATCCTCTTTATCATCATTCTTGAGATAGCAATAGCATGAAGCTATGGGAGAATACTGCATTTGACAGAATCTTGCTGTTCACATAAGCTATTCATTTGCTTCAAATATATGTAAGGAATATTATATGGAAAGGTTCTTTCTTACTCCAAATGCTGGCTATCCCCTTACAAATAATATCAAGATGTAGACTGAGAACAATATCATTTTTCAGACTGTCAGAAATATGAAGATTTCACAAAGCACAAATACACTCCCTCTCAAAAATCCATGCAAGACACCAGTCAATTCTTTCAGTAAAATAACCATCTGCTTGCCCGTTGTAAACAAAGCACCAAGCCTTATTTCACAACTGCATGATAGATGGAAATATTTTTCTTTACTATTTTAAACAACTGGCCTATGAGAACTCCATTCTGTCTTTCATGATTAAAACATTTCTACAGAGGGAGTTAGAGATTGAAATCTATTCATTATGGAAACTATTTTCATGTTGTTGGAGCTTTTATGAAAGATTCCAAGTTTCCACACCATTTATTAGGCAATAACATCACAAGCGAGAAACCCCAGGAATATTTTAGATTAGAGGAAATCTAATAAGGACCTTCAGAATTGGGGTGAACATGTTGTGCTGGAGACTTGAAAATGTTTCAAAGAAATCTTATCACGGCTTTAGAAAAAGGGAATAATCCCCCTGCCCCTCCCTGCTATACTATCCTCTTGGACCAAAGTCGTATCTTTGCAATTAAATTCAAATTATTATGAGTCATTTGGTGACTTTCTGTTCAGTAATGGGAAACAACAAGGGTGTTGGAGCAATAGTCAGTGAAAGGATTCACTGAACTGGAAAATGCAGTTTTGACTGCAAACTCCAAATCATTTAAAACCTATGGAGATGAGATGATGGGCTTTTCTGGCATTTTATGGAGAGGCATTTAAAACTGTCATCTGTTTAACAGTAATTTTGCTGGAAGATACAGCAACTGAACAATGTAAAAAAATCCAAGGGGAAAAGGAGATAAAAGTGTGGTTTATTTTGCATTTGATTACCCTGTGAAAAGGTCAAATGTAGACCTGTGACCCACGGGGTGAGAAGCCCACCTCTTTTTCCAGGGGAAAGTGATGAATTTTTCTTTCAGTGACTAACATACCAAAATCCAGGAAGGTAGCTGTGCCTTTCTTTTTCATTTTATCAGAAGAAACAAGAAAGGTACTGGGAAGTTTCTCCCTCTGTATTTGTGTATATTGTGACTTCAGAGCTTGGAGAAGAAAAGAACTGGAAATCCTTTGTGCCCAGAACCAATGCAGGTAGGACTGATTGCTGTTTGTGCCCATTGTAATGTACTTTAGTCCCAAGTCCCAGTGTGCTTGTGATACCTGTCAAATATAAGTGATTTTCCAATGGTAGACAGTTGTCTATGTGGAGCTAACAGAAGCCTAGTAATTCCCTGAAATTGCTCAAGGTACTGAGGAGGACGATACCATTAACACATGGTTAATACATCATCCTTAGCTGTGTTAGTATAGCTGCCTTGTCCAAGCAGGTGCTACATTTCTTTCTGAATTTTATTTGTTCTATTTTAGTCTACTTCTCTCAAATCTCACAATTTCCTTTAGTTCAGCAGTTGTTTTCTGGGAGAGCCAACAACAACAATTCTTAAACAGAATGCGAACCATACACACAGCATAGAAGAAAATGGCTTGGGTGTATGTTTCACATAGATGTTTTGGTTTTATTTTATTTTATTTATTTTAATGTTATTATTAAACAGTTACTGTTTAAAAGCTTAAGATTCTCAAGGACTCAATAAGAGAGGTCAAGCACTTTTTTTATCTATTGCCTTTTTTACCTCTTGGAGTTGCTAATCTGTATTTATTTATTTACTTTTATTTTTAGCATGTGGTCAGGAAAATCTCTGCAAAATCATTTTGAAAAGGTTAGTGTGTGTGTGGGGATAGTATACGATGGACCATTATTAAACCATACATTACAATTTAATTTCTCTTTTGTGATATTGTTCAAAATCTCTACAGACAGGAGCTTCTTTTCTGTTAGTTATCCACCTGCTCTGGATGCTTTTATCCTTATTAAAGTCTCCCATAAGCAGTAAATTTCAGTGTCATCTGAAAAATGTAATGTTTGATAAAAAGATTCAGCATTTGTGCAGGGTTAGATCAGTGGCCAGAAGGCTGCAGCTACCCAGCACCAAGCAGCACTGTACAGGGATAATCTGCATTAGATCAAATACTAGAAATTATATAGTTGTGTTCACCTAAAGGCAGAGCTGTGCTAATTACCATTGCTGAGACCAGTAAAACATATCTATAGCATGAGACCAATAAAAATGTCAATAGGAACTCCTGCAAAATTAATCCAGTCAGGAACCTGCCATTAGCAGTCAGAGGCCCCCTTCAACTGTAACTGGTAAATTCCTGGAACTGATCAGTAATTAGCCCAATTGGCAATCTGTTTCTTTGTAGGATATAACAGTGCAAGGCAGACTGAAAAATAATTGAGATCTATTCTTTCACTGTACATCAACATTTGCCAATCAAATCAAGTACTTCTTACTTCAGTATTTCCTAGCACTACATTTTATAGCATTGTTTATTTGCATTTCACTGTGCTTTTGTATTTTTTCCATTTGCAAAAGCCCCAGAACAGTAGTAGAATTACTTGGATTTTGTTTTGAAAAATAAAATAAATAATACTTCTGAAAAGGAGAATAATTTACTTGGAAGAATTTCTGATATTAATCAGGGGTGGAAATACCTTATTGGATCAGTCAGTTTGCCCCTTTCCAGACAGAATGATTCTTTATCATATAAATACCAGTGTTGCAGACATTTGAATTACAAATTGGTTTTATCATTTCCCTGGATAGACTGTTCCATGCTCTGGGAGAGCCAATGAACTGAAGGTATGTCCATTGTAGGAGGCAGACAAACCTGGACTCACAAGTAGGATAGTCATTAATTTAAAGTTGTATAGAACTCAGCAGTTGGTAATAAGACTGTAGAAAACAGGGTCACAAATAAACAGAAATAAAAGCCAGATCTTAGAGCAGCTTTTTGTTGCAAAAAACCTTTCATTCTGAAAGCTGTCAGAGACTGAGATGAGCTGGAGAGATGACAGAAAGCTTGAAACAATATAAATGATGCTCTTCATAATTAAGAATTAAAACTCTGCAGCTCCTTCTTCAAGGCAGAGATAGAATGGTTCTAAATAGGTCATTCTTGTTCCACATAAAGTCACCAAGCACCCTTCTGACTAGTGTTGTCCCCATTGGCGTATCAGTCCAGTGCTTAAGAGGATACAATATTTAATTCTTAGAATAGCATGTTATTGCACAATTACATTAATTGCAAACATCCATACTACACTTTTAAAGTCTCTGGTTTCCTAAGTCCTTCTGAAATGGGAACAATTTGTTTATAAAATGCAGGCTTCATTAAGAGAAATTACTCTTTGTAAAGATGTTTCCTAGATATCAGCATCTTCCCTGTGGCAGCTTAATTACAGAACAGCGTACTCAGTTATAACTAATTTCTTATTTAAGAATGAGGACACAAAATTAAACTCACACCAAAATAAAGACAACCTGCAGCTGGCTTATTTTGTTCTCAAGGGATAAAAATTCACACACTAACTAATAAACTTTATTAGAATTTCCCACTATGTTGCTAGAAGGAAGAAAATACTGCAAATAACTAATAGGAAAGTAGTGTGTGTGCTGGTGAGTTGTCTCCATAGCAAGTACCATGTTTAAATATATGGTCTTTCAGCAGAGACATCTTCCCACAATGAGCTACGTTATAATCCCTTACATGGTAGGTGGACAGAAAGGTCAAAAGTTAAGTCGTGATTTCCTTGTGGAAGAGCAGATCCTGCAAATATTCTAGGTGTCCTCATCCCCTAAACTCAAAACAGGTGAATATGGTCATGTCTTCCTGGAGATCTAGTCTGCACTCTGAGCTACAAATTCAGTTCCAGTTAGAAAATTCATAGTGACTTTTCAAAAATGTTTGTGTGCCCCACTGGGAAGGGCAAGAGCAGAATTAGGGGTTCAAGATGGAACAAGTCTCTGACCTAAAACACTCAAGGGAAAGTTACCGCAGAAGCAACTAAGGATCTGGAAAGGAGTTGCACTCAGGGCTCCTGGCTTTTACAGTATGTCCATCCCATGATTAGTTACTGCTCTTCTGTAGGGTTAACCAGAGTCAGATGCAATATTCCATTGACATCTCTGAGTCTCCTCAGACACTTCAATTAATAGGCTTTGTCCTATTGATCGTAATGGGCTTAAAGCCAGGTCCTTTGTTTTTCTGAATTTATATTTTCAAGCAGGAACCAGAGAGGCAGATCTATCGTCACTAATCCACAGAATACAAGAGTCTGTGGAGAACTTTTTCCTTACCTTTGGGTCTCTTGTAATCACCAGCAATGAAGCTCTCAGAACACTGTGGTATGATAATTGATGCTTTAAGTCTCAGTTGTGAAGTAGACACTTAAGAGGAATGACAGCTAAGTGAAATTTGGCCCAAAATCCCAATAGAAAATAAATGTAGACCAAAGGTTTCAGATGGATTATTTGTGATTTGACATATGGGTTTTCTTCCATTTAATTATATAATTCTGAAATCCAAATATATCCAAATGAAACCTAAACACATACGTTTTCAGTTGCTGAGACTTAGGAGTTCCCTATCTGTATCTCAACTCTGCAGCAGAGCCCATTTCTAGAGCTGAGCCTGATCACCTCTCTGTTGCCTTTCTGAGTGCTTAGAAACATATCTTCCAGGCATTAATTGTTGATATCCTGGGGTTTTTTGTGTACTGTGCCACTGTATCTAGTGGCACCACATCTAGTGGTGTGCTGTTTCCTGTCAGAACTTGGCTGGCCTTAAAATAGTAGAATCAAAATATTTTATGTTAGAAGGGCTCTGGGAGGGCATCTGGTCCAACACCTCCCATGCCAACAGCTTTCTTAAAGCAGGGGTAACTTTCTAGCAGAAAAGATCTTGTGTGGAAAACAGTTTATATGCACAATTTTGGAAAAAACATTTTGGGTACAGTCCTCAAGAAAGGAAGGTGCTCAGCATCTTGTAACATTAGATCTGGAACTGTTACAGAAAGTGAAATGTATTTCAAGTGAACATGTTCAGAGTATCCCAAGAAAAGTGACTTTCTAGTCACATTCAAAATGTAATTATTTTCCATCAATAGATGATGCTGGATTTCAAGTAAGTGTTATAAGGGTCTGGTAGATAGACCCATCTTGGTAGTATACATGAAAGAGATCCCTAATATTTTAACCACATGTGAAATATTTTTAAAATGGTGTATCTGCAAGTTTCTGAGCTACAGAGTAATTAAATAAAATACAAAAGTGAACAAGAACTATTATCCAGCATCAAAAATACTAGCTAGTTTATTTTCTTCCTTTGATATGTTTATTAAAATAATCCAAGATTTGTAAAACGGAGTGAGTTGATTAAAGACTATAAACTTGTTTATTGGAAAAACCTGTACAGGGTCTGTTTTCCCTCAGAGATTATGTCTTAAATTAGGCAGCCAAATATAAAGCCTCCTCAGCCCCAGCATGAATCTTGGGGTAGCTTAAATACATATGTTAGAATTAAAATCTTGGCTATAGAACTAGTTTGTACTTCTGGAAGGGAGTGATTGTGATTCTATTGAAAGATGCTCAGGCACTAGGGGTTCTCACCAGCATAAAGCTTAGCTAAATACACATTGCACTTACAGCCTCCATACCATTCCTCTTGGCAGGACAAGTGGACATTTGTCATGCAGGTGTTGTGTGTTTGTATTGCAGCAGTGATGGTCTTGTGAACACAGTGAAATTACTTGTAAGTTAGCTAGTTTGTCTATTGCTGCCAGGCTCAACACAGAATAACAGTTTAGGTGTTTATTTTATTTACTCAGTGTTTTTTGTGGCACAAACTGAGCTCTATGTTATTACAGGTACACATTTTGAAATTTCCTACCTAGCTTAGAATTAGCTAACTGATGAGTTTAAACTGTCGTTTACATACCTAAGCTGTCGTCGCCATCATTACAGTGCAGAGGTATCCTTCTGCTTTGCACAGAGCCTTTTTAGGAGGTTCATGAGACAGTGCGGAGACCTTGACATGACCTAGAATCGTGCCATAGGGTTTCACAGGAGTTCTTTGCCAGCACACTTGGGTACTCAGGTTGTACTGCAGAGCTAACTGGCTCGGGAGCAGGCATGCTCTTGCAGAATTGAACATGTGCCTTTGATTTCAAGGGTTCTTACATCTTTTGATAAATGATGCTGTGGATCTATAACCTTTTCTAGGAGCCGTATCTGGGAACGTTTTCTTATCTGAATAGATCTTATCCAGCAGAGTGTTATTGTGAAAATAAGTCTTCTGTAAAGATACAGAAATCTCACCTTTGAGTACTGTTTTGCAAATCTGAAGATCACCTGGGGATATTACATTCTATTCTAGGTGGGTTATGAGGTTTTCACCGTTATATGCAATCCTCCCTGTCTGAATTACATAGTCAGATAAGAAAGAAATTATGTCTTCCTTTTCTTCTCAGTAAAAACTGTTGTAAAACGGGGTTTGGATGTATGAAACATGTCCTCACATGAGTATTTTAAGCCTAAGAAAATAACTGCAAAACATTGGTTAAGCAACAGGGGTTCAAAATGTGTTTGACTGTAATTTGTAATGATTAATTCACAGAAAAATTGACACATTATTGGAAATTCCAGAGTTGCCCTTACATGGATAATTTTTCTGTCTGAATTGGCAAAATGTAATTTCTTTTAAAATCTTTACATGAAGAGGGGAAAGTGATTTTTTATATTGTTTTAGGGGAATGATATCAGAAAGCCATTAACTAGCTTTTTAAACCTACAGTTTAGACTACAGCTCTATACATCTCAAAATTTAATATGGTTTTAATTAGGGTTTTAATTTCAGAACATACATAATTTCTTCTGGCAAATTAGCCATTATTAGTGAATCATTCTCTACATGGTATGCATTATAAAATCTCATTTTTGAGAATGGGTGATTCTGACTTTCTGGCTGCAAGCTTTTCACCTTCCCCTGTATTTACTTATTCCTATAGAGTGCTGAGAACCCTCAGCTTCCCCTGTCTTTCACACAACTGAGCTCTGAGCATACTTAGGTTCTTTGATTAAAAGTTTGTTCCTTCGTTTGCTTTGTGCTCCCAAAGGCTTTGCTTCTAGGCAGCTCACATTCATTAAAGACTCTGAGGAAAACACATGGGACAAAGGTAATTCAGCAGTGCCAGTCCAGAATAGCAATGCATGTTCAGTGAGAACAAGGTGCAAGACAGTTGGATTCTTGAGAATTGTAAACCATCACCAAGGTCTTCAGAGGCAGGTGCATTTTCTGGAGACAGCACTGTGTATCAGGGGATATTGGATCTCTCTTCTGTAGAGACACAGTGATTTTAAAGGTTACTCTATAAGGTGAAATCATAGTGTCTCTTTACCCATTACAAATTATCACACTACTCTTGAACTGTATACAGTATAGACCATAGTCTTCATTCCATTGCTTATTTCAGGTAGTTTGGGGTTTTTCTATTGTATGTAACAAAAATGGGCTTTGGTCCTGTTTCTGCATTTCCTGAGGTACATGAAGTTTTGCCATCCACTGAAGCAAAGGGCAAATTGGATTGCAAAAAAATAGTGTGTTATTTGGTGTACTTAGAGGTGTATGTACTACCTAGTGTAATAAATACCTCATTAATAGCTATCAAGTACTTTCACATGTAAATTAGGAAGGAAGTATAATGCAGTTATTCATCTCAGATCTAAAATATTTACATTTCTTAATTGAAATACAACTACAAGTGTGATTTTCAAAAAGCTGTCATAAATGCTACTTAGTTTTTTAAAAAGAAATAAGTACCAACTAAACATGCAGATTTCCTAATAAGGTGATTCAGCGAAGAATGTTTGATCTTGGTGAAGCAAATTCTTCATCATCTATTGCCCAAGTGACTTTAAGGAACTACAGAAATAGGATATTTAGTTTTAAGTGTAAATTTTATTAAAGTTCTGTATTTTCCCTTAAGGGCTGAGATTTCTTCTTTGTGGCAATAAGTCACAGAATATGATATATTTTATAAAAGTACTTGTTCTAAGTAGTTACACTAGAAACTGCAAAGCTATTTTTAATCAATATACAGATACCTAAAAAGTACACACAGTATACATAAAAAGGGAAATTATACATACATATGTATGTGTAGAAGCTTTTGATGCAGTTTTTGCATGTTTGCAGAGAAAGAGATTTTTGCAGCTTGTGACAGGGCCTATTAACCTATAATCCAGCCTTTCGTTTTCAGCCTGGATCCTCAGCAGCGTAAGATATAGCTCAAAATGAAAGCTGCAGTACTCCGCACTCATGAGGCAATAGTCAGCAAATAGAACCCCAAGTCAGACAAAAGCTTGAGGCACCCTAAATGCAAAAAAAAAAAAAAAAAAGGGGGGGGAAGAAAGACAACCAGTACAGCTGCTGACAACCACTGGTGCTGCTGGGGCTGATTTGCCTGTCAGGTCACTGCAGAGACCTCTACTGCGTATTTTTTAAGCTTTGTTTCATTTCATAGGTATTTTTTTACCTGTTTTCTGTAGAAAGATGGATCGAGAGACTGCTTTTACTTCTTCCCCCAAAAAGGAGAGGTGTTGGAAAAAGTTGTTTCAAGCTATTTTTGAAAGAGAAGGAATTGGAGTTTGGTGTGTGTGGTTTTAGGACCAGAAGGGATGAAGTATGAAGCTGAGACCCTTTTGGAGTAAAAAAGATCTTGTTTAATTTTTCATTTTATGACATGTGTCAGTTTTCTAACATAAAAAAAAAATCCACCAAATAACACTACCCAAATACGTAAGCAGATCTCTGGCATTTCCAGCATCTACACTAAAACCAAAATTTGTGATGAAAAGCACAAATATCACATTGTTTCTACTTTGGAAAGTTTTTCAATATCTATGGAAACCATTTCTCCTCCCGATATTATTGAAGCAGCTACTAATGTTTGATGGGTAAGGCATTTGCTAGTGCTTTTGTCCTGCTGCTCTAGTAAAACTAGGAGTTGTTTGGAAGTCTATTCCATTTTATCTGGATTTCAGAGATATTAAAACTGATTTTTTTTTTTTTTAATGAGAAGTTGTATCACCACCATGGTGAGTTTAAGAATAGAAATAGAAAAAGCTTAGTTGGGTGGCCATGCTTTAGAAGGATCCCAAAGCAATCTGTTGTGTAGGCAGCGCTGGGTGACTTTAATTACAGGTAATATTGGCAAAGGATGAATACGCTGTTGAGCGTTCCACTTCACACTCCTCATTCTACTACCATGAGTCAAAACCTCAGGAACAGGTCACAGAAACTTTTTATATGTTGTCAGCTGAACTGAAACCAGTACTGCCTTTAAATTGCAGGGATGATTGATATGGCCCGTTAACTCATAGCATGCTATACGCAGCTGACATTTTTGAAATATTTCTCTGCAATCCCACATTTGTCCTGTTCTCCAGAACAACCTTATAACTCCCATGCTCTTGGACATGATATAAATAAATGGAGATAGTGAGCTTGTAGGGAGAATTGAAAATAATGTAATAAGTCTGCAAAGAATCCTGCATGGAACAATTATACAGAATTTAACACAGGTGAAGACAATAACATTCTTAGAATTTAACTGTTTCATTAATTTCTGAGTGGTGAATCACAGTCTTTGAATAAACGACCAGTGAACCTTTTTCTCAGATGCCAAGGCAAGAGTGTGATTTTCTATGAGTGAAACTCCAGAACCTTCAGACTTTCAAGTTTCTTCACTCAATATGTGTACAATTTAAGAATATATTTTCATCAAAAGTACTCTTAGTGGCAATAAAGGCAGAATAAGAGTTATGTACCATAGAGCTCGAACATTTAGGTGCCTTCTCAGAGCTGTTATTTAATTTTGAAGAAAGTATGTAAGGAGTCCTAAGGGCCCTTTTTAGCAGTTCATTGGTTTCTACAGTTTATTTCATTCCTTTCAGAAATTACACATGGTTTTGCCATTCAGTTATGTCTGGTGATGAGAATTTACTGTGTTCTTAGGGCATAACTTGCCTAAGTGAATATAGGTGAAAGGTCTTGCTACCATGCCAAGAAGCTCATTTTTAATGCTGCGGCTTTGCTGAGCCACATTGTATTGACATATTAGAGGCCAGTAGGCCAATGAAGATCTGATGTGGAGTAAAACTTGTAAAAGCAATACTAGGAAATGTTGTTTTCTGCAGCAACAGTGTGTTCTTGGATACTTCCATGATCCTGACAAAGATTGATCATCCTGTTGGAAGTTTCAAAGTGCAATTGGGCTGTAATTGTCATCTGCATTTGCTGTTTTCTATACTTTCAATGTCTTGCTCTGGTAGAAAAGCATTGCCTTCTCCAAAAGTATTGACTTCAGTCTCCCATGGCTGGTCATTTAATGAAATGGTTTTATTATGTGGGTTTCTAAGTGAGAAAACAAAAAGAGCAATAAAAAGCAAGCAGATTGGCAGTTGCTATGGCAATTCCATCCTTTGTTAGGGTTTGATATAAGTCTTAGGAGCTAGAGAAAATGCTCAAAAATGGTAATTAGTTTTTTTAAGGGAATATAATTTTCCATTGTGAGCTGAGATTATAAAATCAGCAATTTAACTGATATATCTGCATTAAGGAATCTAAATTTTATACTATCTGTTTCTTAAGGAGGGGGGACATTTTCTGTAAAATAATTGTATTGTTATCTGCAATTCCAATTATGTAGTGTCAAATTTTATTTCAGATTATTGACTTTTTTCAAGTGTATATTGGTGACAATTGTTAATAATATTATCTGAGCAAACAGAAACCCAATAAAGTGTGTTATTTGTTGCAAGAGGTCCATTAATTTCAATCTAAAACATGATGCTAAAATAACAGATTTTCCCAGAACCTGAGAGGAAATCATTATGTGAGTTTTGGGACACAGCTTTGAGAGATGATCTCTGGGGAAGGTCCTGAAAATGAGATAAAGTTGCAACTATGTGATATTTATCCATACCATACATTTAGTAGATAGCAAAGGACTTCCAAATTAGAAGTTTAATGCCAAGCCATTTTTTCTGCAGAAAAAAATTCTGGTGACAATGTATGTACTACTGCTGCTAAGCTTATGAACCACCTCTGGATTTTGGGTAGACTAATGGAGTATGCAATAATACTCTTCCCCATTTATTATTCCAATTACACTCCCTACAGCACAGACATTGAAAGGCTCTTATTTATGTAGTGCTTTCTTACTCTGAGACTCTCCTTATATTAGGCCTCATTAAGCGTTTTCCGGTGATGGATTTTTTTTATATTTCTAAGGATGGATATTGAATAGATTTAGTCATTATTTTGGAAGTGTAATACCCAAAATTCCCTGTAGAAACTGCAGCACAACCACAGCACGCTGGTTGTATATTACTTGATATTTGTTTCCGATAGAGTTGAATTTGTAGGAGATAATGTTTGTTCCCATGAAAAACAACAGATTCCTACCCTCTCTTTTAAAACCAGCACTTATAAGAAATTTTAAATTTTTACATTTGGGAATAGCTGCGTCCAATACCCTGTATTTTCTAACACAGAGGTAACATTGAGAAACATCCTCACAATGAAATTGTCTCACTGCTGTGGCTGTAAAGACAAAGGAGACATTCTGGGCAAATGTGCTAAAAGAAGAGAGGAGAAGATAGCCATTTAAAAATACCCACACAGAAAAAAGCATGGAGTCTAGCTAACAGCTAAGTTACAGGATAGGCTGAAATGAACCTACAAATTCAGCCAAATAATTGTCTGGCTTTATTTTTTCTTTAGGTTCTCTGCAAGAAGATTTTATGTGAAAGGACATTGAAGTGGTAAGTTAATAGCAATTTTTAGAACCCCATTTTAAATAAAATGTCATCACACTTTAAAGGATATATTTTAAAATATATGACAGCAAAACCCAGTCAAATTTTGAATTATGCCTTTGTTTCACACCAGAGTAGTATTCTAAAAGGAACTTCAAAAGAGAGGGATGCTATAAGTCACTATCTTTCTATTTTGATCCAAGAGATTATGATTTACAAAAAACCCAACAAACAAACCACAACACAAAGGGAAAGAAATTAATTAATTGCAAGGAGGAACACTTCAAAGGCTGAACATGATTTGTTTCTCTCTTGTTAATACTACTGGCTTCTGATTCACACAAATGAGAGAAAAAGCAATATTCTTGTGTGCTTCAGTTAAGAGGTACATAGGAGTATGGACACCTGTGTGGAGAGAAGGCTCTTCATGCATGTGGATGCATTCTCCCTCTGAAGAAGTCTGCCTCTTTATTGTCACCAAATATGTAAGGAACTTCAACCTTTTAGCTAAATGGTTAAAAAGACACTGTAAATAACCTCCAGGTGCTGCACAGAGTCATGTTTCTGAAGTTAGGGGATATTATTCTAAAATTCCCATATACTTGCAGCATACTTGGAGGTTTTCAGTGAGTACTAGATAGCATTCTTGAAACAACTAATACCCACTTTGTATTTGTTATGGGATATTAATTAACCTCAGAGGTGACCCAAAGATGTGCATAACCTGCTTACACAAGTTTTAATACCCTGGTCTGCTCTGTAGGGAATGCCCAAGCATGACTATGGGCTGCACGTGCGTAGTAAGTGACCTGAAACGTAAAAGAGCAGATGTGTTCCCTCCTGGGGACTGTGGGCTGGCAGCAACGAAGGTGTTATATAGCACTTTGCAGCTCTGAGAATCCATTAGGAGATCTCACAAAGAATACTTCTCCAAGAGAGATCATCTGGCCAGAAGCTTGCAGCAGAGCTCTTAGAGCTCCCAGGGAATTACTTTGCATACTTACGTGTCTAGACTTTTTGAATAATTTGTGTTGTAGAGAGACACCTTCAAAATGAATCTAGAGAAGTATTTTCTCAGAAGTCTGAGGAGGAAAGCATCTATTCAATTGTGTTGATTAGCATTTTATTAAGTTTTCCTGGTATTACCAGCCAGGCAGTAAATTTATATTGGTTATATGCCATACTCCATTGAAACAGCTTAGTACAGTGAAACACAAGTGCCAGTATCAGGGAGAGCACTTTGTCCTCTGGCTGTCTGCATTCTGGGTTCCTCACCAACTGGAATATATATATACACATACATATATATACACATACACATACATATATATACACATACACATACAATATATATACAAGAATGCAGATTTTCTTCCTCTGTCATGGTCAGAGACTTGAATGTGCTGAACAGACAAGTTTGAAAGGGTCTGCAATATTCACGCCAGACACAGAAGGGCATCTTTAAGCCTCTACAATTGTACCAGTGTTCTTTGCCATGTGTCCCACCTCAAGGTGCAGATGTGAAAGAGGCCAGTGATAAGACTGGACTGATCTAACAAAGAAAGTATACAAGTAACTGTAATGTTGGAGAGTGAGACTTCGTCTCTGCAGTCTCTGGCTCTACATGGAGATGGCCCTGAGCACTAATCCAGACTAGGTCCTGATATTGAAGACTAGCCTAAACCTGGTAAGAGGCTGTGCTCTGCAGAGGTACTCAAGTTAGGGTTTCAAGACATTTGGCAAGAAAGTATTGAGTCTTCTCAGTCAAATGCAATCAGCTGCAGAGGTGTGTAACAATTATTCCTATCAGGAACACGACACATGTATTGTCATCTTCCTTAGTGTCCTAAAATCTGGCAAAGCAATGCTGCCATTCATTGAGCTTGACCCTGTGTACCATGACA
The DNA here is from genome assembly GCF_000737465.1 of Haliaeetus leucocephalus. Lineage (NCBI taxonomy): Eukaryota > Metazoa > Chordata > Aves > Accipitriformes > Accipitridae > Haliaeetus > Haliaeetus leucocephalus. The sequence goes on from NW_010972589.1 coordinate 928,201, forward strand.
AGGGATGGAAGCATTCACAGCTGTAGCCTGCTAAGCAAAGAGGCTCAAATCCTTCTGGCATCCTCTAATGGAAAAAGAGATAGAAGAAGTAACAGTGGGGGAAGCGAAAGAGCCAATGGGTGGAAGAAAACAGAGCACTGGGAGATATGCTGGAGCATCTAAATGCCTTGATGCAAGAGGACCGGCTCCATGACATTGTCTTTCATGCCTTGGATAGTGAAGGTTGCCAGAGTGAGACATGAATTTTAGCAACATTGGGAGAAACAAAGCAGGAATAGGCAGCATTTGCACAGAGCCACATACTTTCTGAGTGATTAAACCTCTTTAGTTCTGCAGGTTTCTCTGTGATAATGTAATGCTGATATAGTTTGTCATATATTTACAATGTGATAAGCGTGAAGAAAATAGGGATTTCACAGTAAATGGAGGTATAGTGAAAGTGCCTTGTAAGGTTCACACCCCATATATCAATGTATTTAATAACCCAAGTAATTTTGGATGATATCTTACATTTTAATATATTAGTTAAAATACGGTTCATGGTCTAAAATTAGACAGCCTAGGGTGATCATATGATAGAGGATAAAATATTCATCTCATTATAATTACAGAACTTAAATATAAAAGATTGAAACCTAGTAATGTTGTATTTTGAAAAAAAGATTGTATTGTAAATCTGGAGGGTCATGTGAGTAACATCCATTCTAGGATTTTAAAATATTATTTCCTAGCCTTAATAAATGCATTTTGTGTTGGATTCAACTTTTTCCTCAGTAAAACAGCAAACTAACAGTGTCCTTTCACTGAGTGGTGGCATCATGGTATAAAGATTTTCCGTATTAAAATGTACATTACAATTTATATATTTTTATATCATGTATACAAATTTGAAATACAGTGGGTTTGCAATAACACTACATAAGTAATGGAAGCAAATGCTTCCATCCCCACCAAACACTTACACACAGCAGAAAACCCCCTTGAAGTCTACACTGGGAGGATGTGAAAAATAGCCTAGAGAAGAGTAATCAGAGGCAATGTAATACCAGTTTTCAAACAGGCAAAAGGTTGCTGCAGGAAGAGACATTCTGGGTCCATCCACTCTGTTATTCTAAATGTAGTGCTCTCAGAGGACATAAAAAAGCCTGTAATTTGTACCAAGTAACAGCAATTCACCTTCATTATGTACTCCCTCACCTGTTTAGTGGACATCTTAGATACAGCAGTTCTAAATTACGGTGAGACTATATGGCTGAGAGCTATCATGGAAAAAACATCATTATGAGAGAACTACAGAACCTGCTTAACTTTAAATGAGGACAGCTCCCATTCTACCTGTGATTTACTATTAACTGCAATGACATCAAGGTTTCCTGACTCAATAGCTTTCAAAACACAAGTTTCTGGCCTCTCTATGGCCATAAAAAGCCATAATAACATTATAATAAGATTTTAGATTGGAGAAAGGAATATAGGAAGCAAGTTCTAATGCCACTGGGCAGGTTCATCATAAAAGAACAAATCAAAATATACATAAGCATAAACTTAATTCTGACTTAAAAAAATGCTTGTAAAGGAAGGGGTACAACCAGATAAGCATAAAGCAACCGAAAGGCAGCTATTGCCAAACACCTCAGCCTTTTGCTGCCTCTTTTCAAAGTCCAGAAGGGATGGTTTAAGCATCAGCTATAGTAGACAAATGAAAATGTTAAGGGGTGTTGCATGTAGATCCCTTCCCTCATTTTATCTTTCCATTATTGCAGCCAGAAGCTATTCCCCTGGAGCACACTTGTTTAATTTTGTTGCATTTATGATTCTTCCTTTGAATTTTTTTTCAGGTGAGCAACTCCTTCAGTAATAGCATGAACTTCTGAGTCTGTTTTATACTCTGAATCTCATTAGGCAGGTGACAAATACCTGTCTGGGAGGTCCAGATCAGTGCCCACTTAATAATGCGTTATCATTTTAATGGTCCTTTCTTTCACTTTGCAGTATTGCTATTTCATGGTTATAGCACCCAGCAGTGCTAAAGAGCAGCCAAGCACAAGGCCCTGTCAGGAAGAGGTGTCTATTTTTAAAGCATTTTGATTATAGTGTGGACCAAGAATTTTCATGAGAAGGTCCAGGTCTGTGCCTAAATTCAGGCATAATGAAATTTGTGTGGATGGGAGGAGGGTAGAATGAGAACACACAGATGATAAGGAGTCTGCAGATAATCAGTTTATTGAGGTAATGCATGCAAAAAAAGTGCGTAGGTGGATTTTCTCTGTTCTTCTCTGCATAAGGTATTTTGTTAGTTATGTTTGTGCTATTCTTGTTAACTTCAGAATGGTTCTTATATACAAAGATTGGATGACCAAACCCCTAGTAATTTACTCTTCCTTGCTATGTTATTTAATGTGTTACCATTTCAAAATACATAGGAATGTTAGATCTACTAAACACTGAACCAGTTTCAGCTCTGGTGAGAGTTATGAGTTCACTTTAGCTTTGTAATGATGAAGGAAAACCTCTCCAGCAAAGAAAGAGAAAAATTGTTCTTTTTTAAGTAGGAGAATAAACACAATTATTTAGACATACCTGCAATGTAGGAAGTAGTGATCCATGATATCCTCTCAAAGTAATTAATGTAAGTGGTGCAATAATTTTATTTATTTTATATTTTTTAATTTGTTCATTTGTTAGAGCAAGCTAAGGTTATTTGTACATCTGAAGTCAAGGTTTGGAGCACTTCAAGCTCCACTCAGCCTCAGCTGAAGAGATTTCTAGTATTCTGATAAGATATCTTGGAAGTATCTTTTCCAGCCTTGAAGAAGAAAATGTTCTATAAGAACATATGTAGGAACATATATGCATATATCCAATTTTGACCTTTACAATAGCTAAAACATGTCGGTTTCAATTGGCACTGAGTATTGGGTTCTGGTTCTGCAAATCTATAATGTTAAATATACATTTAAATAAACCTGCATTAAGTAATATATGTGTATTATTTTTTGTAAAAGTAACATAAATCAGAGTTCTGACTTGCTTTCTAATTTGGGGAGAGGGAGAAGGATTCATTTATGTTGGGGTTTTATTGTATTTGATATTGGCTGTCAATCAGGTTGTCATCAAATGTAGTCAGATATGATGAGCTTTCCTTCAGTCTTGTCAACAAAGCAGATGGCATTCTACTCTTCATTGTTTCTCTGGTTTTCTGTTCAAAATGCTGTAAATTAGATGAAATTGAACATCTTCCCTGTATCAAGACTGATTTCTTTGGTAATTAGATATTTGAAAAGCCACCAGCAACTTTGACTCTGTTCTCCTTCTCCTCCTTGTATAAATCAGCGCAAATCAAATGGAAACCTACACTTGTGTCACAGGCTGGCACTGAATGAAGGTCCTAAGCTGTTCTTTTCTGGTGTCATGAAGAATAGGAGTTTAAGGCACCCTTTCCCTCCTACAGGAAATAAGAAGTCAGGGGTTTTTTTTCCACTGGCAATGGATTGCTTGCTAGGTGAGGATAAGTGAAAGTGCTCTGACCTGACTACCCGTTCATTTCATGCAAGCCATTTGAACTACTTGCATTTTTTGAAGTCAGGAATAAGTATTAGTCGTGCACACCCCAGGCGACAGAGCAACTATGCGCAATGGATTTCTGTAGCAGATGTGCATGTGGCACATTCCTGCTTCCCCGCCTTCTCCATAACAGTTGAGGTAGAACTTGATCTCATGTCCAATTAAACACATTCAGCTGTTAAATAACTAAAAAATGGCAGTTGTCAGGGCTGCATCCAAAGCTACGGTTGCAGCAACAACAGCAAGAGGGAAAAGATTGCACAATCTCTGTTCATAGACAGTCCTTTGGCTTTTCCCCATCTGCATACTAAAGCAAGTAAAATGCCGTTAATCTTAACAGCAGCAATCTGAACCGGAAATTAGACCTCGTCCATTATTTATGAGGATGGGTGGAAAGTATAATCTTTTTTAGCATTAAATTGCAAACTTGGAGAGATATGCTGGTTTTGGATGATATGACACAAAGAAATAAATCTTACTGCTCTCCCAATTTAACATATCAGACTCTAAAGGCATAAAAGTGGTTTTATTTCCTGCATCCCCTTTGATTACCTTCCTCTTTTGGTCTTACATGTTAATGCATTTACTCTCTGTTGTTTTGCAAGAGACCGAAGTAAAACTTGGATATACTATCAAGATGGAAGAAGGAAACTGTAGACCCTAAGCCTCCTTTCAATTACACCAATGTAAAGGAATAATTTAATTGAAATCAATGACATTTCCCTGGTGTGAGACCTGCTGACAGCTATAAGCCCTCTACTAAGAATCTAGTAAAGTAAAAGAGAGTTGACAGATTTGTTGTTCGCTGTGTGCAGTGGCAGCACCTGCTTTTCCATTGCCAACATCTAAATATTAGGCCACAATAAAATCTGCCACTTGTGTGGCTGCCATTGCAAATCTGGTGCTTTGCTATAAAGGAGAGAATAATATGTGACAATAAAAATGTTGTCTGCCATTGGCAAATTTTAAGGAGTTCTTATTTAAGAACAAGAGACATTCTTTCCCCACTCCTTCATGCTGGTTTTGGTTCCCTCCTTCACCCAGTGTGACTTTTAAAGCCTTGTTTCCTGAGTGATGGTAGAAAGATTAATCCTTTTGCAAAGAAATAAGGACAATTTTCCTTAACTGTGCTTCAGGTTGCTTTCCTTGTTGCCATCACTCTGCAACCAGTCTGTATGAAATGGTCCATATTTACAATCCAGAAAGACAACTTTTTGACTATTTGAATGTGTTGGAAACTATTGACTCTAGAAAAATAAGGTAGCATTTCCATTTAACTACTACCCTGGATTCCTCTCTCTTACATTTTATGGATCATTGCACAGAAAATCAAGCTTACAAAAACAGGTGAAAGGGCTGGATACACATTAAAAGTAGAGGAAAAGAGCTTCTTGCATATCTTAAAGTGCTTTCTGGGGTAGCTGCTGTAAACTCAAACAGAAAAGTCCAGTTTTGTACATGTCAGTAATGTAGCACACTCCCAACTATCCCTCCAATTTTAATTTTCACCCCCCCCCAAATGTTTAGTTTTGATCCGGTAGCTTTTTAAGTCAGTGTTTTCCCTTTTTGCTTTCCTCATGGAAGCTACACTTAGGAGTGTAGCCTGGAGTTTTACAAGATGTTGCCCGTAAGAGTACATTATTATCAGGAAGATATTTTTCTACTCCATTGCATACTTTTCCCTGTGCACTACTTCCATTACAGAAGAATTCATTCGCTGATTGACTCCTGTCTCTTTCCTCACAGAGGCTGTTAATGTTATCTGTCAGCTCTCAATCTAAATCCCAGTCCAACTCGATGTTGTATGGTCATGAAAGAGCAGGCTAAGGCTATACCTGTACTGAGAGATAGCAAGATCAAGCAGGAGAAAATTGGGTCTTTGTTCAGGAACTACAAATTCCTTATGTCCAGCACTATGTCCCTTCAAAAAAATAAGTTGGTAGCTTCCTCACACAGACAGTAGGGCATATCTTCTGGTAATGAAAATGGACATTGATCCACTGACATTACTGGAGCTATTTGGATCAAAACCAGTTAAAGACCTGGCCCTGTAACCCTGTTCTTCCATGCTTTTTCTTGTGGAGAGGCTTCCAGTCAGAGTCCACTGGCAGCACAGATGGTTTGTCATGACTGTTCAAAACAGAGACATCTCTGTGAGAAGCACTAAACAGAGCAGGGCATACCTGAGCTGCAGAGACCATCGACACAGGCTTCAACACCCTTACTGCGGAATGCATCAGCACAGTGCCATATTATGCTGCTGTAAGGTTTTCAGAAGTCAACTGCTATCTCCACCAGGGACTAGAGCATGTGGAGCTACCAGCTCAGTTAGAGCTGTCGTGGGAGGCAGTGAAAGTAAGGGTTACATGGCTGAGATATACTATGATACTATCTAGCATTTAACTGTGATGGGGGATTACATATCAAGGAGGGAGTTATCTTTTCTGCTGCCATCTTACTGCTGCTGTTAAGCAGCAATGAAAAATAACTGCTAAGAGGTTTCTTTAGGCAAACTACATATAAATTTCCGCTAAAATATAAAAGAATGGTTATTTCATTAGTCCTTCTAAAAGCTGAGAGTCCAACGACAGGTAAAAAAAAAATCATGCAGTTTGCTTAGGACTAAGCTTTTTCTGCATCCTTTGTAGGCTTCTGATCTCTAAAGATGACTAGGGTTGCCATACAGAAGAGAAGATGAGGTTCAGTTGCTTTCCCATTAGAAAGGTTTGCTTGACTCCATTCTAGTGGCTTTTTTTGCCCCATGGCTTAGAGCTGTTCACCAATAAAATCACATAAGTTCCAGAAACATAATCACCAGATTAATCTTTTATCCAGGATCAATAAACCATTTGCATTTGAAATGTTAGTAAATTCTTAATCCATCTGCATAACTTTAGACTGGCTGCAAGGTTGCCAACTGCAATCTTTAGTATGCACTTGGACTTCAACCCTATGTTGTTAGTGTCATTCCTTCTCCAGGTGTGTCCAGGTTTCAGCTGGGATAGAGTTAATTGTCTTCCTAGTAGCTGGTACAGTGCTATGTTTTGAGTTCAGTATGAGAAGAATGTTGATAACACTGATGTTTTCAGTTGTTGCTAAGTAGTGTTTAAACTAAAGTCAAGGATTTTTCAGCTTCTCATGCCCAGCCAGCGAGAAAGCTGGAGGGACACAAGAAGTTGGCACAGGACACAGCCAGGGCACTTGACCCAAACTGGCCAACGGTGTATTCCATACCATGGGACGTCCCATTTAGTATAGGAACTGGGAAGTGGGAGCGGGGAATCACCGCTCGGGGACTGGCTGGGTGTTGGTCGGCGGGTGGTGAGCAATTGCCCTGCGCATCATTTGTACATTCCAATCCTTTTATTACTACTGTTGTCATTTTATTAGTGTTATCATTATCATTATTAGTTTCTTCTTTTCTGTTCTGTTAAACCGTTCTTATCTCAACCCACGAGTTTTACTTCTTTTCCTGATTTTCTCCCCCATCCCACTGGATGGGGGGGAGTGAGTGAGCAGCTGCGTGGTGCTTAGTTGCTGGCTGGGGTTAAACCACGACAGGTGTATGCAAGTTACTTAACTAGTTCCATTGTTTTAATAACAGAAAACGGGTTATGTGTGACTATCATAGATTTGCAGATGATGTGGCAGAGGATATTAGCTGAACTCTTGCTTATATTTACTGCTTAGCAAATATATTCTGCTGTAGATTGGAAATGTCCTTCTCCTTTTAGGTTTTCTTTATTGCAACCAGAGCAGATGTAGGCTGATAAACATAAAAGGCAGACTGCAGGATGTTAAAAGGTCTTGAAATAACATTTGGAGCCTGTATAAAATTATGTCATAACTGTCACATATAAGGTGCCATATATCCATTTTTTACACAGCTAGTTTATGTTTCATTCTTAAAAAGTCCTTTAGCTAAAAGTTTTGAAAGTGAATGCCTATAATCTGACATTTACACCTGTATTTAGACACATAAATAAAAGTACATGACTAAATACGTAATAAAGGTACATGCCTTGGTATTCCTTTCAACTCACAGCTTACATGATGACTGATGATTTTGTAAATAACATTTCTCACATAGAACAGCTACAGCAGGTCAGACAAGAAGGTGACCTTCCCCAGTTATCTTTGGCAATGTCTAATAGCGGATGCTTTAGAGAGAGTATTAAAAAATGATAAGCATATAGTGACATTTCTATCAGTACATCCTCCCAACTTCTGTCAGTTTAACACATTAGGGGCACCTCTTGGGTTGGAGTTTGCATCTGTAATACTTGATAGCCATTTAAGGATTTTTCTTACACGAATTTATCTGGTAATCTTTTGAATCTCTTCATAAATGTGTTCTCCTGTGGCTATGAGTTCCACTGCTGAATTATTTATTGTGTTAAATTGTTCTTCTCTTTTGTTTCTTATTTAAGTCCCTAGCTTTAAAAATAGTAGTGTGGCAAGTTCGATCCCTCCTGGTCTCTAATTATTGCTTCAATATTTTAAGAATTATTTAAGAGTGCAATTTCCGCTTGGAAAAAAATATGGTTCTCTTCTTTCTAGTAGTTCTTTAGTGCTAATGAGGCTAAACTTTCCTCTCATGTAGATACCCTCCACTAGCTGCCAGGAGGCAGACAATGACAGTACCATATGTCACTTTGTAATGTTCCCGGGTGGTAGGTAAATGATTTCCAAACACAGGAACAGATTGCTGATGTTTTAGACTCCTTGCTCTCTAAGGAAAAACACCTCCCATATAGTTCACTGTTGTAAAAGCAAGTCAATTTCTTTAAATATTCTTAAAAAGTTGTTTCTCAAAATGCTAAAATTAGAACACACCTGAACATTTCAAATAAATTAGAATAAAGGAATGAATCCTCAGTAGGAAAATGTATTGCAGAAGCTCATAGATCTCTTCCCTTTCTAACTTCTGTTATACTGTCATTCATGTTTTTTCAAATTTATGTTTCTGACAAACAGGAAGCCTCTGATACCTATTAGAGATAGTTAAGCCTTTTAAAATGAGGGTGGTGTTTGCTAATGGTACACTAGTACCTTTCAAAGTTTGCAAGGATTACCTGTCCAATCTGCACAGCAAATTTTAGCACTAGGTGAGAAATACATTTGCTGCTGGCCTTAAGGTGCCAAACCTACTATTAATGCATCTCCTTCACATTTGTGCTACTGTTTCAAACTGCTTGTTAAGGAAAAGATCATTATGGCACAAGGATGTCTTCAAATTTTAAACTATCTGTTCTTCCTGCTAGGGAAAAGGCACATTTGGGTAAAGCTGAAGACAAACAGTATTCCAAAGTGGTAGGTCATGATTTTCCTCTCCTGAAAAATGCCACAGCTGTCTAAAAACTAGCTTTCTGTCAATCTCACTAGGCTAAAAAGGGGAGCTGAAAGAATTCCTCACCTCCCTATAGCATATACATCACTGAAGTTAGTCAACAAGTTTTTATTTTTGGGAGTCTGTTTTTTAAAAAATTCTGACTTTCTGAGAAAGAAACAGTAAAATAGAAATGTGCCAATTTTGATGAAAAAATATTTGGAGTTTTTTAGATTCAGGATATGGGCTTCTGCAACAGGGGCAGGTGAGGAGAAGAAAGATCCCACAGCAGCTAATAGCCACTAACAAAGGCACTCATTTGGGATATGAACAGATCTGATTAAATCATCAGTATGTTTAATATGGAACAAGGTCTCAAGCCAGCACTGACACACACTATGAGTGCCTTACACTGACATGGTTGGCTTTTCCAGGATGGGAGACTCTCAGACTCCCCGGATTCAGTTACTGTGCTTTGTGTAAGAACTCCACCGCTCTTGGCACCAGAGTAACAAACCCTTGTGATGCATGGTTAGATTTCTCTCTTGTTTAGAATATGGGAGACTCAAGTTGCTCTTCAACTCAAGAAGGGCAGGACAGTGGAACTGTGCCTCTCACATGTAAGGCGTTGTTTGCCTTGACTTAAATATCTGTGTTCATCATGTCTCTTATTCTTCCTGAGAAAATATTGGCAACTCTTTATAACGAGAGGAGCCAAAGACTGAAATCTCGGAATTTTTCATGCATTCTGGTTTCCTGACCAGCTGTACAAAAGCGTTCGTTAAAGGGCCTTCCTTTGTAGAGGCAATAGGTTTTAATTATACGGTACTCTTAAGAATGTGAAAAACACTGCAGTTTATTGGAGAGGAAGACCTAAGCATTGTCCTTATAGTTACTGCTGCATCTAGATAGAAATGTTTTACTCCCCGAAAAGGTTTCTAAACAATGCAATGAACATGTAAAAATATTTTCTGTAATTTATGTGGCACATGCAATATGCAGTATGGCATAGATATTCAAGTGGTTCAATATGGGATGATACTCAAGACTTCAGCGCTCCAGAGTAACTAATCCTTCCCCTGTTCCTACTGTTTCTTACCACATTGTCAGTCACATGTTCTTACTTCTCTGAGTGCAATACACTAAGATTTTTTTCTGCTTCTCTATCAGACTCCTTTAATCAAAATATGAAACCAATAAGGTTAGAGTCATGTTTTCAATCCATTTCATTAACGGGTTACAATTGTTCAGCACAGATTCTGCTCCTTCCTCCATAACTTAAACTAATCCTTAGGGGAGATCCAGAATAAAATTGTATCTTCAGTAAAATGCCAGTGATGTCTGCACAAATGATACAACAAGGGATGAGAATTGAATGATACATAATCATCTTCTAAAAACAGCACTTGGCATTGCTCCAAATTAACTGCTGACTGTTCAGATTCTTATAATTTTTATGGGGTACAGTAGTGGAGGTCATTGCATTTTTTTAGCATCTGCATAACCATGAGATGAAAGAAGTATAATTTGGCATCACTTCATCAGAAGGACATCTGTCCTGGTTTACAGCTATTATTTCTGTCCTGTGATATATTTTTGAGCTTTAAGGTGATCAGATTTCACTTAGTATGTAGACTAAGGGAAACTTGGCGGCTTATAGGCAGTACATGAAACACTTGGCATTTACTGAAAAAGAAGTAAAAATGAATTCCTTTTTTTCTCTGCTAACCTGCAGATGGAAAATTTATTTTTCAAAGTATTTCTGTGTAATAAAATTCTGAGATTTTATTTACTTGTTTGTCTTTCTTATTTTACTTATAATGGATGTGGGACTTAGTCTGTTTAGATATTTAAAATAGAGGGGTAAATTAAATGAAATTTTATACCAGCCATGCACTGTGATTTGGGCTGAGTTGAAAAATCTGAATCTGGTTTCACATCCAACTTGCCTTATGAGTCAAAGAAATATGATGACCCTGGAATCACGAATTCTGGAACAGCACACTCTGTAAATAAAAGACAAGTATGGATATAGAGGGAAAATACCAAATTTAGTTTCAGAGTTTGGATCTGATATTTTGGTTCAGATCAAACTCCCTTTATCTCTCTCAACTTTCAATTCAGAAATGTAGGTATTGTGTACTCTGTTGTTAGATTTCCAGAAATGCAACAGTTCCCACTAGCTGCTTTCCATTTTTTCATGCTTTGCTTCCCCTCATAATTTTCAATAAATCTGCAATGCAAACTGAAACTTGATATTTAATGTAGGGATAAACTTGTCTATTGCTACTGAGATAACTGAATTTAAAGCATGGGAAATTGTGTAGTCTCACTTCAGTGCATTTTGCCATTGATGGTATCTCTCAGTGTACTCCTTAAATATTGGTGGTTGCTGAAAGCTGGATCAGAACCTGAAGTCAGTTCTCATTTTACACCCTTACTTAGGCAACCTTCTCTGGAAATCAGTGTGATATAAACAAGCAGGATTTTAAGCAATACTTCATAATTAGATCTGTTGGAAAAAAGAGCAATGTGTGGTACCAAAAGGCAGTGCTGGTTTGTGTTACCTCTTAGCTGGTCCTGGCAAAGCTACTCCAAGGGATGACACATCTCTGTTAGTCTCATTCTCATAGAAAGCCAGTGGAAATGCTTTATGTTGGATAAAGCAGTGAAGATAAAGATGACAATAGAACTGTGAAATAAAGCAGTAGGCCAGGTGCTGAGAAAATGGTCTGGTTTTACTCCATTTGTAGATAAAGCTGTGACTGACTTTAATCATTTCACTTGTACTAGGAATTAATTAGGACCTTAAGGTTTGGCCAATACCAAATAATCATTCTAATAATCTACAATGTGCAACCTAGTTACACCATGGAAAGAGCAGTAATAGTTACAGGTTATAAATAACTTGGTAGACAAAACATGAAGACAGAGACCTCTCATTGTGTTTTTATATGAAATCACTACCTTTTGATCTTTTTTCCCTTTGATTTCTTATTGAAGAAAAGATAGTAATCTCATGTTAATATACTGCCTTTCACCTCAAAGCACATCAAAAAGGTATACACACATAGTAGCATGTCTGTATAATGTCTGTGAGTTTGTGTCTTACATAAATATGAGGCCTTTTATTTAATAGGAAGTAGCAAGATGAAGGCTTAGAGGATGGAGCAGAAAAAAACCCCAAATGACCATTTTAAATTTGTTGGGCATTTAAGTCCCTAGAATATAATTACCCAGGTTGGACTGGTTCTGGGGAAGGGATTCCTGAACATTTTAGGCCATGTAGCACTCAGCATTTCTGGTTTATCAATGCAAAGCCATCATCTTCATGACAATATCGTTGCACAGATTGGGCACAGATCACTTACTGTGGCCTACATGACACTGAAAGTAATCTCATCCAAACCATTGGATTTTCAGTGATCTGCAAAGCCCAAGGATCAATTTTGTTTCATCATCTGGATGACAATCATCACACCCATCGCCATGGTGGTAAGGAACTGCATAGGCGCTGATTTGGCACAGTAACTGTTTCAGGTCCTGTGGCTTTGGGCTGGAGCTCCCATTGTCGAGTACGGTGCTGGCCTGATCCTCCTGAGCTTGTGAAAACCAAAGCCATAGCCTCAGGTCTGCCGTAGGAGAGAAGGGTAGAGAATGAAGGAGCAGTAGTCCCTCCCTAGAGCTGATTGGTGTGTGGCAGTAGACATCGCATTTGGGAACAATTTTGTTGTTCCTTACCTGCAATAAGCATTATACAAGGCAACCAAGCAGAGGAGCATCAGATAGCTCAGAATGATGGCCTGAGAGGCACATGCAATGATGCTAATGGACAGAAAAACCAGCTGTTCTGTTCCTTGTGGTCAGAATAGAAGCAACAATGCATGATCACTCCAATAAACACACCAGAAGATAGGAACATTGTGTCATATATATTAGGTTTTCTTCTTACTCTTCTTTGTGTATTAGAAATAAACAGAAGAGACAAGGCTGAGTGGAAATAATAAATGGAGGAACTTTGCAAAGGTTGCCAATGCATCGAGTTAGCAGACAAACTTAGTAATGGAAAATGATGTAGTAGAGTCTGAGGCAAAAGGAGGAAGGCAGAGTTTGAGTATGCTTGGGGAAGGAGGGAAGGAGCACCTTTCAGGATGTGCTCAGAGCCTTGCAGAAGTGATCTCAAAGCAACATCGATGTGCATGGAACGTAGGCAGGGAGTTTACAGTTCAATGAAATCTGTCCAAGCCTTTCTTCCACCTCTGGACTTCAAACAAAACATCATGTGTTACTCTAATGAATAACGGGGCTAGAAAGGTGAGCAGTAAATAGCATTTTCTATTGTCCTATCATGTAAATCATGCTTTACAAATCCTTTTAATCTCGGCTATGTCCACTGCATTATTGTGGGATGGTATAAGCCCTGCCAACATCAACCTTGGTTCCAAAAAGCATTCATTTTCTCAGATGAGCCATTTCCTTTTGGCACAGGCAGCAGTTGAGCCAGACTGGTTTCGCCAGGGCCCAGAGTAACTGTTATCTTTGAACTACTTTTTCCAGTTGATAATTTGGCCTGACCCTATGATCATAATAGCCAAATTGTTTGTTTGGGTCTTTTTCCGTTAGCATCACAAGTATCTCCCTTTGTTCTATAATACCATCAAGCTGGGACCTGCTTTGGAACCACCAGTTCAGTGGTCCAGCAACTCATCATAGTCTTTTGCATGCCAAGTATCTTCTTCCTTTGGTATGACCTCTGCTTTAATCTGGATGGTAAACATAAGATTGAGATAGGACACACTCTGTCTCAGACTGACAAACACAAAAAAATCTTCACTGGCTTGTCACCTACCTGGACAAGAATTTCTTGCTTTCACCAAGAAAAAATATCAAAAGCAGTGGGTTTTCAGTGGTGACAACTTCTCTGATGACTGTAAGGGTAAGGATATTAGCCAAATTTCTTGAATTGTATATAGTCAGACTCAGAAATAGGGTGTATTTTTAGTTGATAGTTAGTAAAAAATGTTTTAAATTATCTTACCCCTTGATAGAATATATCATCCAGAGGTTCATTCAGGACAGAAGGGTTTTGAAAAAATTAATCGAGGTGAATTTGTAATAAGGAAGCACTAACAACTAGTGGCAGATAAGTGGGGGCTTAGGGACATTGTTATACATGGGGAACCAGATCCTAGTCAGGGACACAGAATGTGGGGAAATGTCTACAGAGGAAATCTGGAGCACTTATTTTTATGATGTGTTCCCAAATATTCTACTTGTGTGATTTCATTCAGATAAAATAAGCTGCAATTAATTTTGCCTTTGCACAGCTATATGCCTCTCTGAGGTGTTTTTTTCTTTTGCATTATTCATTATTCAAAGGTTGGCCTTGTCATTTGTCTGCAGAACTAAGTTCAGATACCTCTGGATCTTCTCTTAAAAACTGTGAAAACCATTCTGAGGACAATAGCCCGACAGTCTTCCTATTGTCTTTTTCTAGCTGTGAGTACAGCACTTCTAGAGCAAGAAGTTGTGAAATAGGCCATGTATGTCTATCATAACTGAATTAGATGTCCATCTCCTGCATTCCTAGATATCTCTAATACTTTAGCAAGTGCTTGTTTCTTGGCTTGGTTTCTCCAATCTATCACTTTTCTTCTTCAGAAAGAACCTTGGATTTTGTCCTCTCTTCACAAGTTTTTTCTTTTCCCAGAGTAGTTTCTTAACATCTCCAACACTCCCCATTTATTTCTCCCCAGCTGTCATACCGTATCAATAGATTCATGCAGTAAACATCTCAACAACAGAATAATGTGAGAGAATGTAAATCAGCACAGAGCAGCTCAAAATCTGTCATGATCCCTATTTATGAAGCCCAGAGGTCTATAGATTTGGACCTCCATCACAGTCATCTCACAAAGAAACTTGCAGCCAGTTGTGTGTACCAATACCTACTCTATAACAATCTTTGTAAGTAACTAGCTCTATTGTTCAGTTTTAGGGAAATTCAGTGATACCTCTTAATAATTTCTCTTACCTAGTCTCCCCCTGCCATTTCCTAGATAAAAACTGGAAATGCCTTGCCAATAAATCCTCATTTGAAATGAATGTGCAAGGCATAAAGAAGTACTCTGTGTGTGTCGTGTGTCTGTATATGACAGAGAGACAAAGCTTTTGCGAATGGTATTAAACCAGCTAATACAGTTGGGACAATCAATTAAGCTTCACATGTTTGTGCCTGCAAACTTGCCCATTTTTCCTAACTGTATCATTTGATCTAATAAAAGGATGTGCCTGTCCTACAGACCTTGCTTTATCAGAACTATAACAATACTTCTTTTATGTATCATAGTTTCCTCAACTCACGACTTGCTAGCAAAGCAAACTCATATTGGCACTGCAATCTTGTCAGCACAGGGGAAATTTGAATTACATGAAGGAGTGGATATGAGAGACTGAACTCAGAAACATCCAAATGATTCACTGCAAACTAAATGAAGATTTAAGAATACACCTGTTCATCAGCCCTGAGACAGCAGTGAATAAATGTGCTTCGGTAATGATCCAAACAAGCAACAAAACACATTCCTCTATTATTAGGATTGACAGGACTAACAGCAGAAGAAAAAATGCAGTGAATTGCTTGCTGCTTGTATTGGATTAACAAGTGAGTTATCCAAACAAAGATGGAGAACATAAAGTGAACCGACACTTCTTTTTATGCCTGATGGGGCAAAACCTACATGCTTGACTTATGCTGAGCACGACGTATTTATAACCATGCTCCCGCAGACTTAGTGGAAATTCTCCTGTAATCAGGTGGTCATTGCAGCATCCGGCCTTCGATCCGGACCATGCCTTTCTGTTCTACAGTAGAGCAATGCATGCAGTCAGGTACTTGCAGTGTGAATAAATGTGTCAGAATCGTGACCTTTATTTTTAGCAAAGTGGATAAAAATTAGGAGTCTGAGTTATAGCAACCTCTTTTTATCTGAAATGTTTTGTGCAGTTGGAGGTCATTGTAGTTCCTCTCTGATTTTATAAAGGTTTATGTAAATTTGAAGTAGGATTATGTAATTTTATGTGTTGAAATCCACCACTACTGCTTTCATGCTGGATAGCTAGCAAATCAATAATTGCACTGTGTGTGCGGTAAATAATTCAAAATTATTAACACAAGCAGTGACTGATATAACTATCTTCCTTTTGAACACAAAATTCCTCGAAATTATTTTCCCTTCAAAAAAAATCCATTCTTCTTGTGAGATAAGTCATTACCATTTCTCTTTAGTATTGCTAATATTTTGCCCCAGATCTTTCAAAGATAAGACAAACAGGCAGTGTTCTCAGAAGCATGCAAGTAATAGAAACATTTAAATCCTAGCAGATGATTTCTGAGGAACAGTTTTTAAAGCAACATAAACAAGGCAGACTGGGAGGGCAAAACTGTGTTTTAACAACCAGGATATAGAGGCTGACAAAGTTAAAATGAGAGAGATGGAATTGAACTGCAGCTGGCTAGTAAGGCAAATGGTAACTCACCTGTATTTTTCTGTTAAAGAAATGCATAAAGACTGCCTCACTTTATCAGCATGTTGCCGTTATTTCCAGTGGCATATACTGTACATTGGATTAGGCAGAACCTCACACTGAAACTCTGAGCCTCTAGACTCCCCTGTGTCCTCTTGCTGGACTACAACCTTTAAAATAAAACTTCATTCATATCAATGTTTATAAATCCATCCCAGTTTTGAACAAACCTAGGTCTGTTTTTCAATCGTGTCTTCCCTTACATTATCCGTTCAAACAAGAGTAATGTGCAGAAAAATACAAGTGTACTCATTTATATTTTAGTGAACTTAGGCAGCTTTTTAAGTAGAAAGAAACAGAATCCTTCTTCTAGCAGAAACCGTACCTTGTTGAACAGGAAATCTCTCCCAGTTCATCCCCTTGAATCATCCCAGTTGCTAAAAAGAGTGATGATAAGACCAGGAAACTTAGTATGACCTCTGTCTGATCCATTTACTTTTGTAAATGGGGTGTCTGGTGAAAATGGGTAAGTAAGTATTGTTTGCTAGAACATACTTGAGGTATGCATTCTTAGGTAGCTTGTTTTTTCCTTACAATTGCCTATACACAAAGATTCACCTCTTTAATATTTCACAGACATTTGCTGGTTTACAAAACAGTCTTGAAAATAAAATTTGATTCTAAGCTAAATGCAAGGAAAACTAATTCTGCAAGAGGAAGCTGTCTGCTTCAGAGCCAGTACCAAACACACAGGTTTTTTTGCAAGGGCATAATGTCCTACCAGACAAAACAGTCTGATACCTTACAAAACTTTTGGGAATTTGCAGCTTCTGAAGGAATTATTTCTTATTCTTTCTGTACAACGCTTAGCACTGTTGTTGGTCCCATGACTGACTGGTACAGCCCCATGCTATTTTTAGTATTTCCTTAGACCTTCATTGCTCAGTTCTCTTTCTTTAGTTTTTTCACATTATGGACAAAAATCTGGCTCTTTTTATGTCTGCTATAAAGTTATTAACCAAGGCTGTTTGTGTCATGGAAGCAGATAAAACTTCAAAATGAGATGCCAACTTCAAAGTGGGCTGTTTCCCTGCCTGATTTATTTCCTTTTCTTAAGTCTTCCCTGCCCCTAAGTCACAAAGTTGGCCAATTACAATTACACTCCAAAGGAAACTGTCCCTAACAGGTTTTGATCTAATGCAAAAGATCTCTCAGTTTTCATTTCATTTCCCCTTGTATTCAGGGGCATTAGTTATTTATAACCAGGTAATTAGTTTTAGTCATTCTACTGAACATGATAGGAAGAAAGCAACAGGTAAAGAGAAGGTAAAACCACTTTTGAAGCTAACAGAAAAAAACATTGTTTAGAAAGCAAAATTCTGACTCGTGTCTGAAAGAAAGTTCCTGATCCTTGGAGCCAACAGCAGGGCTTATATTGATGTCAGCTGGACAGTACCAGTGCCAAAGGTCTTGTGATCCCAATGCAGACGCTGAGCATGCTGCTCAACATGTTAGAGGGGTTGGAGCGATACCCCTGTTATTAAGAACATGGTCTTTCTAGCCTGTGCTGGATAGCACAGTTAACCATAGTGACTACTGAGACGTCTTAGGGCAACCACTCAGAGCAGGAGCAAACTTGCTTACAATACAGCAAGAAGCTGTCTTTCTCCCTGTTATATTCTCCCTTTTCAGTAATGGATCCATGCAGAAGAAGGAAAGATTTTATTTTTTTAAACAAAATTAAATCAAGCCTTAAAATCAAATCTGATTTTTAACTTTCCCAACTATAGACTTCATAGAATTGTGCTTCAAGCCTTTTTTTGTAGTGATCTGAAGCTCAGGTCTGAACTTTGTTCTGGAATTTACCTTGGGTAACAGGGCAAAATGATTTTCAGGAGCTAGAAAAATACACTTCTGTAAGTAAATGTTCTACAGGAACATCTAGCACATTTATAAAGAGTGCAAAGGGATGAGAGAGCCAGTAGCAGCAATGGAAGTAGAAAAATACTGGTAGATCAGCATTATGTAAAGCATGACTGTGTCTTTAATTTTTTATTTTGGTTTTTATAATTTCTGGTGGTGTTCAGAAAGACATTTGACCAAGCTTCTCTCTTTAGACTAAATTTTCTTTTGCCTGGGTGTATTCTGTTCCCCATATACTCTTTCTTGCCTTGGTTAGGAGAGATAGGAAATAAAAATCTGGAGGTAACAGGAGAATGCATTAATAGTGATGGAGTCAGAGCTGACTTTAATATGGGTAATGTGAGAACGCAGATTTTTCCTGACAGCCAGACAGAGAAGTTTTCATGATTGAAAAAACCTGTAGTGCGTGATGAAAATATATGTATGTGCATGCAGCTGACAAAGAAAAACGGGTTCCTTCACTCCTGTACGAAATGGAGAATTGCAACTCTCCATTAGGTAAAGCATTTCTTGGAGGAGATGAATAAACAAGTGCCTAGCAAGCTGTTGGTGAACATTGAATAGGGCTGAGATGAGGCAGATGCCACACTGAATGGCATTATAAATCAAAAGGCACCCAATAAATAAAATCACTGGTTGGAAGAAGTTGAATATGGCTTGCTAAAGTTTGACTTTAGTCTGTGGTGAGGCTGAGGAGACCCCCTGGAGTCTGGAGGGGTAGAAGAAGAAGGGGTTTAGAGATTTCTTATTGAAGAAATAATGGAGGATGAACTCCAAAGATTCAGCTGTCTGACATGGAGGTACTAAATAATTAAAGACGGCAGTTGTCTAGGTTGAAACGGTTACATCAAAGCTGAATTGTGGTCAGTGTCTCCTAAAATAAATTCAGAATGAGGGAGAAATTTAAACTTTTGAATACAAACATGTGTTGTATGAGTGCTAAAATTCCACTGACAGATTATATTAGTTAATCTTTTACAAATGTCCTTTGTTTTCTGTTCATTTCTTCATTCTTTCCTTCAATCCTTCCAGCATTAACTGCAGTGGGAAAAACTACTCATGGTTCTCCTTTACAACAAAGCAAATTGAAAAAACAACAGCACTAACACATACTCATTCTTTTTGACTGAATACAGCGTTGCATTTACTTTTTCCTTAATTAATTTTATTTTTGAATGGCATCTTAGGAAAAATAAATTATATACTGAGGTACTACTCACACAAGTGCAAAATTCAGTAAACTGCTAACTGTGTGAATCTGTTAAAATTTGCCTGCTCCATTACATGAACACAAGTCGAAGCTCAGCAAATTTAAAAACTCAGACATAATTGTGCAGTCCTGAGGGAGCAAGGCTTAATAAGTACTCATGCTTCTTCCCACTTTGTTATCACTAGATTATTGCTTTCTTATTCCACTATCATAACTTATATAACTTGACTGTTCAAATAAAAACTCATTGACTTGAAAATTAGCCGCATTCTGTTGGCTCTACAACTTTTGCCTCGGAGGATAATTTTTAATAATGTAAACCTCATGAAACCACAGACATTTGCATAGGAAGAGAAAAGAATAAGGCAAGTATTTCCATTTTGTCTTCAAGAGAACAAGGGGTATATAGGGACATCGTATTTTTTTGTTTCTGTGTCTGCAGTTCTTAACCAAATGCTTTAACATTTCTGAAGTTCTTATTCAAGCAAAATTATTAACTTCAAAGTCTCAGAATATGGCCAGGGCCCTGTAAAACCATTAGGATCGTCTTGGTTGGTGTGTTGTAGGACCATGAATTGCTAGAGGGTGGTTAATAACAAGGTTGAATTTAGCATTCAAAACAGAACCAGACAAATAGGTCGGAAACCTCCATTTTCCATGTGCAGCTAGGAAGTTACAGGACAGATGGAAGCACTGTAAACTCTTAAATGGTGTAAGAAAAATCACTTGCTTTTGAGCTGAGAAGCTTGCTGCTAATGCCAAAAAAATAGTTGACTGAGGCACACTGATGAAAGAGGACACAGAAGCTACATTGGAATTGAGCTGCAAATCACAACATTTATTTACTGCTGCATGTGTGCACATACACACACAGACATAATTTGTTGTCTGTCCTGCGAATTCAAGGCATGGCATGACACCCCTAGTGAGGGATTCCCAAGTCCCGCTCGGGTTGGTTGTTTTGAGAGAAAGGAGCCCTGGTCCTACCAGTCCAGGCTCAGCACCTCCCAGCCTGACTCCTTACACTGCTGCCACAAGGCTGGGTGAATCATTACTCCAAATTTCACAGCCTGAATACGTCTGTTTTCTTTCCAAGGATTGGCCTCTTGCTATCCCAATGCATTGGATTCTGTTCATTTCAGAGCGTGACCAATGTTCAGCCAAACACCTTGAAGTGTGACACATTATAAAAAAAATCACCCACATTTAGGACCTCCCCTTTTACTGGATGTGAATAAGAAGCCAAAACATTTGCTGATCCATCCTCTGCAGGAAAACCCCTACATAGCTCTTGCAAATATCAGCAACTGTACTAGGTGCACTGAGTAGCTTGTACTTGCTTTAAAATCAAGACAAGATGGATGGTCTGCTTGCTTTCTGTATTGTATCTTCAGAGGTGATGGAGCTTGCCAGTAGGCTAAAGACCTGCTTACAGGCATCTGCAAACCTGTCACCCTGCGGCTGCGGCTGGTTGACAGTGGGAGGGTTATTATGAGTCCCTGAGGAGTGGCCTGACAGTGCATCACCTGAGCCCAGCGCTCTCCCCAACATGAAACCAGGGAATGGCACTCTTTTGAGACTCATTTCTCTGATCATAATGCTGTGTCTGGCAATTAATGTCAAAGTTAATTAATATAGCTAATTCATACAGATTAGGAGATACATAAATATCCACTAGAAATGCAGCTGTTTTCACCATCGTCTTGTATTAATGTTACCAAACAAAGATCGGCTGCCAACATCTTACAGTTGTTACTGATCTGGGATGATATATAAAATGTGAATTGGGGCTTAAAGCTTCTACTATTTCTCCTTTACCAACCTCCCCTCCTCACCACTCAGTCCATCTTCACTTTGGCAAATGCTCTCTACCGATGCCAGCATGCCCTGCCATTAACAACTCCTGCCTTCTGTAATATTAACAATCTCAGACAGCATAATTTGCACAGTGCTTAAGAGGGTTTTGTTTGTTTGTTTTATTGACATGTAATAGAAATAGATGAATAAAATCTGGCATTGACTGATCAGAAGCTTCTTGCATAAAACACAGCACAAAATACAGTGCAGTCTGGATTGCCTCCAAATTGAATTACTGTGTTTCGGAACTGATGAAGCAAATCTAGGATTTGATGGAGATTTGTATTGCAGAGCTACAGACTGGTCTTTCAAGAAGTTTGGAAGAGTCAAAGGAGAAAGTCAAACACCTGAATGCATAGGAAATTGATGGGCAAAGGTTGTTTAGGAGGTTGGTTCTGTAAAAATGGCTGAGAACCTTTTGCAAGCAGGGATGAAAGTAGCAAATGGTAGGCAAGAGGATGGCAAGTGGATGGAAAACAAAGAGGGGTTTTCCCCACGGAAGTTACTAAAAGAAAGGAAAAGCTCTCTGCAAAAATGTCCTTTTATTTTCTTATCTATGTAGTAAACAAAAATCTAACAATCTGTGGAAAAAAACAATCAAAAGAAAACAATATTCTATAAAAGAATTCACATGCCAGGTTTCAGGTGTTTCAGTGCAATACATATTTTTACTTTTTCTTTTTTTCAAAGAAAACAGCCATATTCTATTTGTTTTGTCAACACTCCGCATTTATTTTTAATAATAAATAAAAGGCAGGCACCTTGGCTATATCTTCTGTTTGGCTGAAATACTTCCACACTTCTATTGCAAGTCATATTTAGAAAAAAAGACTTTCTTTTCCTTTTCCTTGACAAAGTGAGGAAAAAATACTATTGTCAGGACATAGAGGCTGTTGTGGAACCCTTCTGGAAAGCTGCTTTGACTAGGGGATTTCCAGGAGTCACACCAGCAGACAAGTAATGCACTAGTGAATCAGAATCCTACAGTATGTTTTGTGACCAAATGCACTTAAAAATCTCTACAAAATGCTGACTTTTACATGGCTGAATTAATAGCCCTTGAAAAAGACCTGTTATATTGATTTTGATTTGTTAATGCAGTTGTTCCAATACTTTCATCCAGCTATAAAGAAGAGATCCAGTAGGCTCTAACTAGTTACATTTTCATAAACACAGAAATATAGTGCCATGATGGCAAGGAGATAATTTTCTAACTGGATCAGCGACAGTGCAAACAATTTTTATCAGACATCTGTTTTTAAAGTCTCACTTCCTAGACTTGTAAGGTATGTGACAATAAATGTTCATTACAAAGCAGTCCCAACCTCTGAGGTTGGAAACACATGAGTTTTCTTTTCCTTCTCTCCCTGAAATGCACATTTCAGAAGAAGACAAATAACATAGCTTATTTTAGTTTTCTTAAATCGGAGAAATATAATAATGAATTAATCCAATCCCTTGCTAGTTTGGAACCTGATTGTAGTTTTAGGGATTTTTACTTTTAGGAATAAGAATTGCACTATCTTTTCAGGGGAACTTTGAGGTTAATATAACCCTTTGCAACTTACTGAAAGTCTCTGATGTTCACTGTATGCTTCATTTCTGCTTCTGAAAAGTTCCTTTACAAATAAATGCATCCAACCAAAAACTGCTGTGTGCTACTCTAAATCTGGACAGAACAACTCCAAAGGAAAAGAGAGGTAATTTAGGAGGAAAAAGCATGGAAAATTTTACTTTACCTGTGTTTACAGGACAGATGGTGAGCAGAATCCTGGGTAATCTGTTAGTCCTTGTGAGTGAAATCAATTAAGTTTAGAAAAGCTATTTATTGCCAGGGAGATTAAAATGTAATTAGCAATTATAAAGAAATCTGCAAGGGTCCTAATTATAATGAAGCAATGAGTTTAGTTTCTGGACAGGAGGGAGGTTCTAAATACAAGGGAAATTTGTATCTTATCTGTTGTTTATCAAGAAAATAGCAAGCCCTATGTTTTTGCTGTTATAGTGATGATCTCTGGAAAGACCTCCTGGATTTTTACCACAATGCTAACAAAATACAGCAGCCCTAATACCAGTTTATTAAAACCCAGCTGCAGGATTAAGTACTTAGTTAAGAACATTTAGCAACAGATAAGAAAAGAATTGAAGATCTTGCTGCTGTTGTATCTCATATTCTTTCACAGTTAATCAAAACTTTTCCTGCAGTTGCTTTTATTTTTGTTTAGTCATTTATTTGTACCATTACAATCATGTTTTTTTCCTGTTTCCAAGAGCTGGGCATAAGGTACTTCTGAGAGTAATTTAACTGACACCAGTAAGTTTCCACGAGGTGCACATCTGACTCCAAGACAATGATTCAAACCTAAATTCCACCAATTTGAGCCACATCATATTTTGATAAGTTCTTGCAGTAAGCAAATCTTTCCCTTGTTTAGAAAGTCCATTGGTTTTAGATATGCAGGTCTTTTTAATGAAAGCACTCACTCAAACTTACATGAAGAAAACTTGCTTGCAGAGAGCTCTTCTGATGGAGGATGGCTGGATGATACACAAACACCCAAGCAGCTGTTCTGGGGTGCAAGGTGAAATGGAAGCTCTGCAAAGGTGCTCTGAAGCAGTTCCCAGTGCAAAGGAATTTACCAGGTGATCACGAGGGATCTTTGCTGGAAAGCACACATGAAACCCCAGCATAAAGGTGGTCATGGAACATTTCTGTCAGCCATACAGACATAAACTAGGGAAAACACCTAACATGAAGGAAAAGGCAGCAGCAACAAAACCATCGAGTTTATGGGACATGTGAAGATGTGTGGTTTGCTGAAGAGGCTTAGGCATGCCATGAGGGGAGGTCTCCTCGGTCACTTGCTGTCCAGAGCGCCTGAGTTTCTTCCCTGCTCTGCCACTGTTGTTATTCCTGACTCCAACAAACACATGGTAGAATGGAAACTTAAGCCTCCAGTGTTTCGATGTGATGTGGTGACCCTTCAGGAAGACAGCTCCTGCCAGTAGTGATTGCTCAAACGGTAGTAGGAATTCTTTATGGCTGAGGGCTTCTTTAAACCAGATTTGTTTGCTGACATGTTGTAAGAAATGCTTTTCTCCATGTAAACTACTCTCAGATGGCTGTGCTGAACAAATATCCCTATTTTTACTTTCAGTTACCAGTGATCATCCTAGAAATGTGTTTCATTAGGATAAGGGTGAGGCATGTATATATCCTCAACACCTCTGGTTTTGCATAGTCTCTTCAGCACATTTGTAAGAAAAACATCCATATTTTGAAACCTGATATGTAATATTTAGAGGACAGAACTAAAATAATTGTGACAAGCATTGAAAATTCTATATTCTAGTTTACTCTTTTCAGTGGTATACTCTAGGCTTTTCAGCAGAATACCTAAACAGCTGCAGTCTTACCCAAAGAACAGTACTCTCAAAGTCTTTTGAATTCTTCTGTAAGGCTTAAGGTTTTTTCTTCCCTCTCTGAAAACTTTTAAAGCTTTGGTAATATTTTTGTTTTGTTGAAGACTTTGTATGTTTAATATATTGCTTCTTTTCCATCTTTAAGATATTATTCGCTTAATTAATGCTTAGAGACTTCTGGTATGTTCATGCAACCAGCACAAGAACAACTTTTCCCTATTAACACCTTTTTGAGAATACATCTTGATTAATATGCATCAAAACAAAATCTGTGAATGCTTTCCTCAATCCATTCAGTATGTAAGCATGTCCTATGTGTAAATGACTTTGGCATTCCTATTTGATCATCTTTTGGTTCTTCTGTCCTTCCCTCTCTGTTCTTTACAAATTCTGGGGTGCTATAAGATGATTGTGAGAGACAGAAAAGGATAGAAGACCCCCAAACGTTTATAAGCCAAGACATTTTTGTAAAAAACCCTAAGTGTTTAAGGGACAGTTTTATGCATGTAAGGAACATATCCTTAACAACTCATCTCCAGGTTTTGTTTTTAGAACAGTGCCACAATATTTTAGTATAATTTATTAAAAACTTAATAGTCTGTTAGCTCTCAAGTTGTAAATGAAGCATGTAGGAGGAGAGGGATTACTACTGTACAGCTCCTGCAACGGGGAATAATTATAGTCCTTCTAGAATAAGAAGGGGGTGGAAAAATACTGTGTAATAAGTTCTGTATACTTTTTCCTTCCAGTGACAGACTGATTCAGTTTTAAAAATTGCATATTTATAATCTCCTGCTGGATGTTTGTTACCCACCATGTGACTGGTCTACAGAGAGAAGGAATGGTTACAGTTGTAGAGGGCTCATCTGTGGTTCATCATGGCTGTAGCTCTGAGAGTTGGCAATAGCATCACTCCTGCATTGTCCAAGAGAGCAACCTTGCTGGGGTACATTTTCAAAAGGACACTGAAAAATTTGGAATTAATTAGTTTGCTGGCTCCAGTTCCGTAAATTTGGTTGTTTGCTTATATTGTACCTACTATTCCTAGATGAAATTGGGAACTTTTTGAGTCTGTATGCTGTTTTTAAAGACTGTGTCTATTGCAGGGAGCTTGAAATCAAGTTGGCCAAAGACAGGAGAGAAAAAGAGCTCGAGAAACAACCTGGCTTGTCAGAAAAATGTGCTAGCTTAGTGGCAGGCTCAGGAGGAGAAACCCGACTTCCCCTGGGTCCTACGTGAATGCCTTAGACAGGATCAGTTTTTCTTGTGCACCTCATCCAGACCCTTTGATGCTGATGGAGGTCTATCGGGCTTCGGTTCTCTTGGGTGCTAAGGAGTACTTCAAAGAAAAAGAATTCATGTATATATACCCTCGTTCATCCCACTTTACAACTTCCATCCCTTTTACAAAGACAAATTTTACTTTGTCTCTAAACCAGTTCAATTTGGATTCTCTATGCACTGAAAATTGCCATTTCTTTTTGTTTGGAACTCCCTTTTTCATTTTTCATTAGGTACAAGGATAAATGATGTCTTGTGCTTTTACAAATCACGTGATGATTTTGAAAATTTCTTATAACAACAAAATGAATTTTGTTCCAGTGAGGAGAAAATTCCAATCCTTCTCATTTGTTCTTTATAATTACTTATGAATTATACTGCCTGGAAGGAGCCAAGCTTGCTGGCTTTTGACCAGAGACAAGCCATAACCTCTCTTTAAATTGTAGATTTCTGAAGAGGCTGAACCTTAGTCTTCTTCAGAAAACATCTTTTAACCTGTGAATAACTATTGCTGGCTAGTTAAAAAACAAACTACTAAACTGCCTTAAAGTGGTTAACCTCAGGTATGTTAAACATAGACAAGCGATTTCTCTGAAACATGGTTTCCATATGTGGTCTATGTCAACTGCAGGATAATGTTTTCTCGGCAGCTGAGATTTCCTCCTGAATTGCACTAAGCAGCTATAGAAAAACTTTTACAGAACAAAATTATTTTGAAAAGTTATCAGAGTTGATGGCCATTCTGCAAAACAAATCCCCTCTGTGTGGAGCATAGGGGTGCTTTTTAACTTCAGACTGTTACCTTATTCTGTATAGGGCAGCAGGAAGATTAGGCACAGTGATGCTCATTTTCTCTTTGAATCTGGACTGAGGTTTAATTTCTAGCAAAAAGAAACCTGTTCTTCTTGAGCTAAGAATAGTTACTCCATTTCCAACACCACCTCTGCATCAGGTCTACTCTATCAGACAAGGATATGAAGCCCTGTTATCCACCACCAGTAATATTCCTGCTACTACCAGCTTCACTGCTAGCAAAGGTACAGTAAGTGCATAAAACCTGGAAAAGGGAACTTTTAAAGGGTTTGTGGCAAGCGAAGCTTCCTCAGAGAGGACATGCTTGATCCCACTGATTGCTAGAAAGCACTGCCTATTGCAAAGCTGAACTGGGCATTTACAGCCAGGATTTTCGCAGTCCTTAGTTGGGCACTTAATGTAGATGGAAAGACTTATTTTACGTATGCAGACCCTTTGTTGCCAAACATTGCAGCACTATCTCTCTCCTCCTCTATAGCTCTAAAGACTATTGGCTATGTTATGGAGTCTATAAGCTGGTGATCAGTGTACTTAGTTCGGGTATTATAAACTGGTGTCTCCGCAGACTGGCAGACATAATGCAGGATGCTGATCTGAGAAATTGTCCTTACATGTATTTGCTCGTCATATAGGAGGCTAGGAATCTTATGCTTCTAGTCAGTAATGGGTTACTCCATTATTACAGCTCAATCAGCACATTTAGCCTCATTATTTCATATTTGCACTATGATTTGAAAACATAACTGACTACAGATGTTGTTAGTTGTTGGTGGGTGACATGGACTCAGCCATTCATTTTGTTATTAGTATGCAGCAACTCAAAGGAAATATCGGGCAAAAGAAGAAAAGAGAAGGTAAAGCCATAAAAACAAGGCAGTGGTTGATGCTCTTGCACTTACAAAGGACAGTCTCATCAAATAATCCATAGTTTCAATGTTGGTAATATTTTACCAGCAGCAACTCTTTCTTTAATTGGAAGGAAGACTGCAAACATTGCAAAGCCTCTGAAATGAAATGCTGAGTGACTGGGCAGCTGGGGAGACCTTACTGCGGCCTTTTAGTACTTAAAGGGGGCTTAAAAGAAAGATGGGGACAAACCTTTTAATGGGGCCAGCTGCGGTAAGACAAGGGGTAATGGTTTTAATCTAAGAGAGGGTAGATTCAGACTAGATATAAGGAAGAAATTTTTACAATGAGGGTGGTGAAACACTGCCACAGGCTGCCCAGAGAGGTGGTGGATGCCTCATTGCTGGAAACATTCAAGGTCAGGTTGGATGGGCCTTTGAGCAACTTGATCAAGTTGAAGATGTCCCTGCTCATTGCAGGGGGGTTTGGACTAGATGACCTGTAAAGGTCCCTTCCAACCCAAACCATTCTATGATTCTATGATTGCTATGACCTACCATGCATGTCTGAAGCCACATGTACCACTTTCCACTCTTAAGTCCTGGATTCCTGACACACGCAACATTTCCATTAAAGTAATAAGGAATGACAAGTAAGATAGCCTCCACTGGCAGAAGACAGATGTAGCAGGTTTGTATTGGCTGTTAGTAATTGTGCAGCAGTAGAAAACCCAGGGCAAAAAAAGGTGAGTAAAAAAGGTAGGATTTTCCCCTCTGTCGGTAAATACAGAAAAATACAAACCAATACGATTCTGGTTAATGAGGGAAGATGAACGAAGGCTTACAGTTTTCAGCAAGCAGTAGCGCGTAGGGTGAGGCACGAAACCGGCAGGGACCTGGGTCGGGGGCTGGCCCCGTCCCTGGCTGTGCGCTCCCGAGGCTCCGTTTCTCCCGGAGCCGGCACACCAAGGCCCGCCGAAACCCTGCCTTGCCTGCGGGGCGCGTCCGAACTCGGGGGTGGCTCTCTTCCAGCCGCCTTCGAAGCCGCAGGACTTGCCCTGAAATCACGCCAGCCCTGCCGTAAGTCAGAGCAGTACAACACTGTCCGGATTTCGGACAGCCCACTGCCTGTAGCGAAAGGGGCTGTACGGAGCAAACCGCCGCAGCAGCCACCTGGACTCTCGTTGTAACGGCGCGTTCCTCTCACCTGCTTTTGCTGCGCATTTCACCTCTCCAGCCTGGCCCCCGAAGTACCGGACTTGCCCCTTCGGCGCGGTTACCGCCAATCCCAGAGAGCTCTCCCAACCCCCTGCCCGGATCTCCCTCCCAACCCCCTGCCCCGATCTCCCTCCCACCCCCCTGCCCCGATCTCCCCCGCCGCCGCAGCGGCTCCTCAGTTGCATTGGCCGCCCTCGCCGCTCCGCGCCCCCGC
>NW_010972589.1:957414-1160316 GCF_000737465.1 Haliaeetus leucocephalus
AGCGAGCGGCAGCGCCGAGTTCCCCCGGCCGCAGGGGGGGCAGCCGGCTCCTTCTTCGCAGAGCTCGGCCGCCGGGGCGGGTGCTGCGGGGCTGGCTTCGGCAGCACAAGCCCTGGAGGGAGGGAGGGAGGGAGGGAGGGAGGGCTGGGGGGAGGATGGGGCTCCGCTTCCGAGATGCGTCTGCTGATCGGTTTTCGCCTTGTTCTCCTCGTTCTGGGAAATGGGATCTGAAGTGGCAACTGCCCGGTGGTTTGGTAGTTCAGAAAGCGTTGCGTTGTGGCTGCGCTCCTGCGTCTCGGTGGGCTCGGCTACGTGTGAATAAGCAGTTTCAGGGGTAGGCACGTAGTGAAAATCGCGTATGGATTGTTTCCACGCTATTTGAATGGGTGGGATCTGCGAGGGAAGGTGACATTAATAGCCATCATTGCATGAAAAGCGTCATACCTCTTGCAGAAGCAGGATATTTTATTTTTTTTCTTTAAGCAGGAGCTAGAAGGTGCTTGTCACGACCAGTGGGCATATGTTTGCTGAGATGCGTAGCGGTAATGTATGACTGAAGGCACGAGGCTGCTCCATATCGTAATGAACTGGGAGCCTGTGGCTTGCATAT
This sequence comes from Haliaeetus leucocephalus, assembly GCF_000737465.1. Classification (NCBI taxonomy): domain Eukaryota; kingdom Metazoa; phylum Chordata; class Aves; order Accipitriformes; family Accipitridae; genus Haliaeetus; species Haliaeetus leucocephalus. The sequence goes on from NW_010972589.1 coordinate 958,025, forward strand.
TGTATTTAAAGTAGAACGCTGCATGAAAGACAGCATCCTTTTTTAAAACGGGTCTCGAAGCATAGTCAATTGAAAAAGCCTGTTGTAGTACTGTGACAGGCAGTTTACGGAAATAGCCTTCATATATTTCTCTCAAATAGTAGGAGGCGCCACATGACTGTTTCAGGAAAATATTTTAAAGCATAGATTGAATAGATGGGTTATAACCAAGATAAAACCGCTGTGGATAAGTAATTAAGGATTCACCTGACTTCTACAGGAAAAACTGGGAAGGAAACTGAACTATGCTGTGAATAAATGGCCGTGCTTGTGCAGCAGAACTACAAAATATATAACCTAACAGAGAAAATCCACCTCTCAACTGCAGAAAGCAGTCAGGCATTCAAGGTCTATGGAGGGAGTCCTTTATATGGAGAGGCTTCTGTGGAAAAAGCCGCTAATTAAAGCAAGTAGGATCAGTCCTTCTTTATCCTATTGCCAATTTAATGTTTAAAAATGACCCTTTGACTGCCTCAGGAGGTAAATCAGCAATGGGAACGTGCTTCTGATGAATGAGGCTGTCATTTTACAGCTGGCTTGGGGGGGGGGTGCAAAACAGTAGATTAAGGAATGCAATTCAAAGGCAAATTTTTAAAAAGCTGAAATTTTCTCCTAATGCTTTGCAGCAGTACGTCTGGAAAGCAGATACAACAGCTCAAATCTATATTAAGTTCCAACTCTTACATCTGCAGAGTGATTTTAACTAGATAAATTGCAGGAATAGGTAACAGTATAGTAACAGTGACGGTACCTGTATCTGAAAATATTCTAGTGACTTTACTTAAAAACTATATTAATTAGACCTAAATCTACACATGCAAGCAATTGGCTATTGCCTACTATGCTGTTGCCCCAGAGTGACCTATTCTCTTCTAGTTTATGTAGCAGATTTACTGTAGGTCCTAATCATAAAGTAATCTTTGATGCAGATGCAGTGAAGTTGTTATGGTAAATTTCTTACCAGCTATTCTGGTTGTGGTGTACCATGCTAATCAGCTGTGTGAACACCATCTATTCCTTTAAAAAATATTTCTTACTTCTGAGGATTTGAAAACTGCGGAAATACATTTAATCCTATTAGGGCTGATGGAATTTACTCTACCCTTGTAAACTGATGTTCTCTAGATTAATGCCAGATATGGAATAGTTTGAACTTTAGTCTTTCCACTGGAGAGATTAAACAAAGAGGGAAGGCAATTACAAGTGTTACAATGGTAGAGATGCAATTACGCGATTGTATACAGGATCTGCAGTTACAATAGCATAATGCAGAATAAAAGAAAACTCAAGCTTATATTGACAAAGCCTTTTATTTCTGCTGATAAAACTGATGTGCCAATATAATGCTAAAATAGCTGCAATAATGTGCATACATTAAAGACGTTTTATGTATTGACACTGACTGCCTTAAAAAGTTTGAAAACACTGGGCAATCTTTCCTCTCCTGGCAACAGGAGGCAATATTCCTAAGTGCTTGTGCTGTAGCGTCTGCTCTGGTGCTGCCTTCCCTTGGAGGTCTTGCCAGGGTTGAGTTTTGCCTTAACAGATAAGCTGAATCAGCACAGATTGCATTTCTTCACAGCCTGCAGCTGCCCATAGCAAGAGCTTAGCTAAGCCGAATCCTCGGTAGACATGCAACAGACTTTAGTTGCGTCAGCAAAACCCAGCCAACTCATGCTCCAGTCTAGCTCATTGCAGGTAAACAAATACTTCTCTGAGGATTATAGATGGTCTGGAGGTTTTGGCCATGCTGTAAGTCGGATTAATCAATTGCCAGGTAAATAGAGGCAATTAATGTACACATAAATTCTAGTGTATGTACTTACAAATGATTTATTCTGGTCAGAGTTGATAGATCTGTGTAAAAACTTCCACTGAATTGTTTCATGACATCCTTGTTTGAGGAATGTATGAACTGGTATGCCTGACTGTATTTACTAAACAACTAAATGAATTAATAACCAACAAACTTATGAATAGATACTAAGTTTTTGCATCCAAAGCTCAGCTGTGTGGTGGAGCACAACTAAAGACAGTGTGGTGTCTGCAACAGATCTGCTTTGAGTGATAGGGTGCAAATTTATGACTGTGATACTGAAGATGGTTAACTTAAAATCAGTAGTAATTGAAGTGAACAAAAAACTGTTTTGTCATTCTCTGAATTATTCCAAGGAAACCATTAGACAGCACAGTTACTGTGGGGTAGCTGTACATAACTCGGCTGGAGGCATGTGCTGGCCGCAGTACTTATACAAAATAGGAAAACTCAAAATTGCTGTTAAGTTTCTAACTTAACAACCACAAAAAGAAGGCTTCATAGTTGACTCTCTTGGCTGACTGAAGACTGAGTTATTCTTCAAAAGAAGTAGGAGTGAGACCAGGTTGTAATTTTGGACCTACTTTGTAGCTTGTTGTAAATAAAGCTTTTCAAACTTGAGTTTGAGGTACTAGAACTCAGAATGTTGAGGTTAGAGGTGTTACTTATAGATCTCTAATGACAGGAATATGGTAACTGTTGCAATAAGGAGTGATGGGTGTGGGAAAGAATGACCCACCTCTTGTTCCTGGCTGACTCAGGAACTGAATTATGCAGAAGACTTAACCACCTCTTTGGGTAGGAACATGATGCATCTCTGCCTGATACTGGGTAGTCCTTGCCACTGATGACAGTATATGTAATCCATAGTTAAAGCACTCATTGTGACCTTTGGTTTGCTGATAGCATTCCCTGAAAGAAGCGTATGAGCTGGCACACTTACCAGTTTTCCTTTGCAAAGCTCTCTTGAGCACTGAGTAAGGGTCCAACTTGTTTTTTATTATGGGGATGAATTCTCTATGCTCTCATCATTCCTTCTGCATCAGAAAGCAGGTTTTATCCAGTATGCTGTGATGCTGAGGAAAAGATTTGCTAACTAAAATTGCTTTGGCAGTCTCCATTTGGGAGCATGATATAAAGAGCAAGACATAAACATAGTGCCACAAGTGGGCAATTCATTAAATGCTGCAAGCAGAACTACTGATCTTGCTGCAAGCAGCAGTGACCACTGGAGCTTTCTCTTCTAAGAAAAGCACAAGTGGATTTGTATGATTGGTAGAGTAAGGAGCACCTCTAACATCTAGTTTAATTTTCAAAGTCATTGTTCCATCAGTCTATTCCATTCATTAAGTGTGGAGACTTCAAATGAAATTCTTGTCCCGCTGTTCAGGATCAGGTTTTCAACTTAGCCATGTCAGTAACACACTTGTTTAAAAAAAAAAAATAAAAAAAAAATGAGGGAACAGGGCTCTGTTGACAGGCTCACAGAATGGCTGAGGTTGCAGGGACCTCTGGAGGTTCTCTGGTCCAACCCTCTGCTCAAAGCATGTAGAGCAGGCTGCACGGGGCTGTGTCCAGCTGGGTTTTGAGTATCTCCAGTCTCTGGGGATGAAGACTCCACAGCCTCTCTGAGTGACCTGTACCTGTGTTGGACCACCCTCACAGTGAGAGTTTCTTATGTTTAAATGGAATTGCTTGTGTTTTGGTTTGTGCCTGTTGCCTCTTGTTCTTTCACTGGGCACCTCCAAGAAGAGTCTGGCTCCACATTCTTTCTTCTCCCTTCTTTGTCACAAGGGCATGCTTCTGGCTTATGGTCAACTTGTTGGCCACCGGGGCTCCCAGGTGTTTCTCTGCAAAGCTGTTTTCCCAGCCAGTTGGCCTCCAACCTGTACTGGTACAAAAGGAGAGGGAGGACTAAATAAGAAAGGAGGAAGAAGAGAAAATGTCAAAGAGAAAAGGGTAGGAGAAGGGGTTGGCAAGAGTGCGGGGGGGTGTGGGCAACTGGAGCCAGTATGCTGGCTGCAGCAGGCTGGTTTACCTCGGCCTCATTATAATGCTACTGGGGGGAGACCACAGCCTTGAATGTCAATCCACAAGTGCTCCTATGCTTGGTAACTTAAGCAGGATTTAATGCATCCTGCAACTATAAACAATGACATTAGTATGAATCAAAAAGGATGTGTCAGTTTTGTTCTGAGGTTGGTATATACACCTCCAGGGCAGCCAGGACACTTTCCTTTTCAACGGTCTTTGCAATGGCCTAGTTCTGGCACTTTTGGTATGATTTAATAAAAAGTTCGGCTGGGCAGCTCACATTGCTTTACTAAGCTCTGTCTATTAAGGCAGACTTTTCCAGGAAGGACTGTTAAGTAAAGCATCGTGATGCCTCAAAGGAGCAAATGTAGTTTCATGACAAGACACTAGTACAGTATGTTAGTTGTGGAAGACATGGGGGAATCAGTGGTGAAAGAAGTCTTCTATGGTCACTTAAAGGATCACTGGCATGCAGATTGTAATCCAGCGGTAGTCCTCTAGAATAGATGATGCAGGACTACATTTGGGAGTCCTTTATGATGGTCCTAAAATGGAGGTTGCACAATAAGATTGATGATGGGGTTTCATAATACATGTATGCATTGTCTATTTGAGCATATAACTCTTTTGTGTTTGAAAATAACACAGGTGTACTGGGAGTTTTTAATCTCTGAGAAATAGTTGCAGCTATGTCCTTATCATTGGTCCAGATCCACATCCACTGTAAACACGTCAATCAAAATCAATGGAGCCGTACCTGTCTGCCCTTTGTGTACCTTGCTTGTTATGTTTTTTCTTCCAGAAGATTGAAAGTCACCCAAGACACATAAAATAGAGGGATTTTGCTTGATCAATGGTGTTCCTATTCAAAGACTTCAGAGGTGTGATCCATGTGATCTGTGCCAAGCTTTAAAGCAATGGCTTATAGCATGCTCTGCAACTTCAGATTAGAGAGGTGCAGGTAGAGTACTCTCTGTACATGAGCACACACAGGAAAACTAAGATTAGCTTTTCACATGATAATATTTTAAGAGGTAGAGCTAACATCTGTAAGTGGAGCTGAAAGCAATGCAATCACTTTTACATATTGCTAATGCTCCTTCGCTCAGCTTTATTTTTTTATACCTATGTAGATTAACAGTGTAACTGAAATCAGGACAGTAGCCAATCAAGATGTATGTTCTCTCTGAAACAGCTCCCTTTGCTTTAGTTTCTGAGTAAATAGTTAAAGGCCTATCATGTGACCAGGGACTTGAAGACACTCTAGGAATTTTATTAGTTAAGCTGCACTTTCTGTAGTTCACGTCATGTCTATCATTATGTTGGAAAACACTGTAAAAATATTAACAGGATTATATACAAAGGACTAGAAATAGTATACCTCCAAGGTCTGAATACAAAGTAATATTGTAGCATTATATTTATAGTAGTAGATTCAAGGGAATCTCCCATTCATTTCTGTTTCTATCAGCATTTGAGCAGAGCCTGTGCATTGTGAGGGTAATTAATCTTAGAGATCAACCAAGAAAAAACAGTTTTAGATGTCTTTTCATTCTTTATCTTGCTTGCTGCTGTTGGCATAATTGACATGACTGTATACACAGCATCCTTATTCTATAGGAATTTGGCACGACACCCAATTTTTCCGTTGAACTGTAAGCAGTTCTTCAGCAGTGTTGTGGGAGTGGTACGCCATCAGAGTTCTCTTTACTTGCATCCAGGCACATGCCAAAGCCTATGTCCCAAATGTCCCTTTTCTTAACCTGCTGCCTCTTCCTGCCAAGTCGAGTGATCTAGTCCATGGTTCAGTGAAGTGCCTCTTTGGCCCACCATCCAAAAGACAGCAGCCACTCACTTCTGTCTGGACCCTGCTTGCTTCAGATCTTGATCCTACAGGGACAAGGAAATTGATCACCTTCTCACCGAGATGGTTGGCCGTATAATGCCAAGGAGACTTGGCGCCTGCCTGTCCTGACCTACAGGCTCTGGTCTATCCAACAGGTCTGAGACGGCAGGAGGGTTTAACGTTTTAATACCAGATTTACTTACTTGAAGATATTTGACATTATGTTGGATTTTGATTTAGAAGAGTGATACAGCATTATGCCGAAATCACAACACAGGCGTGATACAAACGACTGTAATATACAGTGGAATCACAATACAAACTGATTCCCCATGCCAGTCTCTATGTGCTCCACTGTCACAAAGAGAGAGGTTTTGTCCTAATTAGAGAGGTCCCAAACCATGGTTTGATGAAAAATATAGTCTGGAAAAGTTCAGATAGCCTGCATAGTGAGACATTCTTAGTATTTTTTTTCCTAGCAGTTTGCATTCTTCTGCTTAATTTGTAAGAGTGAATGTTGTATTTTTGTCCATGTTAAGTCCCAGCTCTCATTTTAGCCAGTACTTCTGAAGGACAAATGTTGTACCTCACTGAAGTCAAGTCCTGAAAGTTGTCAGAGGAAAAAGAAGAGCCTCCATAAGGTTGGGAGTTATCTGGGGATTCAGAGTCAAGGACTCTAGGGTAATTGTGCATGACCTTTCAGATCTGAGATCTGTCTGCATCGAGGAGGAGGCACAGCTCGCTTGAAACATCTCCAGGATCAAGGCCTTTTCTGGCTCCATCAGAAGTTTCAGGTTTAAATGGCAATTAAATCAGATGTATCTTGTGCCATCAGTGTGTGACATGCCAGCTCTGCCGTGCAGGGACAGGGTGGCTTTGCGTGCCACCCTTTGTGGTGGGAATTTACACCAGGATGTTAGGCTACAAGTGGTTAGTAAAATACCATTGCTGACGATTTTTAGGCGTTCTGATGGGAGTGAGGTGAAAGCAAAGCCACTACAGTTAATTTTCAATTTTCCATGGTAAACAAAGGGAGGGAGAGAGCAGCCTAGGTAAGATGTGTATGCTACAAACCACATATACGTGAAGCTATACTAACCTTTGAAATACTTGTAAACAGTTTCTGTAGAGAGCAGGGGCAGCTTTTAAGCAGCACCAGCCAAAATGTGGAGAGCAGCAGGTGTTGTGCATCCCATTTTCTGTGCCATGGTGCTGGAGCCTGGGGTGTCTGGTGAAATCCCATAATGAAACAGTTGAATGCTTTGAGAAGTTGAACCCAGCTCAGCAAAGCAGATGTGAATGAATGCGGACTGCCTGTAAACAGATAATTGCGCTCTGTTGTTGAATCAAACTTTCATGAAACTAAAATATGTTTTGGTAAAATCCACCTTGAAAATGTGTTCTGCTTGTGGATAGATATATAGATATTGGTGGGGGGGAGGTGTATCTGTCAGGTGCGCAGGTAATGGTCTATACGCTGTACAGTCTGCAGCGGGGAGCCAAGCATATATGACTCCCTCATAGCTTTAGCTGATGAATACTGCGGTGCCTAAGCAGAGAACCTATTGCTTGGTTTTCAGAGGCCCTTTTGGGTGGGACGACCAAATTTAAATACCTGGAAGGCACTGCAGCTACAGATACATTTGAGGAATCTCACCATGATTCCCTGAGTAGTTCTACCAAGAAAATCACTCTGACTGAATTTTCCTACTGTCCCACTAATTCACTCTGCTTCTGAAAAATTTTGAACAGTGTTCAAAGTCACTTTTTTTTTTTTGGAAGGCGTTTTTTCTTTTTTGTTACTTTAATTGCTGAACATAAATCTTGGCCACTCTGTCAACCTCCAGTTTCTTAAATTAGTAGCATTCCTGTTCCTGAGCTAGTATTTAAATTTAACTTAGCCCTTTCCACAAGAATCAAACTCTAACAAAGAAATTGACAATTCAGAGATGCAAGTTAAGCCATATTTTTTTGTACAGTATAGTGTTTGAATTTCATAAGGTAGGACCATGTTCTCTAATCTTTAAGATAGATATATATGGAATGTGATGTTCTGGAAAGTCTGCAAAGAAATCATAGAGAGTCCTCTACTTAGATTCCCCCAAATCAATAACCTACAGAAACATTGTGGTCTAATCCATTACACAGAAAGCTCTGGAGAGCAATAGGAGCCACATGGCACAGAGCCATATATATTTAAATTGAATGCCTTGTAGAATGAGATGAATAAACATCTTGGAATAACACACCCACTTTGTAAATATACAGGTTGCACCAGCTGGCAGATTAAAAAGAAGAAAACAGTAACTCTTCCAGCTTCTTATTACCAGGAAGATCCGAACCAATGGACTGTATGGATATAGATACGTTTGAAGGCATCTGCTCTTCCCATTACAAGGTAAGACACAAAAGGATTTTTCTGCTGGTTTGTTTCTCTTTGGTGCAGTGCAACTGCCTTTTGTGGTACTGCCCAAGATGGCAATGAAGGTGTTCTCCAAGGCTTGCTCAGTCTAGTGCCTCGCTACTAATAACTGTAGCCTACAATTAATGTATAACTGGACTATTTTTAGACCCAAAAAGGCCTCAATTTTCAAAAGTCAATGACAAATGTGGATCCTCAGGGCCTGTAAAATTCAGAGTTTTATTATGTAAAGTATCTGTTAAGATAGCTCTACAGGTCGTCTATTTTTAGCATGTGCTAGTAGGAGACCTTCCCACTCACCTAAGGCATCGTTTTTTATGTGCTTATTAATTGCTGTAGATTGAAGTAGACTTGAAACCTATACTTCTTAGTGCAGGATATTAATTGGGAGAAAATGTCTCTAAACTGGATGCCAGAAAATGTCTTTAACTGGAGATGCAAGTTATGCCGTTTTCTTTGTACAGTGTTAATGTTCTTTCAGGTTCAAGATTGTTATATGGTTTGTTTGCAAAAACTGCTGCATTTTTCTTTTTTCCTATCTATTCCAATAAAAATTAATTACGTATTGTTCTAAGCTGAGAGTGGTGGAGAGCTTGATACATTTTCTTGGCATCGTTTGCCTGATGTCTGGGTATACTGTCACTTATTCTGAATGCTTCCTTTATGGAGTTGTTTTCAGGGAAGGTATAAAACACAGATTTTTCAAAAACTTACTTGGAAGTGATAGAAACACTTGAGAAAGACACGAAGCAAACTAATTTTAAAGTAAACTTTCTCATTTCCAAGATGATGAAGCTCTGCATGGTTGAGGGATGGCTATGTGGGACTTCTTCATGTTCTAACAATTCTGATCAACACAAGATTGCTACAGAGCAAATGCAAAACCACACCACCAGGTCTGTTACTCAGGAGCTCAAATCAGGCAGCTGTGCAGTTGCAAAAAGGGGCAGTTACAACTGGTCTTAGCTGGTGTCTGCTTTACCCCAGAGAGGAGTTTTGGCTGAAGTCAGTGTGACACTCCTTTTCTCCATTTTCACCAGCCAGTGTTAAATGATGAGGGAACCATCTGTGCTGGGGTAATGCACTGCCGTTGCTTCTATTCTGTACAGAAATACTGGCCACCAGCATCCAGTGTTACCAGTATGCCATTTTCACATGCATGAGATACGCTCCTCTCATTCTTCTTTTGTGGAAGAACTAAACTGAAAAGATCCTCTTCCTAAGGTGGGGAGTGTAACACACTGCAGCACTGCTTCCTATAGAAACAGGAGGTGCTCCTTTGTATGCTGAAATAACAGGAATGAAATGTGTGAAGTATTTAGAAAATGCAAAGATAAGCAATAGCAAATACAACTTAGAAGGAAAACCACATTCAAACTCTTGAGTACTTGGGACATTCCGGTAATTTTCCATAATTGTTGTCATGGAGGAATGTACGTAGACCATAAAAACCTGTAAGATCTGGTCTAGATAGCAGACACTTCTCTAAAGAGTTTAATTTCCCCTCCCAGATGCTTGTGTGACCCCTGGTGTCCACACACAACTGCTCCAGTGGAATCTGTATTGCCACCAGTTTTTGCCAGCTTCCACAAGTATAAATGCTGGCCTGGTCTGTGCTTGCTTGTTTGAACATCTTTACACTTGCATTTTATGAAATCCCCAGCTTTAGTGCAAATTCCTAATACAATGGGAGGGGGAGGGGAATCACAGCTTTGGTTCCGCATATGTGAAATAAGAATACCATTTTGTGTTGCCACCTTGCCTGCTTTTTAATCGTGTCCTCTGAATCAGACCTTCTGAGTTTGTGCTTCTTGGCATGGGAGGGAGCCCAGCCTCGGACAGGGCCTCTGGCTGTTGCGTGGCAAGTAATCCTCCCAAATAGGATTTGCATTCTTGTAGCAGCCGTTCTGGGGATAGAGAGTGAATACATGGAGGCAAATTCTGCTTACGCAGACATAGCTCAAGTCCAGCCATTCAGAACGTGAGTCAGTGACAGGCAGAGTTGCACATAAATGGAGTCCTTTCTGAAAAGAACTGGTACTAGCGGCTAAGAAAAACGTACAGGGCCAGAGCATCTGCAGTGTCTTAGTTAACTGGATTTATAGGCACTTATTCACAGCAAAAATGTTGTTAGAGCCCCAGAGTTGCTTTGTTTGTTTTCATTTGCCAAAGGCTGTCATCCCTGCTGAGTTGTCCTGTGGAAATGTGCGTTTGCAACGCAGCTACTTCTGTGCACGGTCTCAGTCTTCATTTAAAACTTCATTGCTCTTTCAGTGCTGTCTACTCTCTGCTTTAAAGCACCTGCAATGGTCTACTATAGTGACTCTCTATTTGGGATGATAACCTGTGGCTGTAGGATAGAATAAATAACTGGAGGTAATAGCAGCTTAAATCAAAGCCAGACCTTGAATCCCTGAACTTTTATATTGCCATTTATTTGTGGGCATTATTCTTGATAGCCTTCTAGGTTTGTTTATCCTTTTTTGGCTGAGGGGCGATTGAAACATCAAACAAAGTTTAGGAAGTGAAGAAACAGACTACCTTCTGGTTTATACCCAAAACAGGTATTCTGATATTAACAGAAGCTATGTGAGTTTCAGTTAATTTTTTTCAGCAGTCTAAGTTTTAAATGAAAGCCTGAAGGAGGAGCACCTGAAAACTTCTGAGAAGTCATGTATTAGAAAAATTGAAAACTGAATAAACATTTCCTTCAACTCACCAAATGTTTTGTAGCTCTTGTTTTTTTCTCTGCAGAACATAAAGATGTGTTTGTTCTTTATATTGAAGCACTGGTAACTTATAATTTAAACATTTATTTTCAAACTTCAGGATAGCTGAATCAAAACCAGTTCATTTTGCTAGGAGTTCATGGTTCAATAAAAGATTTCCTTTTAGTTAAATAAAATAAATTGATTTTGCTTATGACGTAGTCCTGTCTTTCCCCTTTCTTGTGCACTGAATTTGATGTTCCTGTTGTCCTAAAAGCGGATTTGTTACCTGGTGTGCAATAGACCAATCTCACACACTCAGGAGAGATATTGCTTTATTCTGCGCCGGGTGCTCAGTGGACTTTCCACAAATCAAGCACACCAGATTTGTCAGGTGTGTCCCTTTTATACAGTAACAATTGCATCTAATTTATTAAACTACTCCTACCTAATACATATTGAAACTATCTAATGCATATGCATAGGATTATGTAACTGTGAGACATCAGATGCCTTCGCATGCGCGGCGGTCTCGGGTGGTCTTCGGTGGTCGTTTGAGGAGGTATCCCCTCCTCACTTTGACCACTGAGTCACTCTATATCGGGTCAGTGGTTCATTTTCCTGCCAAGAGGGTTGCACCATCAATCAGGAAGAACAGAAAGGATCAGGATTAGTGTTCCAGGTGAGGCACCATTAAACAGAAAGAGCAGAAAAGATCAGAATGATCTTGGCTGACTAACTTAATTTAAGACAGGACTTTTTAATCTACCACAGGATTTTCTGTATCTGACATCATTCCTATTATTCACTTTTACTAGTAGCGCTGAGGAAGCCCAGGCCTCAGTTGTGCCGGGTACCACACCGGGTCCAGCATGAATTGCAAATGTACCTTTCTGCAAAGAGTATATGATCAAAGAGGCAAAAAAGGTTAGATGGGTACAGGCCCAGGAGCACAGGGGACAGTGAGACATTTTTCATCAGCGTGGTAAGCAGTGGCTTCAAGAACCTGCAGGCAGCCATTTACATATGCAACTCTATAGCCTTGAGGTGATTGTGTTTTAAGGTGGTGGAGAATGAAAACATTTCAGCCCTGCAAGTAAGGAGGGATCCCAAGAATTGCCCATAATGTCACTATAGTACTCCCTCCATGCTGTTTTGATTGGAATAAGAGCAGTTTGATTTAAATCAGCTTGGAAAGGGAAGCAGCTTCTTGGCAGTGTGGGGAAGCCTTTCGCTTTTGGAAGTGAGGGAGACAGACAGCTTGCCTGTCTTGCAGTGTAATTTGTCCTGACATTTGCAGGCACAGTAAGTTCTTACTAACTGCAGTGACACTTGCCCTGTGTGACATAATTCGAAACACTTTTTCATAATACTTCCACTTGCATGAAAGCAGCCAAACTGTCTTTTCTAATTTCAGCCCTTTTGATCCCTTGTCCCCAGTGATAAGTTCTGCTTTGCAGTGTTTCCCAGTGCTGCCTGAAGTAAAAAGATGAGATAGTAGCTAGCAATCCAAGGTTTTCCCCGTCACAACTCGAGGGCATGCTAGAAGTCACTGATCCTTCATGAGCTAAATCCTGAAGGAGCTAGCTTCAGAAGATAGCCTTCCCAAAGCAGACATTAAGACATAGAAGTAACAACAGAGCCAACTAACAATATGGTGTGTTTGTGCTTGCCTCCACTTATTACTACTAACATTGGACACTGGCCACAGAATATTATATTTAAAACTTATCAAAAGGAAAGTGGTATGGAGCGAGATCAGAGTCTTTACAATCAAAAAGAACACATTTGTCTAGTTTTGATGTGGGTCACGAAGTAGGAATTGTTACAACTTTGTTTTTAATTTGTTTCTGCAAGGAGAGTGTCTTTTCTTCAGGAAAGAATACCTAAACACTTGTTGCTACTTAGTCTTCTATTCAAGTAGCATGTGAGATGCTGCAGTTATTTCCTGATGACTAGATGAAAAATACTGTTGTTCTTATAACATTTTGTTCATGCTGATGCCATTGAATATGCATAATTCACTCCCCTTGATCATCTGGCCCTGGCAAGTTTGATTACTATTCCTAACAGCAAGCAATAACATTTCTTTCGGGGTGGTAGGAGACTATTATGTACAATGTGGATGAAAAAAGTCTTAAAGGTGCAGTTAAATACAGTCAAGTGTGGTGGGGAATTCACCAGTAGGTGGAGGAGGTTTGGGAGTATGACCTCTTGTTTGATAGCTGATGTAAAAGTAAACTGGTATACTGTGTAAAATCAGACAGGGAGGTCTGATATAAAGGTAAACTTGCTATGACACTAATCTAAGAGGGCCTGTAAGTACTGGCAAAAAGAAAGAAGTGGGTACCTGCTTATGCAGGATGCGTAGTGCTTCCTCTGGTTTCTTGCCAAACGTAGAAACAAAAGCTGGGACACTGTTAGGTGTCTACTTATTTAGCCTCAGGTTCCTCACAACACAAACAAGTCATGGTTTTGAGGACAACTTCGTATCAGCTCTGCGAGGTGACGAAATGCCCTTATCCCACCCCCTCATACATGGCCACTGAGATTAGCCCAGGATCATGCAAAGCAGAGAACTGAATTCCACTTCTAAAACCGAGTGACAGACCTGGCTATTCACTCAATACTCTTACACCAGCGGGTGGATCTTTCTGCAGAATGAGGAGGCCATACCACTCCTATCCTCAGTTAGATTAAGGATCAGTCAGTTGAATTTCAGCTGCGCATTTCTAGGTCAGATTTAAAGTGAGTAAAAAGGTCACACTTTGTTTCAACTATTTGCTGTTCAGGAAGAGAACTGAAAATAGTAAATGAAGTACAGAAAACTATAGAAATTCAGGAGACACTCAGTTTTGGAGTTCAGCTTCTTACAAGAAAGAGGCCAAACCGAACTTTTAAACTCTTATCTGTCTGCAAAGGTGAGGTTGCAGCTGAGACAGCATCATCTTGTTGTGCTAAAGAGGTCCCTGTAAATAAAGATCCTCGTACTGGAAATTAAGTCAATATAGAAAACACTACAAATGTGTACAGTGTGACTTGTGTATTTATTTCTGTATCAGTGCTGTTAATTACGTTAGATTACTAAAAATGCATTTTTAAAGCTCTGTTTGTGATATAACCTTTTTTTTTCTGTTTTCATATTTTTTTTATTCCTCCTTACATGCATCTGCTAATTGCTTAGATTTAGTTAGATGTATACTGCTTAAAAACGAACCTTTGTAAAAGCCAATGCAAAGTAAAATTCTTTTTTGAACAAGTGTCTGTCAGCATTTAGCATGCCAACAGCAGTGCTAAGAATTCAGAGGAATGCTCGTGAGTAGGAAGGCAGAAGCACATCATGTGAAGTTTCGCAAGTGAAAGTTAGCATCCTCTTTTGCACGTAGTTGGAGTTGTTCATAGCTGCAAAGAGCTAGCTGAGTGCTGAATCAAAGTGCTTAAAAAGTGGGGATTTTGACTTCTAAATGTTCCGTAAAAGCATGTTTTTGTGCATTTCAGTGTGGGATCCAAATTTAAATTGTTGGCATCTTTCTAAATGTGTATTAAAAGGCATGGCAAAATTATATATATATGATAAACTAGGTCAGAAGAAGGAACCGTGATTTCTTTGGCTAGAAAGTGAGACAAAGATGATCTGAGCATAGTCTTATGCACAAGATCTGATTGGGTTTTTTTGCATGGCTTTATCCCAATTACCTAATTTACCCACCTTAAATCTTTCCTTTGGTTTAGTGGAGTAATAGCACTAGCTTTGTTTGACTTTGCAAACAAAATGGGGAAAAATGCATGTGCAGTTGGTGAAGATCCAGATGGTTAAAAATGCAGAGTACTGTGACTTTGGTCTAGTTTGAACAACATAATCAGCAGGCAGCTTTGCCTAGGCAGTGTAGTGAACTACCAAATAAGTATTTAATATCTTAAACCCTCTGTTGGGGTTGTCTTTTGATGACATCAGTGTCATAATTCTTGCTTTCTTTTATAGTTATTCAAAGAAGAGATTGGTGCTTTTTTGAAAGTTATATTCTTTGTCCCAGTCCTTTTTCTGAATGCTCTGAAGAATTGTACTTTTTGCTCATTTAGCTGCATCCACTGCTGGCTTTCCTTGCTCAGCTTAGTCAAATTTTTGAGGTAGAGTATATTGTCTATGAACTTCAGGTGGTTCAGCTAGTCTGCCTTTTATGCTGAGTCGTTTTTCTTTTCCACACCATTCTCCAGAAGAGGCTTTCAAAGCTAAGAATGACTGCAGAGAGTCACCTTGTACTGTTCTTCTCTCTGATTTGGTCTATTAGCTGCTCTTGTGTTGTCTTATGGTAGAGGCAACTATTCACCAAAAATGGTCCATGTAAAATCTTATTCTCAGAGCTTTTCTTTAAATAGGAAGATGTTTTACTTATCACAATGGGCTTATTAATTTGCAATTGTTGCTTCCTCTTTTCAGATGTAATTTTCATGTTCTTGAGTAGAATCTCTCTTAAAATGCTGTTGTCTTAGGCACACGTTGTCTACTTTATTTCCTGATTCTGCCACACAACCTAACAGCTTTCAGAATGAAGGTTATCAGGTACCAACTGGCAGGAACCACCACACTGCTCTTATTTTAGACTTTCTTTGCCAATTTAATAGTACTGTATTCTTCAGTTTTCTGTTTCTCAGCAGTAGCTTACATCTTTCTTCATCTTTCAAACTCCGTATGTTTATGTCTTGCCTTAATTTTCCCCTTTTGGAGAATTTGACATCTTCCACCCTTCCCCTTAGGCTGTTGAAATTCTTCCCTCATCTTACTGAGCCTTTCCAGGTTAATGTTAGCTGTCGGCTTACAGGTGATGAATCTGTTTTTATCCAGCTTTACACTAAGTGGGATCTTCTTTGTGTGTCTCTCCTGGGACTGTGTCATCCCTTGAACTTTTGCTCTGTAGAGAAGTAGAAATATTCTGCTTCTCAGTCACAAAAAAATCAAACACATTTTCATGTTGGTAGTTAGCATTTTATTGTCTTATCTAATTTCAGATCAAATATAGATTTATGTGGTGTCTCTTCATCTACAAGGAAATTATGCTAGCATTCCTGTTCTCTTGTGCTAAACTTACTAGACAGGCATGTGTAACATCATGCCTGTCTCTTGCAGCTTCAATTATATGTATATATATGAAAACAGTGCTTTGTGCTCTTCACACACTCGTGCATAACTTCCTGGTGACTTTCTGCTGGGTGTCTCTTAAGAGTTTCCAGTCTTGTTCCATCCAGCATCTTTTCTAATCTAATGTTGCTGCTCCCATGATTCAAGTTGCAGGACACCTGACTTCCAGGCTTGGAGGAGTGAAGGAAATTTGGAACTTGTTAAAGAAATTTCGGCAAGAAGTGGAGGTGGTAATTTTCAATAGCTCATCCAGCAATAGGTTGAGAAATCCTAGTGCCTGACTTCTCTCTGATGTAAGTGGCACCACTTATTTTAAAGTAACCTCAGGATAAAAGACCAAAATAGAATGACCTGAGGCATGTGCTGTACACTGGGCAGATCAGAGCAAAGCAGTCCTAATGAAATAGCCCCTCTTTCTTTCTTCATATAAGCAGCTCCTGGGAAAGAAGTGTTGTGATTTTCCCCTGCACAAGTGGAAAAGGCTAGGAAAGCGATGTGATAAAACCTGTTAGGGACATGTTCCTTAAAAATTACCCTAGAGTGTTGGCTCTCAAGTATGAAGACTGCTTGCACTGATCAATAGGAGTGTCCAGGTATAGAGGAAGCCGTTCTGCCTATTTTCCTGCAGATCTTTCCCCAAAGAACTGCAAACAATTTCTAACCACTTCAGATATCAGAGGCACAGTCTCATCTAAGGTGCGCGTCTGTTCCAGTGGAGCAAAGAGGAATGTGTTTTAAACAAATGTAGTTCCCCAAGAGAAACTTGTGATCATATCAGAGATCCATTTTTTAGGATCTTGTAATTCTTCGTAGTGAAAGGAGTAATTAAATGCAGGTGAGGAGAATGGTTCTGCTGCTTCTGTCAAGTTTCCTGTGTAACAGGCTAGTAAATGAACAAATTTAAAAAGCTTTTAGGATCTTTGAAAAAAAACAGACAGAAACAGAGGTTGTTGCTCAGTGTAATTATCAGAAGGGCTAGGCAGCTAGGCTTGACTATTTGAAGGATATCATTAGGACCTATCCACATCAGTATCAAATATAGCAAGACATCTTAAAATCTGACACTTTGTCTATAATCGTGTATTTCCCATGGAAGGTGTGATGTTGCTGCACAGAGATATGTTTGGGGAGTGCTTTAAGATTTGTAGATTAAAGTTGTTATATATGAAATGTACAAAGTGTTAGAATATCAAAAGGGTAGGGGTTTATATCTAAGATCAGAAATAAATAATTGGCTACTTCCCAAAATGTGTGTTTAGTTTTCAAGAACCATAGGGTACCGTGTACCAGCAGGGCTCCCTAAGAAGTAAGTTTGGAGACGTGGCTGCCAGCAGTGACTTTTTCTTAAAAGAAAACGGTGATTTTAGATATCAGCAACTAATAGTACAAAACCAGTGTAGCGCTCAATCTGATAGTGCAGCCGTTGTGCTTTGGTTCTGAGGCAGAAGCTTGGCAGAGAGAGTTGGGGAAGGCATTGAGGGGCTGGGAAGATAATTTTCACACCCTGCACAAGTAGCATAAACTCTTTGTTTAATCTAATATCCTGAAATCTGACATGGATAACTATCCATGAGGGATATTCTAAGGCTGTAATTAAGAAGTTTTTATGTGAGGAGAGGATAACTCACTGAAACATTGCAGGAAGGGTAGCTGTGAAAATTTTTCCACAGATTTTTTTAATGCTTTTTATCTCCAGTTTAACCTCACGTTGTACTGAATCGCCTCCATTTTCCCTGTGTGATATAAAATGTGTTAGTGGGTTATGGCAAACACTCAGATCTATTGCAACAAGGGGATCATTTGCTAATTTTCTTCAAACTTCCAGTAATAGTGCTCTGCAGCTGTGGCATACTACCTTGCAGTGGTACAGCAAACTAGTCTAAGGATTTCCAAGTATTTTGTGTGCATTAATTAAACTTCACAATACCCTTCTGAGGCAGTATCAGACTTATGCTAGGCAGTGCTCTGTGAATAGTTATATTGTAATTAATGCAGCTCTTTATGACTGGAAGTAGTGTTGGGTAAAATCATGGAAGCTAGCCCCATCACATATTGTATATCTTCCTCCCAAGGTCCTAACACTGTGGCAACAGGAATGCCAAAATTAGAAGTCAGGAGTGTCAGCTCCTGAGAGAGTGTTTTCATCACTGGGCAGTGTTTCCTACCTTAGGACCTTCTTCTGCGTGTCTGCTTTAACCCACCTTCTTTTTACCTTTGTTGCAGAGAAACAGTCTGGCCCTAAATCAACTTTTAAGTGAAAAGTAATTGCAATCATAAATCTCTTCCGCAGGGGGTTGGCACTGTCTTTAAGTTCGATATACTAGGGATCATACTGAACTGCTTCTTGCCATGTAGTCAGTAGTGCATGAAAATTGACAACATTCAGGCACCTTTTTTAATAGAATGCCCTTACCGATGTGCAAGGCAAGTTAGTTGTGAGTTTGTTGAAAATCAACCAAAACACAGCCACCATTTTTTGTTTCCCTCCTATCCTTCTTTCATGGCCCTCTCTTTTTTTGTATAGATGTTAAAAGCTAAGATTCTCATTCTTTAGAGAGCCTGCACAACTCCAATCTAATATCAGTGGGACTATCATGTCAGGTCTAATACAGGTTTTTTGCTACTGTGTTATAAATGCAGCAAAACTTGTGAAACATGATCGCCAAAGGACTGTTCAAGCTGATTTCTTATCACTGGAGCTTACCATCTGTAGCTGACAGCTGGGTAATCACGTAACTAGGTAAAGGTCAGAAGTAATCCACTACTTTGCATTCTGGCACTGCAGACCCTTTCTAAATACAGTAACTAGCAGCGGAGGTGGCATCTCCCTCATGGCATACACAATGTGATGAGAAAAGTAGCTAACGAAAGCTTAGTTTCTTATTTTGAGAGGGGTTGCCCGATTCCTCTTATTAAATAGCTGGCTGCTCACTGCATTGCTACAACGTCTCCATCATCCAAAATAACATACTGACCAGAAATACTGTTCAGTAACAGAAAAATTAGCTGATACCATACTGCTGTGTGGGTGCGGGCAAGAACTGTTACAAAGATACAGGATCTTTTTTTAAATTAATAATTACAGTGTATTTATACTGTCTTTCAATCCATATAATTCAACAGCAGATGATGAAAAAGATCACAGATATCTTGATTCTTTGCCATGCCAAAGCAGGATTGTTCCTGGTGTCATATTTTCCATTGCTTTGCCCAATACATTTTTCAGTGACTTGAAAGACAGATTGCCCATAACTTTCTCTCTAGGTGAGGCTCAGGTTCTTACATGAGTTTCAATAAGAGGCTCATTCTTTGTTGCAGTAAGCAGTTCATCAATATAGAATGACATTTGCCAAGTTGATCAGGATGAATCTATGCATTTCATGTAATAATGGAGCAGTTTATAAACCTCAATGACTAGATGGTGAAATTGGAAGAGAAAGCGTATGACGCCTTGACTTACAATGGTCTGAAAAGGTAGAGGCATTGCTTCTTGAACATTAGCCGTGTAACCACGTGGCTGTCTCTTCCTGTAGGAGAGCACAACCAGCCAAGTGGGCAAGCGTATGCTACAGGTTGTTAAAACTAACAAAGTTTATAAAGGGGAAAGATGCACTTTGCTGGAAGACTTCTGCCTCAAGTCAGCAAGATTCCTAACTCAAGCTCTCACTGCTTACCCCGTTTATAGCTATACAGGGTCTTTTCAGGTGGTTTATTAAGTGATTGTTTTTAGGGCTCGGCCGTAAACATGAGGCTTTGCATTCCAACCTCTTGGGAAAAATCAGTGGTGAGTAGATTGTCAGCCAGGAGAAGTTGTGGATTCAGTCCCTCATTAGGGAAGTGTCAGTGTTGCATAACCATAATTGCTAAACTCCTTGTAGTCTGGAGAGAGAGGCTGATCTCTATTGTGAGTCCTTTCCCTTTTTATGACTCTTAATCTACATGAAAAAATGGGCAGTCCAGCCTAGTCATATAAAGTTGTCTTAATCCAGGTAAAACTCTTCCTACCTCCTCTCTTATTTTCCACTGTCCACCAAACTTAAGTCCTCAACTAAACCTCTAATTGTATTTATAAGATTACTTTTACAATATTTCCTTTCCTTTTCCCCAAATTACACTCAATCTCTTCCAGAAATAATTTTCAGCATGAAAGTGCTTCAAGTGAGCTCCTCCAAGTGGAAAGCTTTTGTACTCTTATTTAATAGAGCAAAACATATTGAAGGAGTATGAAACTTGAGCCTCTGTAGCTCCTATTATCACTTAGCATAGCAGCTAACGTGAGTACTGAAGTATGTACAATCCAGCTTTTATCCTGCTTGATTAGCAGATCCATCCACTGAATTTTGTTGTTCCTGTTCCTGTAGAACTGAAGCTATTAGCCCAGCCTTCTCAATTCTGGCTAGATAATCATCTCTGTAGGATTAAAAAAAGAAAAAAAAAAGGAAACGGTTTATGCTTAGTTTTGAAAAGAGATGTTAAATATTCATTCCCATTTGTTCTTATCGTTAAGGAATTGTGCTGACAAAAGCACTTCACTCATGAAATAAGAAGAATGGAAGGGAGAGGGGAAGGCAAAATAAATAATACTGAAGGATGTGCATGTGGCTTGGCAAATTGAGCAAGGGGAGGAGGTGGGGTCAGGGTTCCCAGCTTTGATTGCCTGATTTGCTCGGTTCAACTGATTTGCTCTGTGACACAAAGTACCTTCGCTCTTCAGTATACCCATCCATTAGAAGGTTATGTTACCTGATTTAATAAAGGGTTCTGCAGATTATTTGTAAAATGCTTTAGGAACTTTGAATGAAAAGAGTTATGTGTAGA
This sequence comes from Haliaeetus leucocephalus, assembly GCF_000737465.1. Classification (NCBI taxonomy): domain Eukaryota; kingdom Metazoa; phylum Chordata; class Aves; order Accipitriformes; family Accipitridae; genus Haliaeetus; species Haliaeetus leucocephalus. Next base: position 978,845 of record NW_010972589.1, read on the forward strand.
TACGTATGAATGTAGAAATAAATATAGACATGCACCTCAGCCTAGTGCAGTTACAGAGCACAGCATCACTGCCACCATGGAAGGGACTGGAAGAAACCTGCTAGGAGCTGTTAAGTAATTCCTCAAGTCTTTAGACATTTACTGTATGTTACTTTGGCTTGCAGCAAACGTGGGGTGATATTCAGCTTAGAATTCATATTCAGCATGAGAAGAGTTCTGGAGGGAAGAGGAGGAAGTGTGGGGAGAAAGGGTCATTTGTTGAGGTTTTTTAATTCCTTTTGTACTCTTACCCTGTCATTAGAGCCATAATTCATTCTTTCTCTCTTCTAGAGCCCTAGCTATTTACTCAGTGTTAAGCCACTGGCATTTTAAAATGAAAGATTTTCAATAGCCAAGAATTACATCCTGAGGGGAAATAAAAAGCTTTTTCAGGCACGCTTTTCCTCGAAGACAGAGTACTGGGTAGCTGGATGGCTGGTCAGCTTCAGGATGACACTTTTTAGGTGATTATAGCAGCTCTTCTCTGAACACTTGCTTCTCCTACTGCTTATCAATTCCATTTGCAAATCACTCAATTTTTAAACCATTTAATGACTCTGTCTTAAAAAATATTCAGGTTATAGTGATTTGCCAAAAATAACGCCAACCTGCTCTTCCACAGCACTATAGGATTCATTCCCCTTGCTTTGTATCTGCTGTGTATTTTTTCCTTTAGTTTCTTTTTCCTCCTCTTTCCTCAATTTCAGCTGTCCTTGTGACAGTGGTGTTCAGATGGAGTAGAAAGCAAGGGAAATAGTTCCCTTAATACATTTTTGCTGCGCGATTGGGAGAGAAGCCTTTAAGTATGTGTCAGCAGGGAGGCAGGCAAGAGGTAACAGATGGCATGAAAGGCGAGCTAAGAAGCCATGAACATACAAGGGAGCAGTATTTCTCAAAGAAAGATAAGTAATGTTGTCAAAGCAATATGCAGGGGAAGGAAGACAGTTGGACACCTAAGGCAAAGTCAGTCAGAGCTTGAAAGTGATCTAAACACCAGTCTTCCCAGACAGAACATTCTCCCTGGTGAGTGGGCCGTGGTGAGCTGCTGGCTACTTGGGACGAACCTTTGGTTTCTAGATCAAAAGACATACAGACCTCTCAAGTACTTTGATTCATGCTTCTTGGATGTTCAGGGTGGAGCCACAACCTGTCCTAAGCCCTTAGGCCATGTGGCAAGGGAGAAGCTACGGTGCTGCAGCTGGAAGCTTTTTATCTTACCTAGCCAGTGTGGCTGCATCAGTATGAATAAATTAAATATGGCCGGCATGCCCAGAGTCATTCTTGGGCCCTGAGCACAGCTAGCTACATGCAGCTCATCCCTATGTGATTAAACTTTTTTAGCTTCCAGAAGATAGCCACATGTAAACTGCTTGCTTGGGATGGTATCTGCACATTGCTAACTCCCAAAGTGTGCCTGAGAATTGTCAAAACCAGGCCAGTGACCATTTGAATGATTTAACAGCATTGATGATTGATTTTCAGCGCCCAGGGTGCAACAGGTTGGCCTTGTCTGAAGGGTATGGAAAGGGTTGCAAAGCTGATGTTGCAATGATAATGTAAGGTCAGACATAGGCAGTGAGGATGCACAGTGAGACATGTTGATCTTGACAGTGCCACTGTGGTGTTTTGGGTTGACTTTACCCCACCTTCAGGAACTGAGAGAATGTTTTGAACAAGTTTTGCTTTTGAATGTCTGCAGTTTGTTTGAGCCCGAGGAGCTCAGTTGGCAAAGCGAACAGGGACAGATTGCAAGTCGTCTTCCACAGAACTGCTTCAATTTTTCAGACCTCTCTGCACGAGGAAAACAAGATTCTTGGGACTTTATTCCATGAGGACCAGCCATAAAACAACACTTAAAAGAGGCACTTTTCTGTCGATTGCACTTGCCAATGCCATTATATGAATGTGATCCTAATGCCTGTTTGCAGCAGCGCTGTAAGCAAACTTATACCATGGTTTATTTCTAACTAATTAAAGTCTTATTTAGGAATGAGTCATTTGTACACCAGAATGATTTATTTATTTATTTTAAATCACAGAGACAGGCATTTCATACTGAGGTCTGCTGCCTCTGTAGTGCAACTTATTATCCCAAAAATGGTCTGGGGTTGCTTCTCTCTGAATCCAAGCATCTGTGACGTTAATGTTACTGCATTTTGTAATTGGTACTTGATAGTTTAAGTGGATAATCAGCTAAGACATAAATGCAGCTTACCAGGAAACAATTGAGAATTTAGGATAATAAGGGTGATTAGACACTGTGTTATGCCAGTCTCATGCTAAGATAATTCTACTGAGTTGAAGTTGTGCAAATAATGCTGTAAGATACACAGTGGTCAGGCAGACCCCCTTCACGTTTGCTTGACTGCCTACCTTTGAGCAGACACAGTCTAAATGGTAGTAAGCTCCTGTTAGTGAGAAAGATTAAATGCTTCTCAAGTCTAGGATTCTAGACATTGCTTCCCTGAGATCTTTGCAACTTCTTTAATAAAGAAGTTTGAAAACCAGTTAATAACATCCCATAAGAGTTGTTGTTTCAAATACTTTTCTTCTGTTACCTAGGCTTAATATTTTAGATTAAAACATGAAAGGAGAAGCATCTTGTCCAGCATTACATAAACCTGGTGGCTTTTAGCATTCACTGGGAATCCTTGTTTGCTGCTAAAGCAGGTGTTAACGCTCTGCAGAGGAGAGAACCGCGCGTGTTCTGCTGGTGGACAAGCACAAGACTGACAGTGCACGATTTGGTCAGGCTCTTCATTCAGGTCCCAAGCAGTGGAACCACATGGTCCACTCAAGAGCTGTTTTGGGGAAAGGTGAATAAATAAAGCTTTAAATTACCTTTGTGACTTCCAGGCACAAGGCTTCATGGGGACCAATTTAGTCTCTGGCACAAAAGATAACAGCCTGATTGCCTGGGTACCAGAGGGAGGCAACACAGAGTCTGGTGTGGCAGGCTTCATTTTGGGATGTAGTTTCTCATGGTGTTATCCATAGCACAGGAAGGAGACCACTCACTCTGGTGTCCCAAGGACTCATTCTGGACCTGTTCCCCATGCTATGGAGGTGGAGAGCAAATGGAGAGCGTCCAGTGGTGATAATGCTATTTATTTTTTTTTTCCTAGAGTGTGCAGTGCTTCCCTGATACCAGGAAGTACTTCTACTAAGCAGATTGACCTGTCAGTGCCTTGTGTTGTTCTGGGATTCAGGTAACCTGAATTGTTTGGATCCATTTGTCAGATTCCTCTGTGCTTATTAGGCTTGTGAAATCCACACTGATGAGCAGTTAATGCTGTCTCCAAAAGTGCTGGCTAATGCCCCAAGTGCCTGTTTGGCATGCCCTTGACAACTTCAATGTCATAGGAGCAGCAGCTGGAGCTGTATGTTCAGTGGCCATGTGATGGTTGGTTGGGATGCATTAGACATATGCTGCGTGTTCAGGGCTATTTAAAGGATTAATTTAGATGAGCCATGCAGCTGAACTGAAGCTAGTGATCCTCAGTCTACACTCATTACTCTGCTATACTTAAGCACGACAAACTATTCATCTTATCCCATGCTTATTTTTCCTCCCAAAAATTCACTGGGGGGAAAAAAAAAATAATAGAACAGCCTTCATGGCTGGTTAGAAGGGAAAGAATGAATTCATTTCCTCCAGGGAGGGAAATGCAGGCAAAACTTGCCTGTTCTAGGCTCTGTCTGGCGGAAGCCAGCTGGCCAGCCTGTCTGGTTCATAGCTCTGAATGAGCCACAGCACGGGCTTCTCTTACCCAGGGAAGACATTGGGTTGAGAAGGGGGGCTTTTCTGGGGTAATTAAGGTACAGGGCAAAGAAAATTACTGTTTAGGAAATAGGCTGCTGGTGAAGTGATAGCTTTTTAAAGCAATCTGATGGAATGAATGCTTTTTTGAAATAACGTTGCCAAATTTCTTCTTTATCTAAAAGAAAGTCTATATATTGGGTTATTCTTTTATCTCTTTACAACAGACTTTCTTCTCCATAATGGTACTTTTTTTTTTCTCTTTTTTTTTCTGTATAATGAGGGTCATTTCACTGTGTCTCCTCTTTTCTCCAGGCATAGGAGGTTTCACTTTTTGCTTTCTTTGAACTTAATAGATATAAATGTGGTTGTTAAGATGAGATTCTTTTTTTAATACTTTGTTTGTAGAAGTATGGAAAAAGTCCTGAAAACTGTTGTCCAAGAGGAACTGGCTCCCATTTGAATTTTTGCTTTGATGCCAAAGTAATTTCTGTGAAGGGATAGCTCCAGTCTCTTTGCAGAGTTTTGTCACTAAGAACATGGCTGAACTGATTTGAGTAGTATCTGGTAAAATTGGCATGATACTTAACCCGTGGAAAAAACCACTTCACGTCGTTGGCTTACTTCCTAATAACAGCAGAATACTGTTTCCATCAAAGTTATAAGATCCTGAAAAGTTTCCTAATAAATATCTAATTGCAACTGTGTCAGTGGATTGGCATCGCTATGAGTCAGGAAGACTGAGATAGTGATTTCTGTCCATTTTTGGGGGTACTAACTGTACATCTGCCTGACCTCCTATCAAGCTGCTATTGCTGCCTGGGCTATATATGAAATTTCTAATAGACCAGTTTTTCCTTTTCCCCCCACATCTTTCTGTAGTGTTTGTTTTATTTGTTTATGCATGTATTTATTAATTTATCATGCATCCAGCAAGATGAATCTGTCTGGTCCTCACACAGCATTTTTCCAAGGAGAAGTGGAAAATCCCACTATGACGATCATAGCCCAGCTGCACATCTTAAACCCTATTGCAGCTCTGAACAACTCAGTTGTACAATTTAAATAATGAAGTAGAGCTCAAATGTTTTTACTGCAACCAAACAAATAGACACACATTGAACATGGCCCTGCCACTGTAAACTCACGTAAACCACTAGGAAATATCATATTTAATGGTGCAGTTAAAAACCCAACAGCCCTATCTCAGCATGGCTGTCACATTTATATTGTAACCGTGTTTTATGATGGCCACGGTTTTTATTGATGACCCTTACTACCCATATAAAATATGTTTTCTAGCAACTGTATTATCAAACTGACATCACCCCCCACTTCCCCCTCCTTTCCTACTCCACATCCAAAGCCCCTTTTCACAGTAAATTGATTTAGGCATTTCACCTGTTTAGATATTTTTCAAAAAACATCACTAGTAAGTTAAAAGTATGAGATGAAATTATAACATTTCTTATAGTTCCCCTCACGCAAGAGTATGTGGCACAGAACTTTATGGGAAGGAGATGTCAAATCCAAATGCTTACATAGCAAGAAAAACGAATCCAGCTCACACTAAAGACCATAGAGGCTGTTTTGTGAGATTTGGGGATGATCTCAGCTTTGGTAATGAACTGAAGAGAAATCACTTGAAAAATCGGGGCCGTTGCCTTGTTCTTTTGGAGGAAATATACTAAGCTTACAGTTAAATAGCCATTTCCAGTATGGTCAGCTGAAGATGGTGTTAAAGGAAGGAAGTTTGGTTAAGTTCAGAGAAGCCAAACTGGCAAGTCAATAGGATAGGGTTTTTTGGATGACTTTGGCACCTTTTACATCCTAGTTCTAGCAATGTTGGAAGTACTGTGTGAATAGTGTTCCTATGGAAAAAAAATAGTATTTTACTTGTAGTCTGGCAGGAATGGAGAGATCTGTAAGCTGGTTAAAATGAAAGCCCAAGAAAGTTGTTTGGATTGGGTTGCTGCCTGAGGAAAGCTTGCTCTGAATGTTGGACTATGTATTACTTTGTATTAAAAATTATTCAAAATGTGTCTTCGCTAGTAGATTTTGAGGAAAAATCCTACAAGACTGGATTTGTTTTGGGATATCAGCTGAAGGTGCATTGCATCTTGGGATGGCAAGTTATTTGGATGTTTTCTGGTAGGAAACCTGATTTGGTTAGGAAAATTAATTATAAATGCCAGGTACACTCATGGCTGGAGTTTGGTCTGGAAACCTGCTGAATTTATAGTCAGAATTTAGTCTTAGGTGGGATGAGAAATGGAGCAGGCTAAATAATCTTTCTAGCTAGATGGATGAGCAGTTTCTCTAGGAAAAAACAGCTGACTGATTTTTCCCTTTAAAAGTAGTTAACGTTTTTCAAGGTCTCTTCCTGGACTTTTACAAGCAAAGCATAAACAACGAGGGATGAATCTTCAGTGCATCTGCTTCACACCAGCCCATAAGAAGCAGCGTGCCTCTCAATAGATGCCTAGCCCCTACTGTACTGGCAGTCATTGCCTGCACACGTGCAGCAGTTCTGCTTGTTTCTAGTTGTGTTGAACAGACTGCACTTTGGTGTGTTTAATCCACAGGGCAGGTCTTGTACAGTTATCTGGGCATCTACAGTCGTCAAATGCATTTTAAGTATGAGCTAGTCCTCTCTGACCAGGGCTGTTCAGTGTCCAAAAATTCCAGACAAGGAATTGAATCTTTTTTTCCTTGTCTGTACAACTCTTCAAGCAGTAAAAAAAGGACATAAAGAGGAAAACGGAGTAGGCCTAATTGAGGTCATCTGTTGTGATAGGCTTTGATTTCAAAGCAAGGCTGATAATCTTGAGGCTTCTGAGGTCCTTGACTGCAAGGAATTGCCCAGTCACATTGGCTGCATGCTCTGTCCCATTGCTTGTCCTCCCCCATGGGCTATGCAGTTCATAAATAGGATCATGTTCTCTCTTGCTGACTTCAGTGGAAGCTTGGTGTGGGTTCACTTGGAAAGCTGAAGATAAAAAACAGAGGTGGAAAGTAGAATCAGAAGTGCTCTCGCCTGTTTTGTCTGAGGAGCAGCAAGTTGTTTACTGACCTTTTCTTGCTTTAATGATCTCTGTGTTCCACCTCTTATTCTGGGAACCTCTGCTTATCTATTGGTACCCATGACTAGAGAGCATTATCCTGGACACTTGGATGACAAAGAATTGTTTATTTACCACCTAAGCAGCTGCAGTTTTGTAGTGCAACCTTTGAGGATGAGAAGAGCACATGATGGACACTAATTGGAAGGCTTAGACAACTGAGCAGTACCTGCCTTGAATTATAAACCTGTGCTGTGCGCCACACAAGATCTGTAAGATCAAGGCAGAAAACCTCACTGAGAGCTAGGATAGAGTTTCAGAGACTGCAGAAAATCTGCTGGCAGTCCTTGAAATGCCTCGCTGAATGGCCGCTGCCAGGGATGAGTGGTAGATGTGCCTCTCAACTGCATCTGCCTGAAGAAGAGTAAAAAGTTTTGATGTGCTGTTGGGGAATTCCAAGTTGTGTGGTGTTAGTTCTGCATGCACTGCCAATCTTTGTGAACTTAAGAGAGGGCTAAGCCTCAAGACCTGAGCAGGCTGGGTTTTTATGTGTGGAGTTCTGCAGAGACTGCTTTGTAGATTGTTTTTTAGCTAGCTATGAAGTTTACAAGCCATGATGCATAGATGGATGAAACCCAAATACCAAAAGTACGGACAGTGAAAACAATTATCTCACCATGAGGCACAAAAAGGGACCACCTTAGTGGCTAGCTGCTTTTCTGTGAGCAGGGTATCAGGGGTAGAAACCAAACATCAATTTTAGTGGGACATTCATGGCAGCAACGATTGTCACGTGAGGGGAGACAGTGAGGAGGCAACAACCTGATGGAGAATTACCTTGTCATTCTCCTAGGATGGCAGCATCTGAGATAGGGGAATTAGAAGAAATGCCACTTGTATATCACAAGATGCATTCTTGTTGTAAGGACAAATGCAGTGATATTTGCCATTTTCCTTTGCAGTGCTGCCTGACAGCCAGACGGCTCTCAGGAGCAGTATGGTAGCTTGCAGCAGAGAAAGGGTTGCTGGATTGTGGTCACTTTTGGTGGTTTCACCAGTAGACACCAGCTCAGTGACAAGTTCCTGTGTTTTCTGCGTCCCCCCTTCAAAGGAGTCATTGCCCTTGCCCTCCTTTTTCTTTGTAGATGTCCAGCAGTCTGTGATGAAATATAAATTTAGACTATTGTCCTGTGCCAAAAGTCTGTTCAATGTTTTCATAATGCAGCTAGAGTGATTTTAGGCATGTGTTTCTTTTCTTTGACCTGCTTGCAAGTCATGTTTATGCCTTAAAGAGCATATCGTTCAGTGTACTGCTTGGCCATCTCTGTGATACCCCCTTTTCAAATGCGTTGTTGATTTGTGTCTAAAGATGGGGAAACTTTTTAGTCTTGGCCCTTCGCAGAGGCACATTCAGTATAGATACCCACTTGGTAAATAAAGTACAAGGCTAGATGTAAGGAAAGAGTTGTTTGCTTGGCTTCTTGCTCCTGGGGCACAGGAGCCCAAAGAGAGAGAACCGGCATCAAACTGGAGTGTAGTGGCTGTGTGGCTTTTCAGATGCAGAGTGACTGTGCAGCAGACTTCAAAGGCAAAGTGTAAAGCAATACAGGAAGCCTAGTTGTCAGCCCAGGAAAATACCGTGGAGGAAAATCACATACACACAAAATAAGTATTTTGTGACATACCTCATATACTTCTGTACCTGCTTTTGCTAGGACTAATGCTTGAGACGTTTTGATAACAGGGCTGATGTTATTTTGATGAAGTGATTTTTACATAGAGGCAGCCAGCACTGGTTGCCCATGTAGACAGGCTTTTAGCATGGGGTATGCCCCTACAGGACTGTTTTGGGGATGTGTTAGATACATCTCTTACTATATAGGGAAAATGGTATTTTTTTAAATAACATATGCATGACAGGTTTTCTAACCCAGGTATCTGAGATGCAGGTCTTGCTTTCATGGAAGTTCCAGGATTAGAGGCTCACGTGTTCCTGTACAACAAAAAGCTCTTCATTGCTATGTGTGTCTCATCTCAGTATGAAATGTTGACCTAAAGCCTTGCTTGTGTTTCTTCTTGTATATTCTGGCAGCAGCGTAGCTGTTGCTGCTGCTGCATGAGTAACAAAGGCTTCCTCTTGCCATCTGTCATGTCATAATTTTCAAGATCCAACCACAGCCCTCCTGGTGCGATTCACTTCGAATCATGATTGACATTAATAGCTATTTTTAAAAGTCAAAAACCAGGCTTTATTTTTGACAAGGGGAGCATATTGGATTGCTACTGAACTCATTACAATAATTTACTCGAGTCCAGGAGTCCTGGTACAGTGACATTTATGACAGCTTTGTTTCAGCATGCACACTTACAACTGCGTTCTGGCTGCAGCGGGCTTGCTCTGATGCTTTGAATTCAATGCCGTGTTTTGAGGGTCGAAGAAGGAAGAAGGGAAGAGGCACTTGTGGAGAAAGTAAACACCCTTTTTAGACAGTTGTCCTTTGACTGTGTGGGGGAACATAAGTGAAATGTAACTCTTATGCATTGACTTTAGCCAATTTTTTGTTTGCGTAGATGGAGATACCTTTCCTTCTCTAAGCTGCAGCATGCTGGCAGTGGAATGCACAGGGAGTTGAGATGTTTTCTGCCTGTTGAAAATACCAGAAATGCTCTGCAATGGTACTAAATCCCTAGCTGTTGCAACAGGCTCATTACATGCTTGAGAAAAGCAGACTTTTCAATTAGCCTTTTGTCATTCATGCCTGGTTGCTTTTCATTTAATATACAGTAAGTAGTTAGGAGAGATACAGCCCAAAAGTTTGATTCAACTTTGAAGCCAAGCTAGAAATAAAATGCTTTGGAAAAAAAAAAAAAAGGCAAGCAGACTTGTATGAACTAAGTTGGCAGAAGTAAATATTGCAGTAGCTTTAGTTGCATTGATTACAAGAAAAAGAAGGGACAGCTGTGAATGAAGTCCAAAGGACAACAGCTGCGGCCTGAAAAATCAATATATTAGAATAAATTGTGTAAAACACTGGCTGTAGTTGAAAAGCATGTTCTGTTGAGAAAATTTTTAGAAGTAGGTATTGCACTTCAGAACTTTGCTTTTCTATTCAGTAGTTTTCCTCCTTCTGTATGTTTTTAATAATTTATGAACAAACTAAAGGAAACCTTGAAGCTATGGGGGTTTTGTGGCAAAATTCTAGATTTTTTCAGTACTCAAAACACAGGACAACTTTAAGGTTAAATGACTACCCAGTAGCATCTAAGTCTGTCACCAAAATTGGCCCTACTATTTCTATGCAATGTTAAGGATGTTTTTTTTATTATTATGAGCCTGTTTCTGGTCCTTATAATAAAGTTTTTAAAGGGTTCCCTTCCAGCACTCTGCCTCATTTATACAAAGTTGTGAGTTTTAAGGGCTGGACTGATACTGAAATTAAACAGAGCTCTCATCTGTGCTGTGTCAGACATGGAATAAATAATAATAAACAGTAAAGACTGGATGAGCTCAGAAATTCTGCATAGATAAATAACGGGATAAAAATCAGGTTTGTGCAGAGTCAGAGGCAATTTTGACTTTAAGCCAAGCATCATAATTCTTAATGAAACACATTACAAAGATGTAAGTTTATGGAATAGTTTGTGAAAACAGCAAGCTATGAAAGGCATGAGTTCTTACAGGACTATATAGCAACATGATACGTGAGTAGAATTGACTATATCTGATTGTACCCAATGCAACTTCTAAAATAAAGCAAAACTTTGAGGAGGCATTTGTCATTACAGCCCTCTGTCAAAAGATGGGACAGAATATACTCATCCTGCCATCTCCGCGAGCACCACTAGTATCTAGCTGACAAACACTACAGGTTTTCTGGCAAAATTACACTCATGGCTGCAAGAAAACAAACTCACATTTGAATAAGTGCCTTGGATCATGGTGCCCACAAGCACATAGCACAGCCCTGAGGATGTACAGCCAAGCTATTGTTTGTGTATGTAGAAGAGGTTTTTTTTCTTGTAACCAATGCATGAACACTTTTGTAGGTATTTCTTGGACGTGTTTTTGAAAACTTGGTAATGTAACGTATGTTGAAGCCTATCAAATTAGAGTGTCTCTTGGCAGGAATTTGAAATTTCTTCTGAAGCAACCCTCCTTTTTTGAGCTGACTTAGCAAAGTGCCTCGACTGCTCTGTAGCATTCATGCTCTGAATGCAAGTTTGAAATGCAAAAAAGGTGTCTGTTTTAATACTACTGGCCAGGAGCGGTGAAGGGAGTGTAATTCTTCTCACCTTCAACTTAGTTCAGTGCTTCTGGTTCTTGCCAAGAGAGTATAGGAAGAAGAGTCCTCAGTTTGGAAACAACTTATGATTTGTCTTTGACTAGTTTTGATTTCAGATCCATGACCAGGTGAGATGCCTGACCAGGATGTAATGAGAAGATCATATTTTGAAGGAAAAAAAAAAAAAGTGGAAATAGTTGGGGCAAAAACTTTTAAGCATTTCTGTACATAATACAGAATATTTTTTTTCAAGTACATAAGTGAATATTTTCTTTAAATTTTGTAATGACCACTATGTTCTTTTTTTATGATCATACATACTAAAAAGCTGAAAAGTGAGATACAGTAAGGCAGAAAATTTTGACCAAAGTTGGTTTTCTTTTATTTGGAAAAAAAACCCTAAATAAAATATGAGACTTAGTTAGTATTATCCTTGATAGCTGTGAGGCGTGTTGAACAAGGCATATGTAATTGTATCTACAAGCAAAAGAGAGTTCAGTTACTAGTTGAAGGTTTCCTACTCAAGAGCATGCCCCCGCCAGTATGAGTAGACTCGTGGTGGCAGCACTGTGGTCATGGAGCTGACAGTCTGTAGATCCCTGGGTATCACTGAGCTATTTCTAAATGTTCTACAGCAGAGATCAAAGTGAAGTAAGTTTACTGTCAGGAGGCTTAAATTTGCTTGAGACGCAGTCTCAACTCCATTGGAAAATACCTAGGGGGGTCTGCAAATGGAGAAAGATTGAAAATCACTAGACTACACAATTATGTATGTATGTTTATAACGAGGAGCTTATCTAACCCCAGATAAAAGCTCTCAAGGTAGGTTATTTTAACAATTGGCTTCATGTATATACTGGAAAAGAAAATGCCTTTCTTCTGGTTTCTTCAGATGAAGAACATTTGAGCATCAGATATTGACTTGTGGGGAAAAAAAAACAGATTGCTTATGAGAGCTCTCCTACATGACTGATCTGTTTTGAACTATTTTAGCAAACAGACAGAATGCTTTCGTGGTCAGCCATCAACTAACAAGTCTTTTAAATCAATTATTTAGATATCAAACACTACCTTGGCACAACTGTTACCTTCTAGCAATGACTTTCTAAGTAGATTGTACTCCAGAGAGAAATCGAAGTGTCTATCTGCTGTTAGCGTGACTTATGTTTCAAGTGTTGTGCATAACTTCAACAATATTTGCATACTCAATTCTAACTATTTACAAGAGAAGCTTTTTAGTTTCTTTTCCTTACATGATGTGTGACATGGTTAACACAGACCAAGTTTTAATGGATAGAGCTAGTTACTACGATAAGGATGCTTTCTCAGACTATGCAACTGAGGCAAGTTTCATGCATAAATTTATGTTTAGATGTTAAATGCCTACTTTTGTTTAGAGACTGAGGTGATCACATATATAAATATTTGTAGACATGTTTCCTTAAGTGAATGGTTCTAAACTGTGAGGCTAGACTAGAAACTACTAATAGGCTAGATTTTTTTAGGAGATACCAGTATGCTGAATAATCTATTGTTTTACCTTGGTTTCAATGCATTGAGATACCTGTTGTCATTTTTTAGTACATGCATATTAATATTCTAGGGTGGGTTTTTTAATTGACTTGTTTTATATTCATGTTTGAATGAAGAGTACTTGTGAGCTCTGGCTTTTCTCAATGTCGTTTTAAAGAAACAGGTTACTATAAAGTTGAGGGAGGCTAGTCCTATAGACTCTGTACCTTGCATATGTGAAGAACTCGGAGTACCAGGAGGATTTTTGCAAGTTATCCTATGTCTTCATTCAGCTACCTTCTGCTAGAGATAGAGCTTGTGATGACGGGGGTACTTTGCAATTGCTACAGATCTCTCTGTTAATCATCCATGTAGTTATGTCTTATTTTGCTCACTGAAGATCTCTTTCTTAGCCCCGGTCAGCACGGGGAAAAGTGTTGTCTGCAACATCTCTTCCTTTTGCATGTATTCTTCTAATGTCACAAGATAGCATCCTTCTGAGGATGTTAGATGGCAGAGGATTCCAAACATATCCTCGTAAAATAAAATCTTCCACTTCAAATTGTCATTAAAGACTCTTGTTGTGGTTTACCCCCAGCCAGCAACTAAGCACCACGCAGCCACTCACTCACTCCAACCCCACCCAGTAGGATGGGGGAGAGAATTGGGAAAAGAAGTAAAACTCATGGGTTGAGATAAGAATGGTTTAATAGAGCAGAAAAGAAGGAACTAATAAAGATAATGATAACATTAATAAAATGACAACAGTAATAATAAAAGAATTGGAATATACAAATGATGCGCAGTGCAATTGCTCACCAGCCGCCGATCAACGCCCCGTTAGTCGCCAAGCGGCGATCCCCTCACACCCACTCCCCCCAGTTTATATGCTAGATGTGACGTCACACGGTATGGAATACCCCATTGGCCAGTTTGGGTCAGCTTCCCTGGCTGTGTCTCCTCCCAACTTCTTGTGCCCCTCCAGCTTTCTCGCTGGCTGGGCATGAGAAGCTGAAAAATCCTTGACTTTAGACTAAACATTACTTAGCAACAACTGAAAACACCAGTGTTATCAACATTCTTCTCCTGCCTAGCTGAAAAACATAGCACTGTACCAGCTACTAGGAAGACAATTAACTCTATCCCAGCTGAAACCAGGACAGTCTCCACGGGGAGAGGAGTGCCCTAGAAATAGCTGTTCCAGGAGAAGTGCCTTCTACATTTTAATCACCGACCAAGTACCAAGTCATAGAATCATACAAATGGTGGTCAGAAGGGGTCCCTGGAGGTCATGTAGTCTAGCCTCCAGCTCAAAGGGTGCTACTGCCAAGAGTAGATCAGGTTAACTGTGGCTTTGCCTCGCAAAGGTGGAGATTCTGCAACCTCTCTGAGTGAAGTAGTACTCCAGCAAGGTCATTTTGCTCTTGGACAGGAGGTTCAGCTAGTAATCAGCTGGTGTTTCATGAGCAGCCAGTTCTAGGCAGGAGGAATTAATCTCTTAAACTGTAAGACCTACACTGTAAGTCAAAATACTTTCCATAAGTAGGCGTGCTGAAGGAAACAGGGAAATTCCATGCTGGTTTCCTTTAATCACTTTAAAACTCAACAGAGGAATTTGGAAATCAATTATACAGACATGACTCCAAGCCAGTACAGCTCTTCTGGAAACAGTAGAATTTCTTCTTCTCATTTTGCTGATCACATCATGAGGAATCTGAAGCAACAATCTGAACAAAGTGGAGCTTAGGCAACGTTTTATCAGCAAAACAGTTATGGATTTGTGGTTAACAGTGTATCGACCATGTATTTTAGTGCAGTTGGCAGTTTTATCCTTTAATCTGCTTGTAAACCCTTCTCACTGGCTTGTAGGATAGGCTTTCTCAAAATACGTAAACTGCAGAGGGGATTGTGTGTCATGTTATGCTGAGGTGAGCATCTCTTGTGGTTAATATGATGCTATTTCTTCATATTGGGACTATGGAAGTAGTTTGATAAATAGTGTAGTTATTGTTTTAAATAAAAAGAAAGGGCAAGAACAGAGTCGAGAGTAGGTCAAGCTGGACTGGGCTAGATACCATACTAGTTGGTTTGAAAATATATTAAAATGTTGGAATGAACCCAACAAAATCTGTACTGGGGCAAGGAAATATATTAAGCGCTATTGCTTTCAGAAGTAACTCCTGATTTCTGCTCGAAATAAGACTAAGTACAGAGAAGTAACAGTGACAGAGATCCTTTGAGATCCACTGTTGCTTTTGCTGTGTGTAGAAACTCATCAAGATTCTTTAAAAATAATTTCCACCGGAAATTTTATGTGCCTTTTGCAAGCAAATTTGCCCATGTCTTTTAATTTCAAGAATGAGCAATTGTTTTAAGTTGCAACTCTTAGATTATGGAATACACCTGCAAATACACAATATTCATTACAACAATACAGCAGGATTTTTTATCTAGTTGTCAGGAATTTGCCCTCCCGAGAGAAGCATGCCTGAGGGCAGGTCTTGCTTTGTGCACCACGTCCCTGGTGAGCCCTGCAGTATAGGTCTGCTTAGTCGGAGGTGGACCTCTCCTTACGGCAGTTGAGTTTGCAGGTTGCCACGAGCGTTAAGCAGTTTGAAATGTGTTCTCACATTTTAATAGCAGCAAGTTCCTGCCCTTCAGGGCTGGCTGATTAATAAAGTTACTGTGTAGAAATGGATAGTGGACAGATGAAGTGCTGCTGAAAAGCTACATTGTGACACAGTATGGAGGAATAAAACATTTCCAGGGCTTTCATTTGTGCTGCATTATGTGAAATGGATGAGAAATGTTTTCTTTGTTCAGTCAAGATTTTTGTTATGAGGCAGCTAGGTCACCAAGATTGGCTTATAATGAAAACGGGAGGGGAATATGGCTGAATCCTCATTGCTAGCCAAAAGCAGGAGTGAGTGAACAGTACTTCGTTCATTCACAACTGAGAACCATGAAATGGCACAGAACACAAGCTTTCTGTTTTATAAGAAAACCTAGGTAGAGGGCTCTTTGTTCTCATTATGAATAGGCATCATACTTTGATTGTATGTACAGTCACAGATATTTCAGGTCGCAGAGCTGTGTTGGTATGATTAGCAGTGGCCCTCCCTGGCAATCCATGCCAACTCTGTAGTACTTGCATCCCCTTATTACATTGAAAAGTAATGACTAAGAAGTCTGTTTTTCTTTCCCTCTCTCTCTCCTCCCTCTAATGGGTTAAATGTTTTCTGTCTTTGTAAGAAGGGAATCCATACAAATGGCTAAAAATCCTTGAAATGTATGTCATGTTTTTTTCAGTTAAAGGTTTTTTTTTGATGACAACACTTAAGGTCTATTATGTAGTTAAGAATCCTAACCTTCCTCTAAGGTAGGTAAGTCATATTCTCTCCATTTACAGCTAAACTGCAGTAAAGAGGTAAAGTAGCTTGTCAAAAGCAACACAGAATAATTGCCAGAGAGGAGGCTGGTACTCACAAGTTCCTAATGCCCACTGGAGCATATTTTGAATGACTGGACTGCTGTGTCCTGACATAATAATACGCGCATGTGATTTGCATGTAGCCACACAAGTGAACAAGAATGCTGTTTTCTGTATTTCTTGACTGTTTCTTCATGCCAGTCATATGCTCTTCATTTAACCAGCACTATTTGCTAATATTTTTGTTAGCCCATTGTGTATTTTTTCAGGTTTTCTGAGTTCTGTGTCATTGACACACTGAGAATGTCATAAATTGCTAAGCAAAGGGCAAGAGTCAACTTCAATAAATCCCTTCTTGAGGCCTTTTCTTCATTGGGTACAGATCTCTCTGCACCGTGTACCAAAGACTAGTTGATTGTTTGGTACAGTAAATCAAACCTGTGATGGAATGGGTTATGAAATTCTTCAAAGGGTTGAAATAGTAATTTGCTTTCGCTGGTAGGGCTCCTCATAAATATGTTTGTTTACCCCTTTTCAGATTGTCTCCATTGATCATTGTTCAATGCTTTGTTTCCTTTTCTCTTTTACTATTTAAAACTTACTTTGTTTTCTGCAAACAAGGCAAAATAGTTTGTGCATAAAGAGCAGTGTGAAGTATTACCTCTCTGTTCAGAAAAATATGGAAACAAATCCAAATAACTAAGAAGTGTACAAAATTTAAAAAGGAAAAATACTGTGCATATATGTAAGTACATAAATACATGTGCAGATAGAAGTAAAGTCACATACCCATGCACACTTTTCCTCAGTCGCTCCAACTGCTCTAGATGCATCTTGTTCACAATTGTATTTATGAACATATTGACTCATGTACATCCACACTTATTTTTTTTCTTGTATCAGAGGGGAAAAAAATGGTGTGAGATGAGGTTGACATTGTATGATAGGTCCAGAAAGAAAGGGGTACTTGTTCTATGTGTTGAATGCTGGCGAAACGAAAGGTCCTCCTAGTTTGTACTTTTGCCGAACTCTCTGAGCTGAAGCTGCAGGGATTAAGTCCCTACAGCACTCTGACAAGAAGAAAGGGGGAGATAGACATCCCAGACACTGGCAAACACATCCGAAGACCTTGATCCAGTTAAAACTGCTTGGAGTTTGATATGGGGAAAGCATCTAGCTGTTTGTGCCTGCCATAAAGAGAGTTTTGTTCTTGCATCGGTTCATTGGTACCCACTAGCAGCTAGCTATGACCATGCATGCTACATGCGCACGTGGCAGGGACAAGGCAAGAGTTTGGTTTTGTCCATGCTCCTCTATTGACCTCACAGACACCTGTGGCCAATGCTGCCAAATCATGGCAAAAGGATTGCTGATTGCAGTGATGTTGCATCTCTGGGGTGGCACTGGCACAGTGCGAACTCTCAGCCCAAGGAGGAGGTTGGCTGCTGGATTACAGGGCAGATAATTATCTGCAAAGTGTGCTCTTCTGATGTCAGAACTGGTCAGAGGTAGATAGGAGCCCAGTTCCTGATGTGTTGAAACTTCATGTGCCTTATTCCAAAATATAGTATCTATTGTTAGGAAAGTATTCTTCGGAGAGGCAGGTGAGAGGAAGCTTATAGGCACTGTTGCAATGTTGTGTAATATCAGAGGTAAACAGGACGCCCAAAGAATGAAGGAAGAAAATTATAACCCACCACTCAAACAGAAGATTAATTAACTAGCAGGCTTGTTAAAAATAATCATGAATATACCAGAGGATCTGGGCATGAAAGCTAAGCAGCATCTCTTCCTACCAGGGATGAGGATGACCTTACTGCATTTTATAGATTTATAGCTGAAAATGGCACACTGCCTTTGTTTTTTTTGTCTCTCTGGTGATTGCTGTTGGCCACGGGGTGCTTCAGTATTGCATTTTTCTCATTTAGCTCTATGACAGCTTCATATGGGGAGCTCACTCTTAAAAACTAGTTGCTGTTCTTCCTTTTGTGCATAGAGTATTTTAAAGACAAAAACAACCCCACCCTCAAAATTAGTAGGTTCTGTGGGACAGCAGCTCGAAGTCAGTTCATATTTAGGAGAAGACAATTGAAAGTAGTGTATTGCCCACAAGGACAGGTGCCTTGAACCCTTGGTATAATACATTATATCTGGCCAGTTAAGGTAGGACAATTAGGAAGATGTGATCCTTGATGTAACTTTGTTTCTTGCATTAAAGATTGGGCATGGAGCATTGTTGTTGGTCCAGACAACTCATGACTAGTACTCGTTGAACTCTGCTGTCTAGCTAAGCCATCATGGCATAGCAGAAGGCGAAGCTTTTTATCTCCCACCTGTTCAGGACTGTGCACTTTTTCACAGACCCAAGAACAGGATTAATCTTACAGGGATGTAAGCGAAATTCTTCTACTTCTCTCCCCTCTGATTACATGGTCAAAGTCACAGTTTAATCATCTCTTAGCTGTGTAATGTGAGAACTATTCAACACTAAAAGTTAAAAAATCCATACTTAAGTGTCACTTTTGTGACATCTGCTGCCCATCGGACACTGTATTCAGTGGATTGTACAATGAAATTCTGGTCTCATACACAGATACTAAATCACTTTTCACTAAGCTGAGCAATCTCTGGAGTGGGAGATAGGAGAGTTTAAAGCACATACCATGGTTTCATCATAGTATCTCTTTGAAACTGCGAGGCTGGCAGAATGTCATTTCTCAGTGAAAAATTAACAGTTGGTCATGATCTTCCCAAAGGTACCTTAGGGTTTTTTCAGCCTGGTACCTGATTTTTGCACCTCCTCTAAAAGATGGCACTTCCAGCCCTTGATATCACGCTCCCTTGCTAAGTCCTGACTCTGAGGTAAGACTGCCATCTATTGAATCCCCAACATTATCTCCTGCAAAATTCAGCTTTCCATCCAAATGCTGACCAATTCCAGCCCCGCTTTGTTTGTGAGACCTGACAAGATTAGAGCCCTCTCTGGCATGCCTACAGGCTAAGTCACCTTGCAAGCAGCAATCAAAGTGTCAGAAGGCAGCAGCTGAGCAAGAGCTCCTACCTTGCTGCATTGGTTCCTTTTACACTGAAAGAAGCCATTACAGGTGCATCTTTCCAGAGTTTGTTGTCACATGCATTTTTCCAGGGCTTGTCAACTTGAGTAGGATGCAGGTGTCTTCCATCAAAGAGACTTTCAGACACTTGAGGATAATAGAAAGAAAGAGACAAGAATAACTTTCAGAAAACACCAGATTGAAACATGATTAATAAGAAGAAAAACACCTCCATTCAGCTCATTGATTCCTCTCAATGCTTTCTTTCTGCTTTCATTTATATGCAGGAATACTATCTACTGTAATAAGATTCATACCCTGCACAGTAGTAGCAGAAATTTTTAAAAGCACTGGCAGTATGCAATTTTCAAATGCCTCGTCCCTAGACACCACTTCACCTTAATAGTTTGATAATGTAGAAATCCCATAAGTGCAACACTTGTCATTTATTCTTTTGCATTTCAAGATGTGTTTTGTGATTAAGAGCCTGCTCTAAGGCCCATGGAGATTCTCTGTTGAACACAGTGGACTTTAAATTGGACTCTCGTTTAAAGAAGGAAGACGACCACAACCCAAGTTTGTTTGAATCCATGCGGCTCAATGCTCTTTCCTGCATGCCAGCGTAGCAGAGCTATAGCAATTTACCTAAGCACAGTTGAGGGGCCTTGAACACCATTGCTGAAGCATTCTTTGTTAAGCTCCGAGGACTTCCCTTACATAGTCAAGAAGAGCATGTGCTGGCAGATGCTGAGGCAGCTGGCCAGCCATAGCAACACGAAGATCACTACTAAACTAGTGCCTGGTAAGTTTTCAGGCATTTGCTGTCCATGCATTGAGCAAGCCAAAGGTGCGTGGTTAAAAGCCTCACTTTTTGACATCTTTTTGACATCTTTTGCATATGTGTCTAGAGGACCTCATGTCTCTCTTGGGCTCCTCCACTTCAAGGCTTTCCTTCTTTAGCAGTTTTCCTTGGAATATCTCATAACCCTTTTCGATGGTATCATCTCTTTCATCCAATATCCTAAATATCATGCTCTGTAGGATGGAGCTAAGCATTGATGCCATCTAAGCTTAAGTTGTGGATCCCCCAAATATTAAAGGCTCTCATTTTGTTTTGTGTTTAATGAAGATGTGTGCAGCTGTGCCCCCTAAGAAATAAGGTAAATCATAGCCCCAGTTCTCTCTCTTTGCTTTCTCAGGAACTGATGTAAGTTACTGTGAGCACTCGCTCCCGAAGTGTGGTATATTTCCCTTTAGCGATGAAGCAGCAAAGCTGCTTGTGCTTGCATATCCTTCCCTTTGGATTTAGAAAGGATGCTTTCCTATTCAGGCACCAGAAATGACATAACCTATCACCATCAGAAGGCAATGGAAAAAGGAAGAAACAAAGGTTAACGTAAATCTTATGCTAGCTTGGCATTCCCTGGGCATTGGGAATCCACTGTCCCCTGCTCACTTTCTACAGCACGAAGAGCAGAGGCCTCATCTTTTTCTGCATGTAGTAGTCAGTTGTGGCACTTACCCCGAAGCTGTATGAGCAATGAACTCTTAATGAAGCCTGAAATGCTCAGCCATTTTAATGTGCAATATTAAAGATCCTCATCCCTGTTAAGGAGATAAATTGAATGGACGCAGAAATGAGAACAAAAGGTTTTGGAGCGGATGGAGCAAGTGATATATTTTGCCACAAAGAATATCAGCACGTATTGGGTGAACATATTGCTCAAAAGGGTATGTTAAAGCATGACTGCTCATGCATGGACACGTATGCTCCTGTGTTCTTTCTGTTGGTGTTCTTGTCACCTGCTTTTCTCACTATGCACAGGCAAACATTGGCTTCACCCAGCCTGATCCTGTGCAGTGGTCCCATACGAGGCCTTTCCGCACAATAAAAGTGCTTATGCAATAACTTCTGTCTGAACTGCATCTCGTGTGGCTAGGACTGACAGAAAATGGCATCAAAACTGAAACATGCTTTTCTTCCTTGTAAAATCTCCATTTTCTCTGTTTACCAGTCATCCTTGGGGCTTTTCATTCAGACATCGATAAATGTGTCCCCAAGTGCCAGGCACCTAGAGAATGATGGCAGACCAAGGGCTCATTGTGTGCTGCGGATGGCAGCATCTTGTCCATGGCTTGACTTTGAAGTCTAAGGGAGATCTGATTTCCCTGGGCACATTGGGAAAAACCTGGGAAGTGTAGTTGGGAATTTGCAAAACTAAATTTCCCCACTCTCTGTGTGAAGTATTAGCCAGGAAAAACCACTAACTAGTTTGTGTGTGTGTTTTATTCTTCCTGGACCAAGTATGAATATGGGTCATCATTTGTTTATGCTGGACAAAGAATCTACATAACTTTAACAGGGCTTTCTATTAGTTCGTGACAAATAACAAGATGCCAATATATTAATCATTCCAAACCCATTACAACTGTCAGCTTTGCAAATGATTGATAAAATACTGATTCAGACTTGCACATTTTATCCCTTACCACAACCACTGCTTCATGTATGAGGCACAGCATTCTCACCAATTTCTCATCAGGGATAAGTAATTGGCCAATTAAATCATAGGCCATGATATCTTGTAGAGTGGATTTAAATCAGTGACAGTCTAGCTCTGAACAATTTGAATCTTAATGTAGGATAAATTAAGCTCTCTCCTTTGCAGTTGCCTTCATATGGAGCCCTCTGGTTTGAATAACAAAAAACCTGAATTTGTCAGTCAGGTAGGGTTGTAGACCTCTTTACTCTCACGGATGTGTTGCAGGACTGGGCTCCACCTCTACATTTGTTACTGAAAAGGCTATACTGTCTTGGCTGTTAAAATAAATAATGCCTGCCTTATTTATGGCTGAATCTTGACATCTTGGTAGAAGGAAGATTTTTATTGGTAGGAGGACTGCAGGATTTGATTTTGGAGCTTTCACAGATTACCTTCCCTGAGTACTTTTGGCTTCTCAGTGGTAATAGTTGAACTAATATTAGTATTCCAGTAGTGTCTAGAGGTTTTGAGCTGTACCAGAGCCCCATTGTATCACAGATACTGTATAAACCCATAGTGGGGAAAAGTCCCAATCCTGCAGAGACTGCAGTATAAACAGGCAAGACGATGCGCAGCAAAAAGGAAATGGTATCTCTCTTTTTCAAATGGGGTATCACTATTCATGTGGGATAACAGAACAGTAATGCTGTTTTCAGAAGTGTGGAGAAATAAAGCATTTTGCCAAGTGTCAAAAAGAAAATCTCTGTCAGGGTTGGGAGGGAACCTAGGTTTCTTGAGTCTGAATATGCTAGTCTGATAAAAAGACAATCCTCCTTCTCTGTGATTTCTAAATAAAATTTAAGCATACCTCTGACAGGCTGGAAACTAAGTAGCATTCTTCTGGTAGATGAGAAAAAGCATTGTGCTGAGTGGGTAAGGTGCAAAAAGTAAACAGAGGTCATAAAAATAGATTAGCTTTTCTTTTTTCGCCTCTTAATAATTTACAGATGTCTTAACAACACTGCTACAAATCTAAGAGTTCTTTCTATTTTGAGACAGTGCACCACCTCATTCTTGGAATATCTCTTTTTAGCACTCAAGGTTAGCCTGGATGCTTGGATAAGTAGGAACAAAACAGATGAAGTGTGTATTTGAGTGCCTAGTGACAAAAGTTGCATATGTGACCCAGGTTTGGTGCTTACACTCTTGGATCACTTCTGCATTCCTGTGCTGGCAGTGGCTGCTCCCTAACTCAGAACTGAATGTTTTCAGGAAAGTCCCTCCCTGAAATACACAACAAACTCAAATGCTGGTTTTTAAATTAAGCCCATGCCCAGATATTTTTCCATGCAGGGGCAAGGACTCCAGCAGGTGGCTTACGGAAGCACAGTTAAACCCATAAATTCCCTTAAAAAAATAAAATCCCTTCGTGGTTTTGAAGAAGCTGCTCTTCTGATTAGACATGGCTTATCTAGTCCTAATCCATCCCTTGGGTACAAATGAGACAAATTTGCAGAAGCAGTGGTAGGATCATGAAAAGCCCTGGCTTGGGTTACATTCTCCACTGAATCTGGGGAGCTGCACCCAGCTTCCAGGAGTGAAGAATTTGGGCTGATATGTTTTGGCAGTTGCAGGGGCAGATGAGGAGGGCAGTAATGCTGCTTCTGCTCTACTGGAAAGATTTCCTGATGACAAAAGCAAAACATCAGCTTTGATTGTGGTAGGGCTTTTCCCAGCCCAGCATG
The DNA here is from genome assembly GCF_000737465.1 of Haliaeetus leucocephalus. Classification (NCBI taxonomy): domain Eukaryota; kingdom Metazoa; phylum Chordata; class Aves; order Accipitriformes; family Accipitridae; genus Haliaeetus; species Haliaeetus leucocephalus. The sequence continues at coordinate 1,002,212 of NW_010972589.1, forward strand.
GAAAAAAGAGTTGTCGAGCAATTCTTTTTGGCGCTCTGTGAACTTTTTGTAGGTGGATTGTGTGCCCGTATGTTGAGGAAGGAACAGACTTGGCCTTTCACACCACATCAGAAGAGGTTGATTGCTTTTTTGGAGGGAAAGTGCCCAGACACCATCAGGGGATAAGTAGTAACCAGCTGGTGAGAGGTATTTAGAACAGAGACACATTTGGAGATTAAGTTTTGATTGTTGCACTGATGGCCTTCAGCCTCGTTGCCTTAATGGGGCAGACTTGGCAGCACAGAGGAGTAGGAACACCTGTCTGTTGGCTTCCCCAGCTCTGGCTTGAACACCGTATCATTTGAAATGCTGGACATTTGCTGCTAGATGTTGCTCTCGTGAGCACTTGCATACATTTTCAAGTAGTTGCATAGGAGAAAAATGCAAAATTAGTTGGGACAGGGTGTCAGGAAGCAAAAACTGAAGGTGAACACCTTTTCTTCTGGAGTGATCAGTGACCTTATTTTGAAAGCTGCACAACGGTAGTGAAATGGGTCTCAGCTGTGATGCACACTAGGCTTGTGCAGAATCTGAAAACAAGACGCAAAAAGCACCTGCATTTAATCAGTCTGGGGAGAGTTGACTCTGAGCTTTATCAGTACTTCTGCGGTTGCCTAACAACACCCAGGGAGGCACTGGGAGTTGTTATGTCACTGGCAAGATATAATGGTGTTATTAATGTAATGCTCTTTAGATTGTTTAATTTGGAAATCCAGATTTAATCAAATGTCAAACTCACTGTCCAAATTCCTAAATTAAACATGAATTGCTTGGGAGCTTTTCCAGAACTGCTGTTTGTTGCATCAGCCCCACTGTCACTTTTATTAGTTGTAGAAGAAACCATTTTGCAACAAGCTAATTTGGCCCTTGCTACAGGAGCCAGAATAGCTGCCTTGAGACGTTCTGAGCCCATTTTCTGTAAGAACCTGCGATTTTTAATAACATCATCAAAGTCGTTTTGATGGAGGCTGAGCAGGAGTAGAATAAAAACCAACAAAAGGAAGGGTAATTCCCATTCTCATTATGGCATTCGTTTGGTCTCCATATCTTGCTAGCTGTCTGCTTAATGACTGTCGTCTCCTTGATCCTCCTAAGGGTATTCACGTTTGTCTGCTTTTATAAGAAATGAGTCATCTAGGTTGGGCACCTTCATTGCATAAAAGCATCTACAAACATCTAAATTGTAAACACTAGGGTTTTATTTTGCTGGTTAAAATGATGCTGTGGGATTCAAGTCTGCAAGCGCTGTGCTATCTAAAGTTGCTTTGTGAAAAAGGGAAAGACCAGATTTAGAATGTAAATCTGTATGGTTTATTTGTTAACAGATGAACCTCTGGAGCAACTTTTTTATTTGATCTGTACTGGAGTCTTTGGTGTAGCGTACGTGTCCGAGTGCTACATCACTGTGGTCTGGTACCTTGTTAACAATGGGGCTTGCAAGTTGTGCGCTGCTGAAAAGCTTGTCTCTTCTGCCTGTGAATGGTTCACAACTGAAATACAGGTGCATCTGGGTTTTTTCCACTTCCCTCCACCCTGCACTTTGTAACGGCATTGAGGATAGGTTGTGAAACAGCAGGTATTCTGCATTAGAGTACAAAAGCCACGTGTCTCCCCCTGTCCCCTGCAGAGCTGAAGTATTTGGAGCAAGGGCTTTGCATGAGCCAGTTTTCATTGCATAAACGCGTGTGTTATCAGAACAGTTTTCTGGACGGCATGGTTTCTGATCTTTTGTACATCCAGAACAACTGAAACAGATTTATTTCGTACTTTTCTTAAGCTAATTGAAAACATAATTTAGTCCTTAATGAAGAATATGAAAATGAAATAGTCATTAAGTTCAGTCCCTTAAAATAGGAAGGGACATTGTGCTAAGTCCAGAAGGGCTTACAGAAACACTCTGCTGCTCCTCCCTTCCCAGGATCACAAACAACGCAAAACCCCTTGCTCCACAAATAAGACTTGGGAAAGAGCACTAGCGCTTAGAATTTTATTGCATTTATGCCTAGCTGTTCCCCCTTTTTTACCTTCTTTATTAGATAGCATTCAACAGATTATCTTTCAACTTTACTTAATAAAACCAGCCGGGTATAGTTCACTTACTCTGGTCTTTGAGTTGCTGGATAAAACAGTTATAATTAGATTGTGTTAGTGCAGGATGGATTTTCAACACGCTCCTAAATTTTGGCCTGACCCACGTACTCTTTACGCTGAGAACACCAAGATTCTCGTCTCGCACATCTATTCAGAGACCTCTGGTGGTACCAAAAAATGTGTATTCTGGTCTGTGTAAAAAGAGGTGAATCTTCACTCTAGCACTCCAGACAGATACTCGGGATGCTTCATTGTAGCAGTTGTAGCATTCAGGTATTGATGGGACTCTCCGCTTTGTGCTGGCACCTCTAGTGCAGAAGGAAGGCTTGTCAGGAGCTTTAGGGCAATGGAGATATACAGAGGCATAACTTCAGGTAATTTTTAAATTACTATATTTGCAGGATTGTTGTTTTGTTTGTTTATGTAGTCAGATCTATTGCAGCAGGATGTGACTGAAAATTTTTCAGTCTGGACCAGTAAAAGCATGAGTGTGCCTGTAAAATGTGACTTCTCTGGGTTCAGCTGAGCTGTTGAACAGTTTCCAGAAGCCAGCAGACAGCTGCTGTTTACCTTCTCCTCAATTGCTTTGTCATTTTTGACCTGTTATCTTAATTTTGTTTCAGCCTTGTTTCCACCCAAATGCGACCCAGGCTGGTCACTGGCACCTGCAGTACGTGGAGCAGGAAGGAAGCGAGGAGGGGAAAGGAGGAGGGAGAAGGGGAGAGGAAAAGGAGCTGGCACTGTGATTGAAAGCAGACAGCATAGGAGTGCATTTGGAGGATGATACCTTACTTCCAAGAATATTTTATACCCTCATTACTCTGTTTTTATAAGAGTCTGCAGTTAATATTGCTTGGTTGCTAACATGTAGCGGCTAAAATGTGTTCCTCCTAGTGCTGTAGAGAGCTGTGTCCCAACAAAAGTGTGAAGCGATGTGTCAGAAAAGCAAAGTGACATACTGAGTCCTGAGCAGGACTTTTTTCCTGAAGGGTAATGAAACCTTGGCACTTGCTGAAAAACAGAGAAAGCTGTTTTGGTTTAATATTTTTTTGCAAGTCTGGTAAAGGGCAGTATGGGTATGCTGTGAAGTGAACGTACAGAATGGGTAATTTAATTTTGTTGCTGTTGTAATCTGCTGGGCATTTTTCCAAAACAAGACAAGGGAGTAACTGGCATATTTCATTACAACTGCCCAGATGACTAGGAGGAGATTAAGCCTTTAATTACAAGATGGAGTATCCTGAGCCAGTGTTACAGCTTGTGGCTGAAGCCACAGCCAATCCTAGAAAAACCTAGAGAATCTCAAATAGATCACCCGCATCTACCTGCTAAAGACTTTCTGTCTGCATACTTACATATTAATTTTATTGAAATTATATGTATACATGTTTTAAGAGGATTAGTATTTTCCATGAACTGGAATAATTCCCTTGAGTCTGGTCTCCTAACCACACGGCATTGAAACTAACTGACAGCCAGTTCTTTTCCCTCTTTGCATATCAGCAACACAATTTTTAATAGGTGCTACCCTGTGTGGATAGGACCTTTAAACACCATAGTGAAACCTCTTGTCTCCTTTTTGACTTCTCCCTTCAAATTTGCATGGCTGGTTGCCATCAGCAGTTGTGAATGATTAACATTATTGCTGATTTTGCTTGCCATCAGACTGTCAAGCTAGGAGATGACATGCAATACTCACTTAAAAGTGGCAGAGAAAAGATTTTTTTGTATTTTTTTGTTTGTTGTAAAATGGATAAAAAGCTGAATGGAGTGAATGTCATGAGTACCAAGAAGGGTTGTCTTTTGAGAGTATTTCATTAAGCCAACCTGTATGAATAAGTGGATTTCTGTTTTACTCAGAACATTTGGAATAATGATCTTTCATTTGAATATTTTGGTTTTTAGGGCACTCCTTCAACTCCATTTGGCTCTAATGGGAGCTGAAAGGGCTCAGCTTATTACAGGAAGAGAGCCCTAAAATTATTCCTTTATGCACAAGACTTACACAATTAAATTTGGGATCTGTCTGTAGGTGGTGTTTTAATCAGTAGAATATGCTGGAATAGTAGCCAGACCAAAGTGATAACATTTATTCTACTAGCTCATATACATATGTTGAAGATTGGCATGGAAAGCTGTATTTTGCCAGTGTTAGATGGTCTGCCAGCGAAATGAATGAGATAATGCTGGCATAATGCTTGGGTATTGCAGATAGTACCTGGCTGTGAAGAACGGTCATTCTGTCTCCACTCCACAAAGTTGTAAGATGTGGGTAATTTTGTTATTCAGATACCTTAAGACCTGGATTGTGATCATTGATGCTGAATGATGAATTAGTTTGTATCTCCATCCAGGAAGTCTCAAAGCAGCTTGCCACCTTGGTAGAGCAGTGTTACTGGGCTGTCCTGGGTTAGAATTAGCATAGCTTCATGCTCTGGGTGTAAAGCAATTATTTAGCTCCAGCAAACCCTTCTGGTAGCGGGACATTGTTGGGAAATTTCTTGCTCTCATTTGGGAATCCCAGAAGATGGATGGCAAAACAGGGACTGTGAAAATTGGATATAAGGGTGCTTAAAGCCACCAGAACAATGTGAATAGCTTTATTGGCTCAGAAAACCTGGCCTTGGCTCCAGTGTTAGGTTATGGGCTTGTATATTTGAAAAGGGGGGAGCTAACTGCAGTTTAACCAGAGAGTTAATTTTCACATAACAAGTCCGGCCCATTTGCAAATTACTGTTTTTCTGAGAGATGAGGAGAACGTATCAAATAAACAACAGTCAATATTCAGAGTGGCCAAGGAACAATGGAAGTGTCCTGAAAGAGGCAGCAGTATATATTATAATCAGCAGCAGTGGTATTAAATAAAATGTTCTATTTTCCTCCTTTTCATATTCTTCCAATCAATGCAGAAAGAATAAAAAAATAAAATCAGAGTTTCAGGTGGTTTTATGTGCACAGTATTTAATTTGTCACACAAATCAATGCAAGTCAGGAAGAAGGACACAGAAAGGTGGAGTTGCTTTCCCAATACACTGTTCAGTGGCCTGGTATTTTTTTCATTCTTGCTATACAGGTATGTATTGATATGACTCTGTGCACATATAAAAGGATCCATTTTTGTGTGGGGTAAGGATCATGGTTCTGGTGGTATGAAAGTCTTTGTCGGCAAAACCTTCCAGTGTGAATTAGTTTGAAGGATTTCCCTGTGGTTTTAACAGAACAGGGACACCCAACGTGGGGTTCCAGTGACCTTCTCTACAACATCAGCAAAGTCAACATGTTTGATGTCTGTGGTAAACCACGTTAAAAAACTTCAGAGGGAAAATTAGTTCCCTTATTAGTGAAACTTCACTTGTGCAAGCTGTAATTCATGCAGGGTGTAGGCATCCAGGTCCTCTCATGCATTTTAGCAGCACCTTGACTTTAGTAAAGCTCTGATCCTCTAAACAGTTTGGTATTCCTGCACTAGGAGCAATACGCATTAAAAGCGGCAACTAAAAATAGCCATCAAATTGGACTTTTAAAAAAACAACATGGATTCTATACATTTTCCTCACATGTCTCTGCCTTTGGTTGGCATGAAGTGGCCTTTCCCTGAGAGATGGCTCTTAAGAAACAGTGCAGGTTTTTAGACATTACAGTGGTTTGTCTGGGAGAGCAAGAACTAAGTGCAGACATATCAGCTGTAGCTGAACAACTGAAATGTTGGTGACCATCAGGAAAAACTAAAAATGCATATGAAATCCTGCTTTAATGGGGTTATTGTGAAAAACAATGTCCCATGAGTGCCAAGATTAAGATGCTGCTATTCTGAAATCCTGTAAATGACAAAAAATATTATGGAGCAGCCTTTTCTGTGGGAAAAGTGTACTTTCTTTTTTGCAATATAGCTCAAGTGAGCAATGACCTAGTGAGTTGATCCTCTTCAGCACCTCAGTTCAGGCAGTACTGCTGTTATATTGGTGGGAATTTTATGCAACTGAATTGTCACTTAATAAGAGAAGAGAGTGTTTTCAAAAGTGAGAATATCCCTGCTAGCTTCATTGGAAAGGAGTTTTATCTTTTTGAGAGCTTTGAAGTTGACATTGGGGAAGTTGGTAAACTAGCAAGCATTTCAATATGTAGAGGTCAAGGATAACTATTACACGGAGTGGCTGGCAGAGAAAATCCAGGCTTTTTAGCAGTGGATTCATGCCACAGCAAGTTATGATCAGGCAGTTAAATAGACGGGTTATTTGCATCATCCATGCGGCACTGCTGTCCTATTAACTGCTCCTCCTAGCATCCTCCACAAAAATGTTTTTGAGAGTTTATATTTAATTGCTTATCTATCCTGAGGCCCAGTCTTCTTGTCCTTATGTTAGTGGCTTAGCAAGGATACCAAGAGCTGCAGGCTAGGGCATATTGCTTTAGCATAAGAAATCCAAAGACATTGTTAAAGTAGCTCTTTCCATTATTTGTTCTTATGTATTCTGCTTTGTATCCTTTGAGCATGACAGGATTCTTTTTTTTTTTTTCAATAGTAGTGTACATTGTGAGCACCATATATGTCCCTTGGTTATGGCTGAGAAATAAAGGAGAGAACAGTTGCAGCTATTCCTTAGCCAGCGGCAGCAATCATTGCATGCTGTGTCAGCTGCTCGGCAGGCTCGACAGCTCCCTGCTTAGTAGCTAGTGCAATTACCTTAGTTTATTTATGGTTATAGGGTTACATAAGGAGTAAATTTGGGGAAAATTTCCATTTTCATGGTACACCTGGAAGCATCAGTCATTGCACAAACTCAGCCACCTTACCTCTGTTGATGCAGAGCTGAAATACCACCCATTCCAACCCTGCTATAATCCTCTTTCTTGGCCATGCTTCTGTCATCACCTCACATCTGGGTGTTTAGTGATCAGCCCCACTGAAAAAGCAAGCCAGCCAGCAAGAGGCTACATCAGCACTAGCGTTTTAGTTTGGTTTAGAAATCTGCTTTTGAAGTGAACCCCTCCAGTTGTCTGCAGTTCTTATGCTTTGGTTCACAGTAGTCCTGGTGCTTAGGAACTGGGCTTCTTTTGGAAGAAGTTAAACCAGAAGATGCACCTCATGTATCCAACTGCTAGTTCTTATTCAATCCATGGGAGACTAAAGTAAAGTTAGTGCCAAGTAAGCCACTCTGAAACATGTACAGTGTGGTCGCTGAGCCCTCAGCACCACTGTTTGTCATACAAAACTATTCCTATCGGGCTACACCACCTGCTCAATAAGACGTAGCCTGGGACTACAGAGCTGTGTAGAGCAACTCACTCCCTGGAGCTCAGCTCAAGTCTTCGTGTATCTCTACCCCTGCATGGAAGACTCCATATTCACAACCTGCCTTGTCGGAGATGGTGGGGAGGGGAGATCACTTTCTCAGACACCAGTGGCTAGGCAGCTGCTGGCCAGCGAGGAATGCCTCCTTCCTCCTACAGTAACTGTGGCCCTTTGGAGGCGGGTGATCTATATGAACTCCATAATTCATTTTCCTTACTCAGCATTGTGAAGAAATGCCAACTCCAAGACTCTGGATCTGTTAAGGGGTGGAAGAGCAATTATGTCTCCTTCATTTCACATGCTATTAACTAAAAAGTGCCAAGGACAGTGCAGGATACAAATACTTTCCGAGCAGCAAAGTTTATTACTGCTACTATCTGAATGAAATTATTGTAGTTATATAGTTGATAAATGATCAACAACAAACGCACTGTGTGGAGGCTGCGAAAGTTCAGAAGATGCCCCACAGCAGGTGAACAAAAGATTGGAGTTGCAGCTCATTCCCACTATGTGGGCTGGGTAGTAAGCAGTTGTTGTGGTTTAACCCCAGCCAGCAACTAAGCACCACGCAGCCGCTCACTCACTCCCCCCCCATCCAGTGGGATGGGGGAGAAAATCAGGAAAAGAAGTAAAACTCCTGGGTTGAGATAAGAGTGGTTTAATAGAACAGAAAAGAAGAAACTAATAATGATAATGATAACACTAATAAAATGACAGCAGTAGTAATAAAAGGATTGGAATGTACAAATGATGCGCAGGGCAATTGCTCACCACCCGCCGACCGACACCCAGCCAGTCCCCGAGCGACGAATCCCTGCCCCCCACTTCCCAGTTCCTATACTAGATGGGACGTCACATGGTATGGAATACACTGTTGGCCAGTTTGGGTCAGGTGCCCTGGCTGGGCATGAGAAACTGAAAAATCCTTGACTCTAGTCTAAACACTACTGAGCAACAACTGAAAACATCAGTGTTATCAACATTCTTCACATACTGAACTCAAAACATAGCACTGTACCAGCTACTAGGAAGACAGTTAACTCAGTTAACTCTATCCCAGCTGAAACCAGGACAGCAGTGTATTCCATCCTTGCAGGATGACTGGGTGGGCTTCTTTTCTTTCATGCTGTTCCAGAAAACTGTCTCTGTGGTAGCTGCACAGTACCAGCATTTCCAGTATTATATTACCATAACTGAAAATACTACTGAATTGCTAGAAAACCGCCAAATTAAATGTTCCAAATAACCATGGTGCCACTTGTCTGACAGATAATGTTTGATTTTCTGAAGAACCATACAGCATGCAGAATTAGGCGAGAGAAAATACACTGCATGGTTATTAATTCTTTAATACTTGAAACTACTTAGCAATGAACATGTAGATCAAAGCTTTGCTTGAGAAGATTGAGCTTTCAAGACAGGAGATATCGGGAGCAGTCTGGGGCAATATAACAGAATCCCGTAGGTTAAAAAAGACCCCACTGATTACATTTCCATTAGTTTTAAAATCTCCTTTGTGTTCAGTTTAGACATGTTGATGGCTCTTGTGACAGTCCCTTCGACTCAAGTTCACACTGGAGTTCCAGCCTGTCCAGTACAGCAGCACAGAAACAGCAGCGATGCCCTGGCCATCTGCCAGCCCTGGTGCATCACCATTGCTGTTATCAACATGTTCCCAGGCACAGCAGAGTCAAATGATAAGCAGTACAGCAAGCAGAGAAAGCAAAAAGCAGCCACTAATGAGCACAAGACTCTAATTCACAGCAAGGCAAGCAAGCCCCATGGCAAGCACAGGAGCCTGTCAATTAATAGCTAAACAGCAATAACAGCTATAAATTCAATCTGGCACATTCCAGTCAAGCCTGTTGTTATCTCAAACCCTTCAAGCCCCACGTTGGGTGTCAAAAAGGACTGTCATGGTTTAACCCCAGCCAGTAACTCAGCCCCATGCAGACACTCGCTCACTTCCCCCCAGTGGGATGGGGGAGAGGGTCAGAAGGGTAAAAGTGAGAAAACTTGTGGGCTGAGATAAAGACAGTTTAATAGGGAAAGCAAAAGCCCACATATGAGCAAAGCAAAACAAGGAATTCATTCACCACTTCCCATGGGCAGGCAGGTGTTCAGCCATCTCCAGGAAAGCAGGGCTCCATCACACATAAACAGTTGCTTGGGAAGACAAACACCATCACTCCCAACGTTCCCCCCCTTCCTTCTTCTTCCCCCAGCTTTATATGCTGAGCATGATGTCATATGGTCTGGAATATCCTTTGGGTCAGTTGGGGTCGGCTGTCCCGGCTGTGTCCCCTCCCAACTGCTTGTGCCCCCCCAGCCTGCTCGCTGGTGGGGTGGGGTGAGAAGCAGAAAAGGCCTTGACTCTGTGCAAGCCCTGCTCAGCAATAACTGAAACATCTCTGTGTTATCAACACTGTTTTCAGCACAAATCCAAAACATTGCCCCATACTAGCTACTATGAAGAAAATTAACTCTATGCCAACCAAAACCAGCACAGGAGGTTAAATGTAACCTGTTAAGCACTTGATCTGTTTTCCCAAATTGACAGGCACTAGCTTTCCATTTTTAATAAATATACTTGGAATTTTGGTAGCTATCATTTGAGCAGAAAGCAAAGATATTTGGTGATTTCTGATTGTTACCTCGAATGATGAAAGAAAGAGACAGGTCGCAATAATCCTTTCTTCACTGAAACCATACCCAACAGAGGTATTTCAGACAGGTCAGATTTTCATGACCTCAGTTGCTATAATTCATAAAATGGAAAAAGGAGGGATAATCTTGTATTCCTTGTTGTGATGGGCATTTAATGGTCTGGTTCATATTTAAAGCCCAAGCCTACCATAAGTAGATTTGCTATTGATTTCATTGGAAACAGAAGTAGTATTTTATACCCCAAAATTATGTAAAGCCAAAATCTGACCCTCCTGAAGTCAATGACAATTATACCAGAGACTTTGAAAGGAACAAAATTTGGCCTCAGGCTCCTCTAGATATACATGTAAGCTTTAGAAAATGAATTGGAGCACTACTTCCGTTCAGTGACATGAAAAAGAAAGTAAAACATTAAGAGTCTTTTTCTTCTCCCAGTGGCTTTTTAGCTTTAATGTACTTAGCAATTTGATACTATCAAATCTTCCGAGATGGTGTGCTAGCGTATATTACAATTTGGTGTTATTAAAAAGGATCTGTTAAGCAAAATACTGATTCTTTCATTGCAAAACCATCATATTTCATTAGAATTAAAAGCATTCCTCTTTGTGTAATTTTTAGTTATTGAAAAGCCTGAACTTCATCTCATGAAGCTGTAACTCAGCTGAAGCAAATTAAAGTCCCTACAAATCCTGTGTTAGTAACAGAAACTGATCCAATGTATTCTTTATATTTCCTTGATGTATAATGTGTGTTTATGTCTATAATTAGTGCAAGTATAAAAAATAGCACAGATTAAGACAGTAAACAGTCCTGTTTACAGAGCTTTGACTTTAACTCACTGGGAGGGGAAAGCTCAGCACTGGCTTAGTTAAATACGCAAGCCAAGGAGTAAATCATCAGAACAGAAAAGTAGGTTTTAGGACATGTTAATGGTACTTATGTTAATAACCGTCCACGTGATACAAGAAATTATATAAATGGTTCTTTTAGCATTGCTATTTTTGCCTTTTGGTACTACCTGGCAAACCTTCAATTAAGGAAAAGGTCACCAAAAGGTTAAATTCATAGTAGTTTTTTTTCTTCTTTTTAAATAAAAACCAGGTTTTTAGCTTCCTTCTCTTTTTTTCTCCCCAGTTTTATCTCCTTCCATCATTTCTAGTACCACTTACAAACACTTTTGGGTCTGCTTGATTTGTCTTTAATGGGTATAAGCAATATTGGTGTGGATTTCCAGCATGTATAAAAATCAGTGTGGCTCCATTGACTTCAGCAGACATACATTGATTTTGACCGAACAAAGACCTGGTATTTTATTTTTACAGTGTCCTTTTCTTCCAAAGAAATGCTTGAACCTTGCCTTTTTTTTTTTCTTCTTCTTTTTTCCTTGAAGTCTTGCAAAAATGCATTTAACATTGCTAGATATCAGATAGCGGTTTCAAAACAGTGGGAGTAAATAACAATTAACAGAAAGTATAATATGCCATAACAGGAATGTAACTCTATCTTCTACGGCTAATAAGCAGTTGAAAGTCAGATTTTTACATTTAATTTGGGTATGAATAGGGCAAGTCTTTGTAACTGAAAGTTGTCAAAAGAGGAGATTTTTAATAGCTAGCTTTTAATTTATAAGGTGATTCATTTGTTAACTGGTTCATGGCTGCCACAATTTAGGGTGCACCTGAGTCTGTGGGCACCCAGCGTGCTGCCCAGTGTTTAGCTGCGTACCTGTGCCCTGGAGGCTGTTGTCTCGGCAGTGAAGTGCTGCGAGGTATGTAGAATATATGACAATGTATAGCCATTTGGATGCTCGGGGTGCATCACAGCCCACTGAACACCCCTGAGGCATGCTGTGAAGCACTTTGGGGAAGGCTGAATGACTTTCACCTATCCAAAATGTGCACCAGTGGTGCATTGATCTGTGCCCTGCATCGGTTCATTGGTACTGAAGTACAGAACTCTTTTATGAAGAGGAGAATGTGTAACATTAAAAACAAAGGGGTTTATACGTGGTAGGCTAGACTGCACCTTGAGGCATCGTGTGTGTCAGAGCAGAAAGGCAGCCTTCTGGCCAGCAGTAGCAGGTGTATTGAACTTTTCACAGGTGTGATCTGCGCTCCTCTCTGCTTTCCCCTCACTTCTGTTGGGCTGAAGGTGAGAGGGAACAATTGATCCTGTACCTCTAGAAATCAAGTAGAAAGAGGTCTAAATCTGCTAATTTTTCTGCCCTGTTTTGACCTTGAATTCAAGGTATCATGGTACCATTCAGTGTAATGGTAGCATGTTAGCAGCAGCACAGACACACTGAAAGCACTGAGAGAAAAACCTCAGATGGTGCCATTAGATAGAATCAATGACGTGGTACTCAGTGGTGCCCTGGCTATGTTGTCTTGAATTTTAGACACATTTACTCAGTTCTTGTTCATACTTCTTTTTTAGTGTAGTGTTGCAGTTTGCATCCATTTAGCTGATGGCAAAGCAGTTGCCGCTGATGATGTTGTTTTGTCTCTGCATGCAAAGTTTTGCGCAGTCAGTACTGCTGTTGGCACAGAGCTTTGGGATTTGACCTCTTGGATATGAATTAGTGCAACCTGGACATTCAAAATGCAACAAGTGTTGTCAGAAAATACTTTTGGGTTGAAAGGAAAGCATTGGTTTACTAAAATTTAGCCATTTCATCTAACCTCTGTTTCTCAAGTCCAAGATAGTTTCTGTTCACAAGAAGAAGAATGTCCCTCTCTAGGATATGTAATGCCCTCTTGATTTAGACAGTCACATGAGAAGCTGGAGCTATAGATTCAAGGATTCAAGTCCTTGGTTGAATCAGACCAAGCAAAAAATTGAGCTATTTTTTTTCTAGATCCTAGGTGAGGTTTTGTTTAGGTGTTTGGGGTTTTTTTTCATGAAAACTTTAAGTGTAAATTCCTTACCCCAGTGTGGAACAGAAAAATATTTTAAAAGTTGACAATTTGCTTAACAGAAAAAAAATATCCTGCCTTTAATACTATATTGTGAGGAGTTCTATCTTTGTTTAACTGATTTGTCCTTCGTAAGGAAAACGTGATGGGTTAGTTCAGACGTAGTTCAGACCAGTTTAGGACACTGTCTGCAATATGTGCTGGTCTGGAACCCTGTCTCACTGGCAAGCCCAGGAAAGCAAGGAGGAAAGTCTCCAAATGCTCCCTGCTGTGACAAGGGAGCTTCTGTGTTAGCGTACCAATTTCTGGAGCTGCTACATTCATGCTGCTGTAAAGATGGAGAAATGTGGGAACACGATGTAAGCTCCTCTCTGCGATCTCTCCACTCATGGGGAGTGGAGGTTGCAGTTTGGGGGGTGGTCCTCGTGCTGTCTGGAGGACAAGGATATCGGTTCTTCTTGGCCATTGTGGAGCGGGAGGGGAAAGCCCTTTGGACTTCAGCAGGACTCTTACTACCTTCTGTTAGAGACAGAAGGCGGCCTTTGTTTTCTCCTGCTCCATCTTTCTCTCCATCCCCCACATAACAGCTGTGAAAAATCTTCCCTTATAAATACTCTTTAAATATACATATGTATATTTAGGTACCCACGCGCACATACAGATACATGAACGTATGTGGGTATTTCTTGGGTTGTCCCAGGGACGCGCTGGTGGTCAGCAGGTGGAGAGCACTAGCACGTAACAAATGACTTGATTAGTTTTCCCCTGTTAGTCCAAACAATGCCAGCCCTGCTAGTTATTTCTGGAATGTGTTACAGCAGAGCCGTGTTCAGCAGACTAGCTTCGTTGCTAAGGAATAGTGGCAACCACAAAAAAAAAAGCTGATTTCTAAGCTTTTCAAAAACAATGTCTGGAGGGATTTCCCTCTGGACTTACTGTACATTAATCTTTCCATCTCTTATCAGAATTGCAGTGTATTCGTGTTCGGGTGTCACAGCTTGGCTGGGGGAACATTTGTAAACACAGACAAATGTGCCTTCTCTGAGAGTTAGGGGTCTTTTCATTTCAGGAAAGCAATTTGGCCACTTCAAAGAATTCTTTATGTCTTGTGAATTCAGCACTCAGGAATGGCTCTGGTTTGGCAACCCTAGGTACATGGAGCTTCTGTTTTGCCGAACAGCTTTTGCTTAGGAAAGGGGGAGAGATGTGGTCTCTTCTATTGCGTGGTGAGCAGATCAGCACCTGGTCAACAAAGAAGGAAACCTAGGTAATACAGCAGTCGCGTAGAGTTTTTCACAGCGTCTGCACCCCACCATATGAGCAGAGAGATCTGCAGCACCCTTTTAAAAGTCGGCAGAGTTAATTCCAGTGGTGGTTGTACAGGGAGGACCTGCATTTGCTATTGTTGCTAGTGAATTGCAGTATCCCCTTAGTTCCAGAAACAGAGAGGCTTTGGTGCCTGAAGCCCTCTTGCTGTAGCTGCTGTAGGTGGTCTGTGATGGCCATTCTACATGAACTTGTTGGAAGAAAATTGTGAGGGAGGAAAGTAAATCTGTGTGTGTATCCAGTCAGTTGCAAACATCATCTCTAAACCAATAATTGCCTTAAAGCATCTCCGAGAGCCAGGTGCAACTTATGCATACAATAGAAGGGTGCAGGTACTGAGAACTGCAGTTGTCAGTATCCTTTTCTGCATGTGCTCATGGGGAATGGTCAGAAAGCTGGGTAACTGTGATATTAATACCTAGGGACATTAATATGAATTATTACTCAACATTAGCTCCCCATTTTGCCTTCAGAGATGTGCTACAAAATTCATCTGCTTTCAGTAAAGTATAAATCGTAGAAACTTTGGTCAAGAAACTGTTTCCTACTTCAAGTGATAAATTTCCTGTAGCTAAACCAACATTTTTTTGTACCACTGAAAATTATAAAATATACCAGAACATAGATCATGTCATTTTTATTTTTCTTGGGTATTACTATCAGAGTAAATCCATAAAGATGATTAAAAGCTAGCTTCTTCTCTCGGCCCTTTCATTTGTAAGGAAACAAATGTGCCAGTCTCACCAAACAGATGTCCATATCATAGCAATCATCATCACAGTTGGCTTGAAACATTGTCTGTGTCGTAAATGCATCTGAGGACCAAAGAGACACGGAGTTTTACCTCTCTTGGTCTCTCTAGGTCAGACCTGCAAGAGAGTAAAGTGACCTGCTTTGTTACTTGCACAGTATATTGTTTGGGTTTTGAAATCCCATGTTTTCTGTGCATGTGCTTTAGGTATATCTCATTATTAAAACGGACATATAAACAAAAAGGTGTAGGCAGTATTGTTGTGCAATGGTTACTTACTCACATCATGCTCAGCCTGTGGGGGCTAAGTATTAAGGATTTAGTGCAAAGGGAGTGGGAGAAGGAATTCAGTTTTATCCCCAGCTGTGGCACGAGCACTGGATCACTGTGGAGGAATGAACTTATCAGAACAGGGGGTTGATCTGAGTGCTTTTGGGGTTTGCTTTTGCATTTTTTGGGAGCTTTGTGCAAATTCTTTCAATGAGTCGTGTAAGCATGTAAGTCAGACTCATTGGATATACCTGGGATCTAGCTGTATGATTTTAAGATTCAAAGATTGCTTGAAAGTGCGATTTCCTGAATCCTGGCTTTCCATCCTTTCTCTGGATAACAACAACTCTAAGAACCAAGAGTAAATTTATGGACAAAATAAGGTGTTTAGACTTTATTTAGGAACAACTTAAAATTTGCTGGGGGCGGTGTAACTTTCAGCCACAGCGTTTGCAAGACGTAAGAGCAGGATGTTTTGGGGGTGTTTTTGTTCCTGAATGGGTTGCAGATTTACTAAAGACAGAGATGTCTGCCGGTCAGCGTTGGGAAGTAGTATCTCACCATAGGATGAGTGTGGAGATTGCATATTACGGTGCTGTTCAGTGCCTATGCGAAGAAAAAAGACACTGTACCTCAAAGCGCTTTTAATCATCTCAAGTTGGATTTTTGGGGAGAGGAGCGGGTGATTTTAGACTACTACCTTGTAGGGTAGGGCCCTGTAATCCCAAACTGCCACAAACCACTGTCTCTAGTTTTTGTCAGAGTTGATGGTGTGTCCTGGTTTCAGCTGGGATAGAGCAAAGTCTGCTGGGGCATTGGGATGGAATGGATCTTTCCCCACAGTCCTAAAAATAGTCCCGTAACATTAAAATGAAGTGTGAGTCTGACCTGTATGGGGAATCGTGTTATATGCAAGGCTGTGGCATGCTGTACACGGCACGTATGTCTTTTGGTTCTTGTGCTGTGACCTGCCATGTGTGCAGGATGGTGGGGGTAGGGAGAGGTGTCAGGAAAATATTTGTCTTTCAAGAGGACTGCATCTTGCCTGCTTCTACAGAAATGATAATGCTGAAATTTTACATCGTTCATTTCCATGGCAACAAAAATAATCTCATAAATATGGGATTATTGCTTCAGGATCAAAGAGGGGGGGAGTACCTGGGCTGTGAATGAGGAAGTTCTTTACTTAATTCAGAAGGAGTAACAAACCAGCTCTTGAGATCTGAGCATATTTTCCTTTTACTTCTTGATCACCTGCAAAACCAAGACTTAAATATTTAGCAAATAAAAGCAAAAATGTCCAGCTCTCTTACTGTATTAGCTTGTCAGCATTGTTCATTGCTTCTGAGTGCTCAGCAGATGATGAAATAATTGCAGTTGGAACAGTAAAGTATATCTAAAAGAAAACCCCTCTGTCTCTCAGCAGTGCCCTGGCATCAGTTGGCTGGAGGGTTAGAGCGCAAAAGAGAAAGCGATACTGTCCACGTTGTGAGAGTAAGTGACTCATCCCAGACTGCTCTTAACGGGGACTCCAGTGGAAACATTTCTTCTCAACAGCCTGGTTTTGAAGGGCAGCAAAAACATGTGTGGGCTTGCTGAAGAGTTCTAGATGGAGTCCACTGCAGTTTTCCCCACGAGAAGATTGCTTCAAGAATCTCAATGTCCTCTGCTTCTTTTCATCACATGTCATTTTGAAGCTGTTTGTCTCCTGCATACCTATTTACATATCATAAAGTTACAGAGGAAATGTAGGTTTATAGAAGGGTCTCACCAGCTGCCATTTTTCCTAAAAGAAAAGCTGCAATTTAACATTAACCTAGCAATTAAGCAAAAATTTACGCTAACATGCTGCTTTCTTGCATAAAAATCCCTCTCAGCAACTCTGGAAATTATCTACGAGAAAGGTAATAGAATAATTCCCAGCATCTTTGATTTGGAAAAGCCATTTTCTGGCATGATTGATATTTCCTTTGTGTTAGCATGGGAGGCCATAGAAAGAGGAGTAATCTCTCTAATGGGTGTACTCCACGCCGGTGCCTGGGGTCCATGATACATTTGTCAGGCTTTAATTAAAGCTCTGGAGTTGAATTTCCACAGTAATTAACTTTTATTTGCAGTTATACCGTGTCTCTCATTTTTGACACTGACACTTTCCTGTTAGAGATAGAAGCAGGAATTGGCACAAAAAATAAAGAATGTGGAAATGAGGAATAATTTAAGAAATGGCATCGTATTAGCCATGAATTCTGAAAGGAGACAAAACCACATTTTCTTTCAAAGCTGTTTTGTTGTTAGCTACCTAATATGTTTTCTGTCCTGCATAAATACATAACCCATTACCTTGGTTACCCTTCCTTATACAATGTCTGGTAGTAAACTAGCACCTTTTGTTCAGTAGTCAGCACGTACCCTGCATCCAAGTTACAACAGGTCTTTCTCATTATGTCTTGCAGAAATGTTTTGTTATCTTTTGGCAAATGTTGACTTTTAAGCATGAACATTATATGTGCTAGGGAGGCTATTCAACCATTATCCCTGGTCTGAGACTTTTATTTCAGTTCCGGGTAGGATTTCTAAGAGTAAACATCACAGGAGTCTATATTCTATTGTCAACGGTGGGTTTGGATTGCAGGAATCTCTGCCTTATTGAATGTACAAATTGCTTTTATTAATAGAAGTTAGGTACTTGAATCTGCTCTTTAGATTTCAGGTATCTTTCTGTTCCACTTTTAATTCATATAGTTTTCTACTTTCATTTCACACATACTGTGAAGTACTATTATGTAGGAGCACAAGTAGCAAAATCACAGGTCATTGTTATTCAGCTTGGCCTTAACAAAACATCTTTTCCATGAACAGAGAAACGCAGACCTGGAATCCAGTCCCCTTCTGTCTCAACTGCTGTGTCAATCGCCCTTTGACAGACCCACTGAGCACCATTTTAAAAATTAAGGCTTTTTATTCCACTACTGCAGTCTGAAATCGCTGCTGCTCAGTGACTATCTTCTGATTTTCAATCTGAATGCATTCACAGCTGGCTTTCACCATGTCCTCACCTGTACCAACCAGTATGTTCCTGTGCTGCCGGGTGAGGTAGGTGAAAGTCTCCTTGCAGGGTGTTATAGTTTAGTTAAAGACTCTGAGCAAAAATAAATTTCTCAGGTATCTGAATGTTGTCTTGCCTCGCTCTCAGAATAATGTTGGTGCCTTCCAGAGAGGAGCTGGCTGCTTGCTAGCTTTTTTTCCTCAGGCCTATTGGTGTAAACTAATCTTAGAGTTTGCTTTCTGTAATTTACAGCAGTAGCTTGTTCCCCAAATACTTGACATGGATCCCTTGTTTCTAAACTACAGATCTGGACTTGCTGCTATAGCTTTGAAATGGTGATGGGATGGTCCCTCTGAATGCAATGCTACCAATAAAGAAACAGCTAAGAATAGTATCACTTCTGAAATAAAGCACTAGAGATAATTAAGTAGATCAGTGTAGTAAATCAGTGTGGCACTTAAGGGCATGAAAAAGAAAGGTAATAAATTTTATGGTGAGAAATACTAATTGATCATTCTTCGCAATTTCAAGCAGTGTCTCCAGATTTCATTTTAATATTTCTTGTGGGCTGAAAAGCAAGTGCAGAACTGAACTGATTGTGATAAAACAGGAGCATGGAAGCTAGAGAGAGACATGGGCTATTCAAGCACCAAATTCCTGTGAAATTATTCTGTCTGGCAATATATTTCCAAGTGTTTTGCCTATCTATTTTATAACGTGCCAGCTCTACTCACTCAACTTGTCTTGGAAGACTGTTCCATAACAGAATATGTCTGGGTACTGTGAAATCCTTTATGATATTTTCCCTGCATTTTGTCTGTCTTAATTTGTCTTGATTCTTCCTACTTCTACCATCTCTATAATCCATGTGTCTAAACAGTATTTATCCACTGTCTATTAATATTGTTCCTTGTAGATAATTTCACCAGCTCTTTGATCAGCTTTATCTCCGAACTTACTTCAGTACTAGCATCTGTTTAGCAATACTGTGTCATGGACTGAGTAACATATTTTATATGCAGATGCTGTAGACGTATTGTGGGGAGGAATCTCATCTATATGTTCCATTGCAACACCCACTTGGAAAAGAAACCTGGGTTTTAAGCTGAGGCACTAGTCAGAGACTCTGGAAGCCTTTCTTTGATTTCTGACCCTGCTCAAGTCCCCAGATCTGGTTTTGGACTAACCAGTTAGGCTGAAATCTATTTCACTAAGTCTTTGTTCTCTAAAAAAGGCCTGTTCACTTGGAGCAAGGCACCTAGGCTTTCCATGTCATCCGTAAAGGGACATGGCCACCTGCGGGTAGTGAGCCATCCCATTTTAAGTTAGGACTTCATCCCAACTTTGTTAAGACAACATCAGTTATCACCCAGGACACCCTATCTTTTTTGCATTGATTAAAAAGGAGCTTATGCAAATAGTTTACATGAGATTCCTAATTTTTATATGGCTAAAAAAAGGGGAGATGAGCCTTGCCTCAAGTTTGCTGTTAAGCTGGGTAATAATTCCTCCAGGCCCTGTGGAGTCTTGCAAAGCAAGAATTAATGTGCATGGATCCTGCATTGGTAGAGAGGAGAAGCCACTGATGAGGTTGAAACTCTATAAACCATATTTTCAGCACTGCTTGAAAACTTGTGTGTGTATTGTATACTGTTACTGTTGATCTTTTTTGTGATTAGTTCATTTCCAACGTTTCCTCTTTTATCTGTAGAGCATTTTATGCCATAAATGTATAATGCATTTCTTCCAGGATCTATCTGTTTTCCGTACAGAGCTATTACTCCATATTTTACAGAGATATCTCTTACCAAGATGAGGGTTTCCTGCCTAGTAATTGTCCTTTGATGGTGTTTTGCAGACCAGTCTGAGTTCACTTTGCTCCTGACTGCCCCAAAAATGCAACCTTGAATGGGAAGTCCTGCAGCTGTCTTAGCTATGCTTAATCCAGTAAACTCTGTCAAAAGGTTGGATTTATTCTGTGGAGCATAGTACCACATGGTGTGGCTTTTGCCTTCAGCCAACTCGCATCTTCAGCAACGTATGTTTGCCCTTATCTGCAAAAGGCTGTGTAGGTGTAACACAGGTGTTTAGAGTGTATCTGTCTTGCCTGGGATTGCAAGCTCTTGGCTTCTTGGGCAGGTTCATCTTTATATGTACATGTATCTGGGGGGAACAGTTTCTGTCATTCCCCAACCTTTAAGCTGTTCGAAGCCCTGCACATGGTGAAACTGGGACTGCACATGCATTCAGGATGCTTTTATGCCATATATGCCAGGTGAGAGCATACTGTGGCATTGACTGGAATCATCCCATCACGTGTGGAGGCTTTGAAGGCACCTGCCAGTCATCTACAGCAGCTGGAGTCTTTCTTGAATCTTGCTGTAGCCAAAAGATTCTCAACACAAAAGACCTTCAGTTAGCTCAGCTACTTTGGGCCTGTGCTTAGTATCTCTGACAAAATGTGCATACAGTTTTAACAGAGAATCGCTCGGTTTAATATTGTCCGGAGATCTCAGGCCACTGATGGTTATACATAAGTCTCTCAGTCAAGAAATAGAACGAGGAAATAAGTACCTGAGTTTTAAAGCTATGTGTGTCAGTTTATTCTTCTCACCTAAATTTTAAGCCAACAGGCTACAGAATCAGTCTGTGTCTCAGTTTGTCCTGCTATAACTGTTCTGCCTCAAATAAATAGTTCAGTGTTCATAGCCAGAGGCAGCCAGAGAAACCGACCCTGTCACTTAGTGGACAGGGCACTCACATTACGCACGGGAGACTCAGGTTCAAGCCTTTGCTGGTTTTATGTCTTAATTATTTATACAAAATGGAAAAATAGCTCTAGCAGGGCGGTGAGGGAAGTCTTATGTTAGACTACTCAGCAGAGTGATGGTTATAGTACTTTGCTAGGTTGTGGATAACCAGCTTAACCACCAAACTACAGGATGGAGCCTTATTTTTCTGAGAAAAGAGTTGAAAGGCCATTTTCTCATCCAAGAGTGGGCAAATATCTGAAACCTCAAAAAAACACAACAACAACAACAACAAAAATGGGGTTGGAAGCATGTCTAACTGGTCTCACTGAACAACACTGTCATACACACCAGCAGAAAGTGTCAACATCATACATCACTCTTCCGTTTTGCATTTCTACAATTAACTAATCAGAGAATGGGGCAACACTGCGGCAACCCTGCTATCTCTGCAGTATTCTAGGCCTGTGGGCTGAGGCAGTAAAAAAACAAGCCAAAAAACTTTTACTCCTGTTTAGGCAATGATTCTCCTAAATGCACAAGTAGGTGAAACTGGAGTAAGAAATTAGATTAACTCCTTGAATTTGCAGTGTGTGGCTAGTGCCATTCCAAAGTCTAAATACAAAGAACCTGTAAGCTCACATATACACATTGTCCTCTTACTGACATATATAATGCTATTTGTGTGGTCAGCCTGCTTTAGGAGCAGTCAGTTGTCAGTAAAATTGTCACAAACCCTACATAAGTTAAATCTGAATATATGGGTCTCATCTGCATTCATAGCACAATGGGCAAGACGTCAGAGTGATGAAGATGTAAGGAATAGAAGCTTGCAGGATGCAGCCACTGTGTGCTAGGTTATGTAGGCAGCCTGAAGATAAAGGTATGTCCTGTTTCTTCCCAAATTCGTGATGAGAAGGATTATTCAGAGCTGCAATTGATTCATGGATAATGCAGAGGTAGTATATTTTCAGTGGAGTGCAAAGAACTGGTTAATATGGATAAGTTATTAGGGAGCAAAGCACGAGATTTTCTTTCCAAGTGAATAATCAAGCATTTGCATTGCCCTCAAAATGTCTAATATTGACCTCTGCCAACAACAGAACATCAGATTCAGTGAACCACTGCCTTCTGTGACTGTGCCTAGTTTATAGATCTGGTGGGTTGTGATCACTATGACAGATCCCACAGTTCTGTGGTGTGAGATGTTCTATTTTCTCAAGAAAACGTTAAATGTTTTCTATAAAGTCAGTCTCCCAGCCCTAACAAACTACACCAGAATTGCTCTTTGTTTGCGTGGTTCCATGTTCATTTAGCATTTTGGTGAATAGCAAGTGAAAGAGCTTTGTTCTGCTGTGTTAACAGCAAGCTCAGTTGTAGTCCTACCTGGTGGGAACAGATGTATCTACTTCTCCTTCTTCAGAAATGCCTTGAAGGGCTTTGAGACTTGAAATGGCCTATTATCAACCAAATAACAGATGTCTTCACAGATTAGCCTCTCTGAGTAAAAACACAATCACACCACACAAAAGATGATGATTAGCTAGTTGAATAACAATAGGCGAACTCCAATGCAGATGTACAGGAAACAAGGAAAGGATCAGACACTTATATTTCTATTTTTCTGAGTTCATTATATACATTCATTTTTACAATGACATCTTAATGTTAAAGCTGCCATTATGCAGCTTTCTGTTTCAAAGCTTCTAACTTACGATTTGTTCAAATTAAAATAATGTATTAATATTTCCCTAATTACATGCTAATAAAAGACTTAATTCAGTTTGCATACAGTTAATGCATTTGTTGCAAAAGTATTCTATATGTTATTTTAGTTAATTTCTTTAAATATTTTTCACTTAAAGATTTGCATTCATATCTTTCAACATGAATGAAATTTAAGAACTCTGCAGTGATAAATTCTGTAAATCATAATACCTCTGACTATATGGTCCAGCAAAAAACAGACAGAAGTTTTGCTTGCATAATTTGGAGGGAAGTATATGAAGAATCAGACACATTTATCTACAGGACTTCCCCTTCTTGATGGTTTGATTGCTTCTTTGAGAAGATTCAAGTTCCTGATGTGATTTGGTGGGTCAGAGTCTTCCTGAGTGCAGAGCAGTACAGTCAAGGACTCTGTTGACCTTGAGTCTGGTAAAGGTTGCCTGATGCCTCCTCACACAGTAAAACCATTTTGCTACAATTTAAAGAGAAATTTTCCAACCCAGAAAATGTGTTCCAATTTCAGGCTGTATTTTTTTAATTTCAGTAAAAAAAGTTTAGTCTCTGAGGAAGAAAAAAGGGGGAGGGGGAATCATGTTTCATGAAGTTACAGTACCTTCTATTATTTTGTGGGACTTCCATATCAGGAAATTGAATTTTGTCAGCAAGACAGGAGGATGCAGGACAAAAACTAAGAGGAATTTCTATAGTGAGAGTCAAGGTTAAAGATTTTTGCATTTTAGTGGAAATCTGCCAGATTAGACTGCATTCGGGTCTGAAAAATCCTTATTCACTTTTGTTTCTTTAAGTTTTGCAGCTCAGCTCTCCTAGGATTTTGTCAGTAGGATATGGGGATACGACGGTTGTGACCATGGTCTAGGTGATTGACTCAGGTATTGAAATGATTAAGAAAGTGAGGACAGGGCTGGGGTATGGTCCCCATGTAAGGGAAACTAGGAGAGGGACAAAGAGATGAATACATGGAAATAAAGTAGTGAGACAGAGTAGGAGCAGAAGGGAACAGGGAAGGAATGGGTGAGACTTTTGAGAAGGGATGGAGACAATACACAGGAGGAAGAGAGATGGACAGGGTTCTGGCAGAAGAGGCCAGACTAGCAGTAAGGCACAGTCAAGCGTGAGCTCAAGTGTCCCAAGTCTGGGCGGAGGACCTAATGGCTCCAGTTTTCTGGAGGATTGTGTGGGTGTCAGTAGGGCTGTGTGATACAATTTCTGAGTTGGGGTCTTTTTTTCTTATTTCCCTGTTTTATTTTTAAACTCTGTAAGTTATACTTAAAAGCCTGTTAAGGGTACAAAGCAAAGCTCTCTTAAATAAGGAGAGATTTCAGTCAACGCTGCTCAGATGAATCAATATTTTATTTTATTTTATCTTAGTGCTTCATTATGTCACCCCTTCTTCCTGTAAATGTACATCATTCAGATCCAGCTTTGAAACCAGAGTTATTAATTTCCTGGGGAGCACTTCAGTGGCTCTCATTATTGCGGCATCTGAGTACTTTACAAACATTAATGAATTTATCTTCACAATGTACTGATAAGGTGAAATGACATTATACCCCAGGGAAAACGAGGCACAGAAGCATCATAACATTAAGCAGGGACATTTAATTTAGATGCCCAACTTGAGTTGTTTTTGCCCCAATTTTCCAGAAATGGCATTTGATTGCCCTTTCTTTGTTCTGGAGTCGGCTTTTGCCAAGTCCATCCCAGTTGGAATTGCTCCACACTTCCACAGATCAGAGCGCAGGTGTTTTGTGCTCTGCTCTAAGCAAATAAGGAAGATGCAATTAATGACCGCCTGCGCAGGGTTTGGGTTTTGTGACTTCCTTGGCATTAGGCACTGAGGCAGAGAGAGAATCCAGTTCCCGAGGGCAGCTTTTGGCTGCCCTAGGCACGACCATGGTGGTTCTCCAAGCCCTTACTTCATTCTCATTGGACTGTCCAGGGCCATCAGTGGTGAGGCAGGGATGCAGCAAACAGCAGGTTCCTTCTTGATGTGACCTTCACTCACTGAATGTGTGGGGTCAGCCCCGGCTCTTACGTTGGGTGAGGCTGGATAGTAGACAAAAACCCAAAGTATGTGAGTTTCTTATCTGGATTGTCACAGTGCGTACAGACGGTAGCCAGTGCAGATTTTTGCACTGCAGGGATAGATGCGCCAAAAGGGGCTCTCATTGCTTCTTACTGATACCCAACTTCTGTAACTGTCCTGGCAGAACTATCTTAGCACGCAGGATCAGGGGCTCCTGAGGCAAGAGAGAAGCAGCAGTTTTATTTGAAAAGGATCCTTCATTGCATCCCTGGGCAGCTTCATTGCTCAGTTGTGTGAGCTGATACGGGGATGAGGGGGGAACCATGTCATAAGATAGGCCCATGGCTGGACATCTCCTGTCTTCCGTCCTTGCAGGGCTGAACTCATGGCTCAGAAGTCAATTGCACCCAGAAGAGACAACACATTTCCCCCAACTTTTTACAGCCTAGAGAAGCAAAGCCATGGTACAATCAAGCGGGGCATGGAGAAGGCATTCTCTGTTTCCCTGACAGATTTTCTTTAGTAGGAAAACAGAGGGACAGAAAGATAAAGAGGTGGTTTTCAGGTGCACAAATAGGAGTTAAGCTCCATTAGCTTTTGGTAGGAGGGGGGAGTCTTGCTGAAGTTTGTACCCACAGAAAACCTGCTGTAATAATCCAGTGTCTCCCAGATCCGCTCCTGTGCTGTTCAGTACTTTACAGAAGGCCATTCTTCCCCTTTTTCCTTCATCAGTTCATTTTCATATTCAATCACATCGTGCTATAACAGGGTCACTGGAATTACACTGGGTTTACACTTGGCAGCTCCGAACGCAGTTTAGCCCATCTTAGTTGCAATGTAGGAGAAGAATATCTGACACACCTGAAACTGTCCTCATCGCATTTTAGCTGAGGTGAATTTTCAGGCAGATGTTTATTTATTAAATCCACCTACCAAACATGCAGTCTCCGGGATTCTTACTCTTTTCCTGCCTATGCTGTTTGTTACGTCTGTTAGAAAAAAAAAAAAGGGCAGCCTCTTGAAACAGTAGCCTTTGCCTGCGCTGCTTTACCAGTCCTGAGCCAGGTGCTGGGGTCTGTACTGACACAAAGCTCCCATCAGGGTCAGTGGGTTTTGCCTGAGGGAGAACTTCACGTTTCTGGGCAGTAAATGAGAGTTTTCACTAACCTATTAGAATAAATTGTGCATCTGAGCATAATCTTACTTGGCAGCATGATGTGTTTTCAGATGCTGCTGTTTGAGATTTCCCATATTCTTTCATATGAATTTCCTTCGGGCTTAATTGTACCTCTGTATATGCCAGTGTTTGAACCTTTTGAAGGAGGAAGATGAACTGTTTAGCCAATAGCACTCTTGCTGGCTGCACAAAGTGAAAGGGAAGAAAATGAGACACATGGTGATCAGTGTGCTAAAGCCTCTCTAAAGCTACAGACTTGTCATGTAGAGCTAAATCTCAGACAGTGCCAGGTTAGCACTGGATGTGCCCCCATCTCTTCTTCTTTTGCCTTCAATTCCACTCTTGAAAGCCTGAAGTTGTTGACATCACGTTGACACAGAGCAGGGCATTATTATTCAGAGTTGCATAAAAAGTGAATTTATATTGAGTAAAACCAATAAGCTGCACTGCTCTGACATTTAATTTTCTTGGAAACCCTTCCTATTAAATCAGGCATACATTTTCAAATGAAATGCAGTGTTTGCACTACAATAACCTTGTATGGACAAGAATGAATAATTTGGAAATTACCAAGAGCCTATTTCCTGCCACCTCCCTCCAAACCTAATTTTTTATGGGGTTGTGTTTCTGTTTGATGCCATGTAAAATTTTCATTTTATTCCAACCTGCTGTATCAAAATGGCGTGCAAAATATTCTTCTATAAAAGGGGTTGCTATTTATGACTGGGTCACTGGTTGGTAGTCCCCTGTTCTTTCTGAGGCTGCTTCTTCCTTTGACATCAAACCCTGGGGCTGAAAGTTGAGGATAAATAAATGCTGTCCCCTGAACTAGACACTGTCATAAACTCTCAGATGAAATGTCAAGTCGAAGCGAGTGTACTCTTCTGCTTTTTGGTGTATGTTGATCAGCCCTCCAAAGCAGAGCAGTCATATTTCAGAGCTCACTTTATCTCCCTTCTCTTCTTACCATATTGAATGTCTGATTATAAGACAGGTAGTAAATGCCTCTGTTAAAAGGAGGTTTAACCAGGGAGACATAGGTCAAGACATCATCTTGCTTTCTGTGGCTTATGATTGTGTACATGCATTTATGAATCCATCCATCCATCCAAATCTGCCAAAGATGTCTCTATTCTTAGAGCATGAGTTGTTATAATTTCATAGAAGAAGCTACTTCAGACAGACTCAGTCTTTGAAGTGATAGACTTTATTCCAAGATGAATGTATGCTCTAAAATAGCTGTGCAAAGGAAACTAGCAAACAGTTTAGTTGGGATTGCCCCAGAACTAACACCCTGTCATGGGGGCAAGAGGACCTGGCAAGGCACACCAGGAGGTCTTAAAAAAACCTAACCTTTCATGTTTGTTTACTGTACTGGTATTTTTACTAAAATATCATTATAGACCATGTTGGGTTTTTTAGGAATTTATGCTCTGCTAAAAAGACAGCGGTATGGGTTACTATTAAATATATTAATGCACAGTTGAGACTGAATGGTTAAGGATTCAAAATGTGGTTATGCTTTCCTACCATGCTTTTTTCAACTATAATAAAATGTTTCTTTCACTCTTAGGTACTTGTATATGTCTATTATAACCTGTCATTGTGAAATTAGATCTTTATGCTATACTTACACATTATGATCAGAGGTGGTTCAAAACTTCCCATCCAAAACTGACATAAGAATATTCTTAAACATATATTTTGATGGGAAATTTAATATGATTTTCTTTTCACTGCAAAGAAAAAGGGGGAATGCCATATATGTTTATTAATTTTTTTCCTTTTTTCTTTTTTATTCCTTTTGTCACTGGGAGAGGCATGCTAGTATGAATAGGCAAATAAGGAAAGAGAAGCAGAAGACATAGCCATCATCTGCTATATACGTACATAAACAAACACATGCGTGCATTTCAAAATTGCAATAATTTATTTATTTAAATTTTTTGGCAGCTGAGGTGTTTATGTTCTCCTTAATTATGTGATCTTAGGATCCAATAGGATGGGCCACGACCAAAATACGCTGGTGGGGCACTGTGACCTGATTCAAAGCTCTTGTTCCTCACCCATCTTCAGTTTTCAAAAAGGCTGGGTTTGTGGACTGGACACAGCATCTGATGGAGTCAGAAGAGCACTGTGTTGGCGTCCTTCATGTCCTCTGTGCTTTACATTGGCTTCATGTCCTCTGTGCTTTATAGATGTAGACTAGCCAGGGAGTGGGGAGACAAAGCAGAATGTATGGTTGTGGGCTGGGCTCTTCTGTACTTATCTTCCATCAGGTCAGTTGAAATTCCCCTAGAAATGGGCCAAAACTTAATTAGCCCATCTTGACCTTTTTCTTCGTGTATATCCCTCAATCTTCTTAATCTTTACAGTCTCTCAAGGGAAGTTAGTAAAAGGGAACCTCTTTACAGATAAAGTTTTCAAAGCCAAAAGCCAGTTTGTGAGATCCTTGTCAAAACAATTACAGGCACTTTCCTTCCTTAGCTTGCATCTTTAGTTCACTGTAAATCAGACAATGCTGATGCACAATATTGAGCCTCCTTTGTGGTGGTTTATTAAGGGTTATTTGTTTAGCTGCATAATTGTGGTGTTTATTAAAGGGAAGATGATCTTGAGTTAAAACGTTATATTGAGATGTTTCCATCTCTACAACAGATTTTCTTTAAAGTCATCTAGGGCCAGTGTAACAGTGTTTTCAGTGCTACAATACAGGTATGTTTGACAGCAAGGCGCTTCCTTGCATTTTTGAATACTCAAGCATCTTTATGAAACTGGTATTTTGGCCTAGATTTCAGACATGCAGAGCATGCATACTCCTCTTTGTTTACACTTGATGCTTTCCATTCTTGAAAAATTGACCCAATCAATCAACCTTAGGAATACAGTACCATATTATAAGAGAGGGAAAATAGTGCCTTCTCTTTTGCACCCTTTTTTCTTCTCTACTTGAAATATTTACATTTAATCAAGCTGAATAATATGAAAAGTCTGATTTCAGCTGCTTCACACAGGTGCACCCTTTTCAGACTCTTCAGTGTTTACTACAGTGCAGGCAGAGCTATTTGCTTGCCTGTTCTTTACATTCTTTTTCATTGTGTATCCTACACAATAGGAACAAGGGAACAGTTTAACACAGCTGCAGAGAAGTTAACACCATAAACCTTGAGATCCCTGTAGCTGGAGAAAGCACTGGGTGGGATTCCTTTGTACAGACATTGGCATCCTCATCCTCATTTTCAGTGTTAAGAGGTGAAATCAATGGTGGACCTTCAGCTCTCTGAAACTCAATTGAGAGAAACAGCCCCACAAAAGGGATGACTCTCCTCCTTCCAACAGAGGTATTTTGAACAGGTCACAGGCATCAGGCTTCAGAGGAGCCAACCTACCTGCTATCTAGAGGGAGTTTAGGTGAGTAAATCCAGTGTCAGCATCCACATTGTGGACACCCTGAAGCAGGTGAGATGCTGTGGGAGATCCTCCAGGGAAAACACGCCATTACAAGAGTGATGTGGAAATGGAGCTTGTTTCAACTTCCATTCCCTGCTGTGATTGACAAGGAGGAACAAGCTATATTTTCTTTATTTTCCCAGAAGTTATAGAGACATCTTAACTAGCATAGTTTTGTGTGCCAAGAAAGTCTTTTAGCAGGAGAGCTTCCACTGGTTACAAAGTTTTCCTGTCAAAGAGCAGACAATTTACACTGCTGAATGCTTCCTGGGCATAGTGCAGCATGTGAAATTTTCATCATGAACTTGATACAATATTAAAAGATTGTCTTTGATTTGGCTCCTATAAGACCCATAAAGAAAAATTTGAAAAATTACACAACTTAGTCTGAAATCTATCATATTTCTTTTTTTAAAAGAAGCCTTCTCAAGAGGACAGTGAAAGGTTCTTTTCACTAGGAACTATTTCTGTACAACTTTCTTGACCCAGTTGTTTCACTTTTTTTTTATGTTGCAATGTGAAGGATGATCCTCCCCTAAACTCAGAGAAGTTGGACTCTTTTTCTTCAAACAGTTAGCAAAAATAGCATGTTTCAAGCTGTGCAATAAAATTTTGTCATCAAAGGTAAGTTTCAAATGGCCATTAGTAACTGAAAAGAACAAACTATAATGGAAATATTAATGTAGCTAGACCTTAACATATTATTATTAGTTTTCCAGTTGAAGTAAATTTACAAAGCACATATTTGCATATGTGAGTTTTCCTGAAAGAGGTTTGAATTTCTCAAGAGTGTGTTGTATGTCTCGTATTATTGTTAGATAGTAGATATTTTCATGTTATTCAAGTGGCAGAAGTCACTTCCTCCACCTGGAAAATGGCACCCTGGTACTGTGACTAGAAAAAAATGGCCTTTTTAAGCAACAGAAGAAAAATGGGCACCCAGAATGACGTGCGGAAAACAGACTCCACAATCGGTGAGATTGTGAAGTAGGTATGTTCATTCAGCGCTGGGCAGCACGGGGGGTAGTCCCACCAAAGTCGTGCGCACCTGATTTGGCAGTTCACTTTAAATTTATACAGTCAAGTGTTACATATATATTAAAATTAGCTCTAGGAAGTCATTTCCATAGTCTCCTCTCAACTGCGCTTGCGCAGTGCCTCCTTATGGTGGTCGTCTGGTGGTCGTGAAGATGAAGGCTGTATGTCTTCTTCACGGTGAACTCTTAACCTTCTGTCCCTGCGCAGACTCAGTTGTCCCTTGGCATTTGTCCAAATCACAAGGTCAGTCTTGGCTGGTTCTTGGAGCCACTGCTGCTTCTTATCAGGGACTATCTCCTGTCCCAGCCAGCCTCAACAATGCAAGCATTAAACATCACTTCTCATCCCCTTGGGCCATGTCTACCTCTATTGAAACTTCTTTAACTTCATTATAAGCTAGATAATTATTAAACAATTCTTATCCACATTCATATATCTACTATATCTGCTAAGGTTTCTTTGGTTCCCCGTCTCAAGAAGACCTTCTGTGGCAATAGATTTGTTGTAAAGTAAAAGTATCTAATGGCATTCTGTAGTGCCTTAAAGTGACTGGTGTCACAATCCAGTGTTAGGCTGTTGCAGAAAATAGACACTGACCTGTGGGACTGTCTTTCAGCTTTGATGTGTCTTAACTTGATAACAGTAACCAGCTGGTTAATTCATTTGGAACTAATTGGCAAAAGTGGAAAAGTATTTTTATGTGTGGTGTAACTGCAACAAAATAATATCTAACTAATAAGCAGTGTAGCTTATAAGTTTGATCCTTATGATGATGTTAGCTTCTCAGAGCTCCACAGAGATGAATGATGAAAAGGAGAGGCTTCTTCTTATCTTCTTATTCTACAACTGGACAGACAGACACGGACACGGACTCATGTCTGTGCACCCATGGGAACAAGAAGCAACCAGAACAATTGATGTTCAGGCTTCTCTCCCACTGGAGCTGCCTCCAAAAGTATTTGCTAATGATAGACCATTAGGAACAAAATCAAGAAATAAAGTCCCTTGCACTGTCGATAGAGTGTGAAGGACATTCAGTAGCCTAGTGCTTTATAGTTGTTCCAATCTCCATCTCTAGGACTTCTCAGTTACCATCAGCCAAGACAGTAACCCTGTCTGTCACAGCTTTTCCAAAAAGGTCATGGGGCTCAAGCTTGCTAGAGGGCAGGCACACATCAAAGCAGGGAAGTCTCATGTGAAATGACCTTTTATTTACACCTTGGCATTTTTCCTCTCAGTTTTCACTACCCTTTCAATGCTTGCCTTTGGCTGTTTCAGTAACTGTTCATAAGATTACCACAGACGCCAAGGCATTAGATGCCCAAAGGCAACAGCAGTGTTACCTGGCCTTTTCAGACTATGTTCTTCCCCTGGCCATGGTCACTTGGACATGAGGTTCTTCATGCCCAACTATTTCTATGACAGTGACCCCCAAGAGTGTAGGCCTTTCCTC
Organism: Haliaeetus leucocephalus; assembly: GCF_000737465.1. Classification (NCBI taxonomy): domain Eukaryota; kingdom Metazoa; phylum Chordata; class Aves; order Accipitriformes; family Accipitridae; genus Haliaeetus; species Haliaeetus leucocephalus. The sequence goes on from NW_010972589.1 coordinate 1,034,253, forward strand.
CCTCCTCCTTTCCTCAAAATGCCCCACGTTCAACATGTGAATAAAGGAAGATGATGAAGAGTGTTGGCTGACAATGTCCTCCACTCACCATGCTAATGACAGTAGCCTTTAAGTGATCATCTAGCCAAGGCTGTGGGAACACAGTCATTTGAACTGTTATGTTAGGAGAGATGGGGGACTGGGATTTCAAAAGTTAATGAAGAAGTAGGGAAACTGGGGAAGAGGGAGCAATTACTGTCAGGTTTTCCTTGCATATTGACGCTGCTTTCTCTGGGTGTTTTTCTTGATTTGTGCTTATCTCTGTGGTAATGGGAAGGTATGGATTCAAACACCAGCACAAGAATAACCACAACCAGGCTCAGGCCCAGTGGGGATTGTAGATGCTCTGCATCTGAACGCAGAGAGAAGAGAGGCTTTGGGATTGGTTTTTTTCTGGGTGGTATGAGACTGCTTCCAAGTCCATGTTACACAGGATGCAAGTCTTGTATATGCAGAAAAGCATGGTAGTAGCTCTAGTTCAGCTCCTACCTGACTATTCGTTATGCATGTATGACAGGTCTACACAACGCCAGCAAGACTGGTTCTGATCAGCTGTGATATCCTGAGAGTAGACCCTACTTTTTGGAGACCTTAGGAAAGCAAAGGGCATACATTTTTGAGGATAATTGTGGAAGTAGATGTGAATTGCTCTTTCTTAGATCTGCAAAGAAGAATCCATTCCAACATAAATATCAAAAATGCTGCACTCAGGATGTTATGAAGAAAGATGGTAATGATGGTTTGCATGTTCCAAGCAGTGGGAAATAAATCACAGCAGACAATGTGGCACATGTTGAACAAGAACACAGAATTCTTGCTCAGAGGGATCTTACTGCTGCAAGTTAATCATCTTCTTATTAGCATGCCCTGAAGCTTTTGGGGATATAAATTTTGCAAAATAACAGCTGGATTGTGGAAGTAGGCCATTGAATTAAGAAACAAATCACACAAACTTGAAAACACAAAGTTGTGCTTGAGCCCTGTGTAGTCAAGAAGAGTCCACCTGCTTCCTTTTATGAGGCACACCTGAATACCCACTAAGCAACTAACCTGTGGGAAGCAGTGGGTGAAGATCTTGGTGGTGGAATTTACGCTGGGTGTGTAACTCCTGGGGGAGTCACAGCTCTCAGAGTTATAAGTGAGGAGCCTCTGCTGTTGCTCTCTTCTAAAGCATTCATTGAATGTCACGGGACAGTACGATACTAAAAGGATCAAGGCTGTGTTTCCTTGGTTGGGGATCCAACAATGATTGGATACGGAAGAACTTCTGTGTGTGCCTGCTTTCTCTCTTTCATTATCTGCATAACCAGGAATAGTATAGTTGAAAACTGTCAGTGATGTAGCTTTTTCTTATTTTCAGAATGATCCATAGAGGAGAGAAGGCAGTCAGAAATAACATAATAAAGTTCAGGTGCTTCATGGGATGGAGGTGGCATGTCTTTTGTCTGTCTCTTCTTTCCATTACCATTTTTTCAGCTTCTTTATTTTAGTCTCCTGGTTTCTGTTTGACAGATTCACAAAGAAAAAGGGTTCTCCACTGACTGTTAGCTTTGCCTCAACACTGATCTCCTGTTCTCCTCCATTTTTTCTTTAATTTAAGGCACTGTTGGTATTTTTTTTCCCATCAGACATAATGAATGGCTGGGAGCTGTCAGCTCTTTTGGACTCTTTTGTCTTCTATTCATCATTATGTCTTCATTGTCCTCTTTAATTTAGCTGCAACGTTGAGGGGATCACTTACTGTGAAAGACAATATTGCTAGCTGTCCATAGGGATCCTGCATGTCTATTCATCATTCTGTGTAAGATAAACTCTATGTGAAATATTGTGCACTAAAAAGGGCAAAATATGTAAGTCCATTTCAGACACCAAATGCTTAGCAGATATTGTCAAACAGAGGTCTCTGAGGCTAGGCATGTGACACCTTTTCTGGATACAAATTTCCACCAATTTAACTACTGAAGATGGGTCTTTCTAAATTGAAATTTGTTTGGGTACAAACTTGCACTAGCTTTATTACTTTGTTTCAAAATATATCAGTAGGTACACCAATACAAATTACAATATAGAAAAACCCCAAATGTCATAATTAGACCTTAATTTCCTGGTTTTCAGAGAAGAGACAGTGTTCAGAGTAATTGGGAATGTGCCCATTTACTTGGAGACCTAAATATGGATCTAGGAAATTAAGGTTAAGGATCTTTTTAATCTTAATCAAAGATCTAGTATCTTTGTAACAGGTAATTCCCTCAAATACTCAGAATGGTTCCTCAAACATTAAAGCACAGGTTGTTTTAAAATTAATATTTTGGAGAAGTGTACTCCCGAGAAAACTCTGGGAAGGATTAAAGAATAGAGTGAGGATAAAATGGGTACAAAACTCAGGTACTCAGATTAGATTTTTTATTATTAAAGTTTAACACACATTTTCCAAATCTATTTTTTTTTCCAGGACAATTTGTTTCTGCTCACTCTTCCTATTTTTTTTCTTCTTGTAAGTGACGGTGTATTAAAAACAGGTGGCGATACTCTGGTTTTACATCAATCTGCCCAAGGTCAGGAGCTGGCTGTGTCTGCATTTTCCATCTGCACGTGCACAACTCTGCTAATCTGTTAGTGCCTAAAACTGCATACTCAAACACTTAAGAAAACACAGGTTGGTGAACCAGAGCTCTCTCAGCTACCAGCCAGTCAATATGTAACCTTTCTTGGTTGTGATAAATGAATGTATTTATCACAGAAGACCTGCAAAAGATTTTCATAAGCTAAAGACTACAAAACCCAGGTACTTCCAGGAAAAGAACTTTTGGATTAGGTGTGCCTGCATGGCCATGAGATAGTACTGTGATGGCTGGACATGGATTGATACTCAGAAAGGAGGTTTCCTCTGCAGCTTTTCAAACGTCTAACCATGAATCTTTGCTTTCTCTTCTTAGAGATAAAGAAGATTTTTCATGATTGAACTTCCATGGAAGCTGCCAAAATTAGTATTAGTGTTGAAACTGGGGCAACTTCAGAAGCTGTTATATACAATAGGTGTCTATTTGTTATATAATAAAAATAATTCTGGCCTTCATTGCCATCTCTCAGAAATGTCATGGTAGTAAGTGACTGAGTGGTAAAATGACAGATGAAATTCAGTGCTGATAATTGCAAAAAGTCACATACACAGGTAAAAAACAGTCCTAGCTCTACATACCTGAGGATGAACTCCAGAGGAGTTACTGCCCCTCAGGGATTTGTAGCAGGTAGGTCTATAAAACAGTGGAGTAAAGCTCAGCAGCAGTCACAGAGGAAAAGAGAATCATAGGCAGACTTGGGAACCAAGTAGGGAAGAAACAGGAAACTTCATGAAAATCCAATACACACCGAAGTTTTGATGGCTGCATGCAATTTTGTTCCCTACTTCTCAGATCCGAACTGGAAGGGGTATGTACACCTTAAGGCATTACAATTATCAGACATAGGGTATATCTTCTGTATGGAAGAAACAAAAAGATGAGAATTCATCAGCTTGAAAAAGAGATTCTAAATGACCTAATGAAAGACTAAAATTCTGTATGACACAGAGGCGATAAGTAAGGAATAATTATTGTCAAGTTAAAAAACATGGCAGCTCAGATACTGTAGTCAGCTCAGGGTTGCTGGAAATAGAGCAAGCTATGCCAGGGTGTAAGGATTACTTTCCACTTACGTTGTTTCAAATTGTGGTGGTTTAAGCCCAGCTGGCAACTAAGCATCACGCAGCTGCTCACACACTCCTCCCCAGCCTGGTGGGATGGGGAGGAGAATCAGAAGAAAAAGGTAAAACCTTGTGGGTTGAAATAAAGACAGTTTAATAGGACGACACAAGGAGAGAAGAAGTAATAATAGCAATAATACTGATAGAAGAATGTATAAAGCAAGTGATGCACAATGCAATTGCTGACCACTCGGAACCTGATGCTCAGCCCATTCCCAAGCCGCGATCCTTCCTCCCCCCACCAGCTCTCCCAGGTTATATAGTAAGCATGATGTCATCTGGTATTGAATATCCTTTTGGCTAGTTCAGATCAGCTGTCCTGGCTGTGTCCCCTCCCAGCTTCTTGTGAACCTTATCTCTATCCCAGCCGAACATAGGACACACATGTTATTTCCCTACAGTCCTGCTAGCAGCTAATGGTAAAGACAGGATAATGGGCTCATGGGAGCTTTCACCTGGGTAGGTGCAGCAGTGGTTCTGCTGTTCTTATGTCAGGTCTTGATTCAGGCACTTAATGGGCTGTTCATCTGCCTGAACTTTGTGCAGCGTTGATAGTTGTTGCAAGCAGTCTCTGTCTTTGGAAGAACACCATTGGTGTGGTTTGGCTTCCAAAGGTATACAAATAAATCTCATAAAATGTCTCTTGCCTTACAGTATCTGTAAAATAAGTCCTTGCTTTACATGCATTTCCTGTACACAAGAAATAGGGTATTAAAAATTATGGAAAGTGTAATTGCAGTGTTTTCCACCCATGTTTAATTTTAAATCAGTTGGACTAGATGATCATTGTAGGTCTTTTCCAACTGAAATATTGTATTGTATTGTAGTCTAGTCTAGTCTAGTCTAGTCTATTCACCCTAAGTCACACCGAGAACTTTGAAGAAATTTAGATGTTGTAAACTCATGGCAACATTTGGTTTATGCATCTTTACTGACTTCTCTATGTATAATTTTATGGCCATGTAGTCACAAAGATCAATCTTCTAACTAAGGGCAACAGAAGAACATAGTGAAAGTTTTCCAGTGCTAATCTTTGCTTCTGTCCCCATATGCACACTAGTTTCTATTTCCTAGCACAGGATGAATGACCCTAAGAGTGCTGTCTAAATAAATATATACACAAAAGCATACCATTTATTTTAACCATGTTGGGGTTTAACCCCAGCCAGCAACTAACCACCACGCAGCTGCTCACTCACTTCCCCCCCACCCAGTGGGATGGGGGAAAGAATTGGAGGAAAAAAGTAAAACTCATGGGTTGAGGTAAGAACAGTTTAATAGGACAGAAAGGAAGAAACTAATAATGATAATAATAACAATAATAAAATGGCAATAATAATAATAATAAAAGGATTGGAATATACAAGTGAGGCACAATGCAAATGCACACCACTAGTGTGCATATGGGGACAGAAACTGACCAATGCCCAGTTGGTTCCTGAGCGGTGATCCCCCCAGGCCAACTCTCCCCAGTTTATATACTGGGCATGACATCACATGGTATGGAATATCCCTTTGGCCAGTTTGGGTCAGCTGTCCTGGTTGTGTCTGCTTCCAACTTCTTGTGCCCCTCCAGCTTTCTTGCTGGCTGGGCATGAGAAGCTGAAAAATCCTTGACTTGGTATAAACAATTAGCAACAATTGAAAACATCGGTGTGTTATCAACATTATTCTTATACCGAATCCAAAACATAACACTATACCAGCTACTAGAAAGAAAATTAACTCTATCCCAGCTGAAACCAGGACAAACCACAATACCAGAATTTCTAAGCAAATACCTTTATACGTTATGGATAGCATTAACATGGAGATGGAAGAGAAATATGAAATAATTGTGGTTTACAGCCAAAAAATGTATGAAATCTCAGTTGCCAAGCACAGTTCAAGTTATACAAAGTAAATATTGTGGATTTAGGGTTGCAGTGTCAGATTATCCCTTTTTTCCATTGTATTTTTATGACTTCAGATGGCTCAGTGCTTGTAAATCCTGGTTTGACACAAAATAACAAGCAGAGTCCTTGGGGATATGGAATCTACATTGTCAGTGGCTTTTCTGGTTCTTGTCCTTTCCTACATATATTTTTATTAATATCTTAATGGATGCTAAACATAGACTTTTTGTATATGCATCTTTGGAAAGTGCTGTAATAGACTATATGATGTCTATTTATGCATAAAAACTGAGGTTTTTTACTATGTCTGCTTTGTTGTTTGGTAAACCTTAAGGAGAAAGGGGTGAACAGGAGTCCCTCTGCAAGTTTTCTTGATCAAACAGCAGCATGAGTCTAATTCTGATTTTGATTAAAAAATAGCAAATTAATTCACAGATGATTGCTTTCATTTAGGAGAAAACACCTTGCAAATACTGACATTTCTGCAAGTTACTCAGTTGGTTTTAGGGTCCCATTTTAAACGGGAAGGAAAGCGTTGGAGAATCCAAAACCATGGTGTTTGTGTACATAAATATCCATATCTAATTTAACAAAACCCAAGCGTCCTTTATTACAGAACACAGGCAAGAAAAGTCACAATCTTCTGAGGCTTCCACATAAAAGTCCTGTCTGTTTCCACAAACTCCTCAGCATTTATTCAGTTTAAAGGTGTTATTCATTGGTTTGACTTGTTTGTCTTATGTCTTCAAGACTGCATTTTAAATAAGCTCTGAAGGGTTTATGTGGGAGCATGTTAAAATGACTCAGAAATGTCCCCAGGAGTTTGGAAGATGAAATTACATTGAACTGAAAATTAGAGGATACTACATGCTATTTAATATTGACAAGAGGCATTTTAGGAGGATGATCCCAGTGTCCTATCTTTCAAAATTGGTTATGAATCTTTAGCAAATGCTTTTTTATGGAATGAAGAGCTTAAATGCTGTGTTGGCTTTGGGTACTCAGTGAGACATTACTCACAGCAGTGCGTTGGGACTACATTTGCTTTTCACTTCTGATTTATGCATTTATTTTCCTCACAAGGTGAATAATTAATATCAGCATGATTGGGATTTATTTTTTCATAATATTTTTAAAGCTGAGGTGAAAAATATCAGTGATGAGTGTTTGAAAACACCATCTGAGGACACATAAAATGTTATTAGTCACTGCCCAAGTGGGCAAAGGCAAGGAGTTGGGGTGGTCAGATATTTTTGCCACATCCCATTTTCAGACAGCAGTTAGAAGAATTATGAGATTCCCTCCTACACCGAAATAGTTCAGTTTCGGAGAAACAGAAATTTTCCAAGGACATAGAGAAGGTTCTCCAGTTGCTGCAGCTCTAGCTGCAGCCCAGGTAGCTGGTGGGGAGCTCAGGAGGTGGTGTGAGCTACAACAGCTGGCTAACATGAAGCTAAAAATTGCCGGGACAAAGCTGCTCTCTGCTACCATTGGAGCACAGTTTGGGATCTCCCCCCTTCGGCACCACTGAAATTTTGTTTGGAAAAGGAGGGCGGACTTCTCCTTGTACTTCTTGAGGGATGTGAAAAGGTGAGACTCGGGGAGGAGACTGCAGCCCTGTGTGCGCAGCACAGCTGCCTGGCCGTGTCGGCATCTCACGTTTGCTCCTCCCGTGAGGACCCTTTCCCCAAACTAAAAACACTCTTGTGAGATCTATTTTATCAAGTCATAGGCACAACATGAAAGTAATTCTCAGTGCGTGAATTTTGTATACTCTTGAGAATTTTTCCCCTTTTTGGCCATAGCTCTACCCTTCACTGCCAAGCTGTTGGAGAGCGTGGCTAACACAGGCAAAGTGCAGTTAGGCAATTTCCCATTGCTAATCAATACGATTTTCCTGTGAAGCTTCATCTTACTTTATAATCAACAGGTATAACGATAGAACATATATTTTGTAATAAATAATTTTCTTCTTCTCTTGATTTTTTTGACAGAATCATGAATAAACTGGCAGACCAGCAGAACCACATGATACCATGAAGAGAAGCTTACAGGTCCTCTATTGCCAACTGTTTAGTAAGTAATTTTTTTTTTTTTCTGTAAGAGAGGAACTATTCAAATCCTTACATAAGATAGTGACATTTATGCAGGGCACAATTCAGGGAGGTACTTAACCATGTGCCTTGCTTCAGGTATCTGAAGGAACCATGTAGAAGTTAAATTACCTTGATAACTGAGATATTTGGAGAAGTATTAAAAAGCCAAGTTGAAGTATCGGCTGATTCTGCAGTCTTATACAAAGTAAGTGATTTGCTGTGCCTTGCAGCTGTGAACACCCTCAGAAAAATGAGAGGTGGAAACAGAGGATGGTGGTTGGAAGAAATAATGCAACATTTTTGTAATCATGTTTTTTGTCTAGTTCTCAGTGGACAAAAGGGATCCATCCCACTTGGCATGTCTAGTGATGGTCTCTCAATAAAAGATCTATGAGTGAGGGAAGGTAGCTCCAAAGTCACACAGACCTACATTCTGTGTCACTTCCTGAGATGACTAGTTTCTTTTTTCCAAGTTTTGGCTTTCAGAAGAGTCCGTCTGATACGAAAGTCCAGCAGAAAGACTCAGGTAAAATTTAGACTGTGTAGATGGGGGCTGCCTCCCCTGTTCACAGGACTAAGGCAAGGTTTTAAGTGTAAAACAGTATTGACACTGTTCAAGCATTTCTGTAGATTGACAATTTTCAGTATCAACATCACAAGCAACAACTTTTCAAAATTTTAGAGATTAAATAAAATAAGAATACACAAAATGTAAGTGTAATGACTTGCTGTCTTATATTTTATAAAGGAAATTGTTAATTTACAGTAAGAATCTAAAAAAGGGTTTTTAATGTTGTCTCTTCAATTCAGTATAATTTCTGACTTCAAGATACATATTTTCATAGACAATTTTGTATGGGTTTCTCTTATTCTGGTCCAAGCAAGACAGAAACCAGAAAATCATGCTTAGTATGCATGGAATGAGCAATGCAAGGACTATTACTTTTATTGGTGTGTGTGAAAATTAAGTCTAACAAATATTTTATGGACTGTTACAGAAATCTAGTTAATATCCTATCTTTGCTTTACTCGTTGCCATCAGGGTATAGAGTGAGAGATTTCTTCTGCTTTGCTAGATTGGCTAGCATTCCTATTCTTCTTTACAGCTTCTCCTATGACATAAGAGAAACTCAGCTGTGTCTTCATGACATCTGAGGAGAGACTCTGGAGATGCACCCAAGATCATTTTTCTCTCATGAGCGTAAAGCTAGGACAGATGTGTCAGACGACCTGCCCAGCAGCACACCTTTGGCTCCAGAGGTTGGGTGCCTGGCTGGAGTGCAGTGAGGGACAAGCTCCTCAGGGAGCGCTGGAACCAGAAACCCACTGACAGCAGTGGGGGCTGTGGTAGTTTTACCACAGCTAAGGACCCAGAATATTTTGTCACATTTTGACACATTTCTGCGTGTTGAATAGTAAATTCTAAAATTATCTCGGTTGCTGGACCAACATGAGGTTCATTGTAATGAAAATATGAAATTGAACTGTATGACTACATTTCTACCAACATGGTAGGGGAAAAAAGGAAGGTATACTCGACATCCAGCCTACCACAGTGTTGGGTCTTTCCGTATTTTTTTTTTAACCATGCTTCCCTGCCTGGCAGCATTCCCTGCTATCCCTGCTGCTTTAAACTGTATTTTTCAGGGTAATATGTTGAAGATCTAGGTAGCAATTAGAGGAATACTGAAAATGAAGAGGGAGAGACTGAGCAAACTATAAACACACACACATATATATATATATACAGTATGAACAGGCAACGATATTGTGAACTCCATGACATAATTTGAAAAGATGGGTTCTGAACATACTTCTACTGACAGATGAGCAAACTGCTTTATTCTCTGAGTGCAGGAAAAATGTGTACTAAACGTACAAATGCAACAGCTATAGCTGTATAAGAGATATTTGGGGCATCTGGAATGAGTTTTTTTGCTGGCTGGTTGGTTGGCTGGTTTGTAAGAAGCCTATGGCAAGATCCACCAAGTTACCTAATTCCTATTAAATCAGTTTTCTTTTAGATGCCCTGTAGGTGTGTTACTTAAGCTCACTTTTCCCCCAGTTACACCACAATACTAAAAACAATCTCCAGAGAGTGCATTCTGCAACCGAGGAAGAGGAAATTACTTTAATGTGTTTCCTGTAACTGTTCTTTATGCTATAAGGGCCTGCAGCATGGTCTTGTTTCATTTGCACAAAAGAGGGAAAATTGCTGCTACTATACAGAGAGGGAAAAAAAAGCAAACCTTCAGAGAAAATGCCAAAAGAGAATGTTCTAGTTTGGGCTGATGCACCAATGTCCTGTGCCTGCCTGCCTTCCTCATCTGCAACTGCAACAAGCGGGCCGATGGTGCTGCCTCTCTGATGTGGCAGCATTTTGCCCTTGTCTGCTGTGTTATGAGTGATTAATTGAGGCTTAGGGCTATAGAGAGAAGTGCCCTGTGTATGTACTCTTGTGAGTCAAAAACTAGGATGGCTTGAACAAAGTGTTGGTGGTTTTTGTAGAAACAGTGATCAGCTGGAGAACGCTCTGTCTGTGCTTGTATGAGTGTGCTTGTGGCTGAGAAATGTAGAAGTAGTTTCATCCCCAAACTGGTGTGTTGTTACGGGGCTTGTCACACCTTGGTTGTGTCCCAGCTGTGCCACTGGGCCAGTAGTGGCTACACTCTTCTGTGTATTCGCTTCCACCTCAATTCATTTGTGCTGTATTCAGCTGTGCCTGTGCAGCGTCTGAGACAGCGGGACCCCTCGTACTCAAGAGGACTGCTTGGCTTTGGGGCTAGAAGAAAAGACTTATGTAGATATTTGTCTGATTTACAGACTAGTGGGATTTGTTAGCTGTATTTTTAAAAGTCAGGCCCATATCCAAATAAGATTTTAACTGTAGCATACTTTTTTTTTTTTTGGTGAATTTTAAATGAGTTATGTAATCAGTCTATTGCCATCTATATTCTTCTGCTGTGCTTTCCAAAAAGAGCATACTCCATCCATTTATGCTGATCAAGAATAGTATGTGCAAATGGCACTAGCAGCAGCTGCTCTTTTGAATATGGTTGTAGCTGGCTTGATTCTGATCCCAGTAGTCAAGAGGTAGACTTTGTAAAAACTGCAGTGCTACATTTGGCCCAGGACAGGGGCTCTGGGCGATGCTACTTTACCTCTAGTCATTCATAATTTATGAATAAGTAATTAAACATGTGATGTAACTCTAAAGAAGCACTGCTTTCAAACTGTATCTTCAAAGATTCTATTTAATCTGAAATCTGTAAGACATTTAAAGAAAACATAAAAAGATTAAAACAAAGAATTTGGAAGAGGTTTCTTAGTGAGAGCTCTTTGAAGTCACTAGCTAGATTGAGTTGATGAGGACCAATTAAAGCAAAACATGTGTCCACAATTTGCTGCCATTTGTTCTAGGCACATCTTTATGGATGAAGTTTGTTGCCTCTGTAATGATGAAGATGCAAATGCCTTTCCCATGAGGCTGAGCGATCGCCATTTTTTATAAAGACCTAATGTGATGATTTAAGCCCTACAGCATGAGCCACAATATGTCTGCATTTTCTATCATAAAACATGCACATTATAATCTACCATGCGTGCACTGTTCAGTAAGGGCTTCAAAGTTGCATATAAACTGAGAAAAATGTGGAGAAAGGTAACTGGTGAAGCCCTTGGCACACGAGCTGTATACAAGACTTTCTTCTTCAGACATTATTTTCCTGAAAAATGGAAGGACTTTTATTTTCTGTTTACTTACAGTACCAGTGTCTGTATGAGGACCTGTCACCATAGCATCTGGAAATAAACGCCAGTCCGAGTGTTTCTTCATGCCATTATCACTTAGTGCGTTCCCAAGCATCGCTCTTTCACCTCTGAGGCCTGGCACAATGCCCAGTAATATCAATAGAGTCTCCTTTGTACAGGCTTGCACCACTCTCTGTAGCAAACTGAGCAAAAATGGCAGTGAGTAGCCATGCCTTCTAACACAGGCTGTCACAAATCTCGTCTCCCCTTGCTGTGGATGCAGCTCACCTTCCTCAGTTTTAACTGGCAGCCTGCCTGCCTTTCGGTTAAGTCTCGTGCCGTGAAGCTCACCCTGTAGAATGGGTTAGCACAAGCCAGTGCTCCATTTGAGTCTGAAGCAAGTCCTGGGGCTCATCCCTCTTTTCATAAATATTTGATAAGCAATGTGAGTTTGTCAAATTCCTGACCCAATTCTCAGTGCCTTCTGAAAGGTGCTGAGCAGCTTTATCTCCTAATGCCTATTGCCTCTAATAGGAACCAACACCCACCAACTCCTGTTTCTGTTGCCAAGTACTGTCTGAATAATTATGAGGTATTAATAAGATGGTATGCACTGATGGCTCATTTATACAATAGCAAGTGGGGAGGTATGGTAACACTACAAAAAAGACTACTACCAGCAGCAGGGGAATAACCTGTTCCCTGCCCATAGTAGTAGATAAAACATGAAGAAATGGATTTATAGAGCAGGTAGCTTAACATTAGACATCAGGCAAAACTGCTTTAGCAGGTTAGGACATTGAAATGCTAGAACAGGCTAGTCAGGAGGATTTTAGTCTGCCACTGAAGCACCAAATGGAAAAAAGACATCTCTCGGGGGAGACAGAGGTCATTTAGGTGATTTCAAAAGCTCCCATCAAACCCTCTGATCCTGTGACCACTAGCTACTCTGTCCTTAGCACAAGTGAGCCTGCTTGCTTCCACAGAGGGCTCTCCGTTTGCACAAGCTATGTATAATTAATCCATGCGATAGAAACGTACAGCTGATGTATGCTTAAAGGTACTGGGGATCACTTGATACAGACCAGCAGAGAGTCTCTTCCTATCATTCACAAGGACTTGCAGAGAGAAAAGAAAACGTTTTTGTTGTGCTCTATTAGGCTGGTAGGTGTTAGCTTGAGCAAAGAGAGCAGCAGGGAGTGGTTATCCAGCAACAGATTCCATCTGGTTTGCTTAAAAATTAGAAAGGTAAACAGCCTCTGGGTATGCAGTGTTTCATGTACAAAGCTTTTTGGGATACTCACTGGGCTGGAGCATTTGTATTTGAGAGTCATGTGGCTTGGTAACAGACTGCCCATCGGGCAGCTCGCAGCAAGCAGTCCATCAACACTTGCTTTTCCCAGAATTCAATTAAAGGTTGTTGCTTCAGTTTCCAGCAAAAAGTTTGCCTTCTTGAAAGAAGCTGCAACTTTCCATTTTGTGATCCCTTCCTGGAAAACAGACCTTTTTAAAGACAGCTTTAAAAGCAAACTGATGCACCTTATAAAGAAACTAAATTGAATATGCATTTTCTTATCAGATGTAGGCTCCAGTGTCCTTGATGTGCCCTTTAGTGAGATTTCAGCTGCACACACATGAGAGCATGTTCCTGCTCGTTGCATGGATAAGCACAAGTCTGTGAATCGGATGGCTCTTGTGATTCCAAACCTGAGATTGTTCCCATGAATAGTTTGCAATATTTATTTTAAATTTGCTGGTTCCAAGAACATTCTTGCCCTTAAAGACATTACGGTTGGGTAGTGTTTCACAGATTGCACAAACTCATTAAAGAGTTTGAGGTACATCTATTGGGGAGGGGATGTTCTGCCTTGTTCTGCCAAGAGTAGATATAAATTTAAGATGTAGCAACCCTCCCAAACAATTAACATATTGTGAAAACTTCTTCACGGTTCTTGCAGATTTGCTGAAGCACAGAAAGATGTGGAATAGGCCTGGGGCTGTAGAATTTCAGGTCATTGTTTAAGTCCTTGACACTGAATTTGGGATAAAAAGCCAACAGACAGTTACATTATTATATTTTCTTTTTCTGTTGGCAAGCAAGCAATTCGTGCCTTTGCACATATCATTCGATAGTCTGATAATGTTCTTGGCATTAAGTACCTTTAATTTAATGCTTATACTGGTACTATTTACACTAGAACCCTGTAGATTTTTCAAAATTAATGAGAACATGGATAGCTTCCCAGTGTTCATATTCATCAACCATTCACACACCAGTTGTGGGACATTCTGGTAACAATGTCCATGACCATTATGCTAGAAAACCAGGAGATATTGAATACATACATATAAATATGGATGTTTACCCAAGCTGGAAAATGCTGCGAGGATTTGGTTTTAAAATTCCTTTCTGTCTTGTTAAAACAATAATTTGATAGGTCAAAAATGAATCCACAATACTATTTCCATCTTATGTTGTGAATTATTTGTATTTTGGACCTGAAGCAATCCCCATTGTAGACAATGTCTCTGTCTAATCTTCTATTTTAGATTCAGTATTGTTTGCCTCAAGCCTTGAGAGAGAGGATTTAGAGGGAGAGTGAATAGACAGGAGTACAAGTTTGACTTTCCTTGATTTTCCTTTTCAAATGTCTATTCATCCATCTCTAATAGAAACGAAACTTCAGGAACAAAGACTTAGCAGCTTGTGCAATTTCATGTGTGTGTCTTTGAGACTCAGTGTCAAGTCAAGTGGAGGAAGAAATGTTAGTGATATGCAGATAGGAGCCTAGCGACCATGAAATATTGGTCCTATTGAGTTTGGTGGCAAAATTCCCATTGACTTTAGTAGGATTGGGGTTTTATTCCCAGCCTTCATGTTCCCAGCTTGCTTTGATATGTCACATTATAAAACAAAAATATCCTGTCAAACATTTATTTCCTTCCCCAAAGCCTTCTTTTCTTGCTGGCAGTGCCTAAGAGACATTGGTATGTTTTTGACAATATTGCAATCAAGCCCTAATCCAGCAAAGGCAGTTAAATATGTAAATAGAGCTCTTAGCACCAGACAGACTGCTCCTACAGCAGCCACTAGCCATGGGCTTGAATCGCTGTTGGACTGCATTCCAGTAATTTGACAGAAGAAAATTTTTATGTGAGCACGCATGCTGGTGTCTAATGTCCATGAATTATCCTGTGACAGTGTTCCTGCAAGAAAGACAGAAAATGGCTGTTAGATACTTCATATACATTGTTATCTGATATTCCCCCATGCATGAACTGCCATGTGCAGGGACAGGTACCACTGGTATCAGTAACACGGCGATATTTGTACTGCCATGTTTAGGTGCTGGAACTTTTATATGTTAAAAATGTCTTTGACTTTTTGCAAAGCCTTTGAACCATTCTCCCTCCACCCACCCCTTGGCACTCTACATCCCATTATTTTTGAACAAGGAAGACCTAACTGTGGAGGTTATGGCAGCTTCGATCACTCATGTATGTGTCCATTGTAGCTCACTGCAGGCTGTGTAAGTAATTTAGAAGAAATACTTACAAAACCAAGCTCATTACAGCCTGTAGAAACAGTCTGGAAGAAATGCATATAAAACATAGTGTCATCCAACTTGGCAGCATGTGATGGGTATTATCCCTGTCCCATCTCTAAATAGCAAATATATAGATGTCCTCTCCAGTTCTACAAGAGATCTCCACAGAACTTGAGCGTATGCCAAAATTTAAGCACATTCAACTCAATGAAAGACTTCAAAACTCCACCGCAAAAAAACTTGCTGTGAAACATCATCTATGTTAGCCTTTGGCATAAAGCCATTGCTTCTCAAAGCAGTGCATCCGGCTGGTCTTTATTTTGAAGATAGGCATCTGCAAAACTTCCTTGACAAATCAAGGCCTATGCATAATTGGTATGAATGTATTGTTTTGTAGTACATTATTAGTTTAAACTATGTATATCCTCCAATGCCTGAAACCTCAAGGGCAGGATGTGCTCCCAAGGTCTGGAAAAAGCCCATAGTCTCATTTCACATGATTTTTTTCCCCACATTATTCTTGGATAAAAGGAACATGGTTTTTTTATGTCCCACAAAAGATGTTTGAGAAGTGACCTTGGCAAGAAAAATACTCTACCCCTGCTAGAGTAACTTAAAACCCCTCCTCTACTAGGTTCAAAAAGGGTTGTGGAAATGAGGAGAGAAAGTTTATAGCATGTCACATCCCTTCAGCTAGAGAAGGCAAGGGAACCGCAGCCCCAAGGCCATGTTTCCTTGGGGTGGAGGAGCTGGGTCCCCACACTGGCTGGTGTGTCTGTTACAATGTGTGCCACGAGTGCCCGGGAGGAACCCACCGCTCCGGTTTTGAAGCAATAGTGCAGGGTAACCCCGCCAGCTTTCCCGTCCCTGAGCTTTTCTGCTCTACTGTGATGATGATGTGGTTCTTGAGCTACTCTTTTCACTCAAGACCAGGCTCCTGTCATATCCAGGGACAAGGACAGGATTATGGGGACAGGTTTTCCAAATCAGCAAATGCTTAATAACTCAGTTGGGCACTCAGTGAGTTTTCCTAAGAACCTCGGCAGGTTAACCTGCTGTCTTCATGGTGGCTAGGTAGGAAACTTCTGCAGGTGCCTTTAAGAATTGCACAAGGCATGTCTGTCTGATACGGAGTGCCAAGATACTTTGGAAAATCTGATCCCTTTTCTCCTAATGTAAGGCAGCAGACTTTGTTTCAAAACTACGTAATACTGTGCAGAACATAAGTCTTTTGCTTCAGTGTTGATGAATAATAATCAGTGCTTACAAAGTCCAAGTTATAAAGAAAGGAAAAAAAAAAAAAAAGAAGGGGCACTGAATCAAGGGCATGTTTACAGTTCCTAGTAGTGGTAACAAACGCTTCTTACTCAGTACTAGTCACAGCATTGTGCAGACGTTAACTAATTAATTTAGGTTCCAGTGAAATTATGCAATTAATTTAAGTCTCCAATTTAAAATGTTACAGCTGATGACCTAATCTGTCTCATGCACTAGGAGGAGTGTTCTGTCCTTTCTATACAGTCCCACATGCATTTGGTCCACAAAGGCTGCTCTTGGTGTGTTCACGCTGCCATGCAGCTTGCCATGGTCAGAGTAGCTTTCACAAGACATTGCTTCCTAATTCTGTTATAGCGGAGTCCAGCTGCTGGGAGAAGGAAAAGAAACCTTTCTTGTATCCTTTCAGTGAAGGGATCATCAGGGAAGGAAACAATGCAGGGAGGGAGATATGACTGGATATTCCTTTTAACAAAGGAGATATATTAGTTTCTTATGGCAGGTATAGTTGCAATCTGTGGGTATATTTCAGATACCCACTAAAACACATGCTGATCAAACTTATTGGGTGCATATTTTGTATTCACTATACTGTTTGTTGTTCTTAGTCTGGACTGCTGTTGCACATAGATATCTTTCAAGCCACTGCCATCATCAGTAGAAGCACATGTCCAGTCCTGTGAGAGAATAAAGCATGCTCTGCATAGAAAGCTAAAATATTGCTTAGATGGAAATGTTCAGACCATACAACAGACTCTCTCTCATTGTGGTCTTTAACCCATGGACCTTCCTTACTGCTAGAAAGGGAACAAGCAATTCCCTCTCATCCCTGAGGAATATTGGTCTTAAATAGCTTGATAACCAATGCCATCAGTAGTTATGAGTCATTACAGGAGAACCTAAAAGAGTTTGAAAATTTGTGCACTTACACAAGACCTCACATCAGATTTCATTGTGGCTTTCAGAGTGAACCGTGGAGTATTAGTGACAGTACTTTTGTGTAAAGTGCGTGAAAAACAGCATGATTTCTGGCCAGATTATAAGTCCATTTTGTAAATCCCTGGGCTTTGTTGCTGCTGGAATTCCCTTGCAGCCAGCCTGTGAGGGGCTCTCAGTACTTTAACGTGAAGTTTCTAATTCTTTATGCATTTGAAAAAGGCACTGCTTCTTGAAGTTAGCATCCCATGGGAAGGAGAATGATGACTTCTTCTAAAGCATTAGATATCACTGGCTCCTGTAGAGGCTATGAATTCATTACAGTATCACAGCTTCTCATTGCTGAGGGCTTTAACAATTAACATACAGGCACCACAATTAAGATGTCAGAGAGAAGAAAGTGAAGATAACAAACAATGAGAGCACCTGATAAATGGACAACAGTGTGCTTGCAGGGCAAACCACTTGTATCTGTGTAGGGAGAGTTAATTCAGTGCCTTAAAGCATAGGGAGAGAAAGAAAATGGTTTCAAACCCTGTGATCTTTTGGCCTTGTCTTGGAGGTAGAATGGAGCAATTATCTCCCATTTTATGTCTTTCACTTCAGTAGTGCTCGGGTTTGGCAGTGTTGTTTCCTTAGAGCGACTGGCCATTTCACCTAGTTCAAAGCTGTTTTGTTCTGCCATTTCAGGAAGGAAGAGTTGTTTTTCTGATCAAGGCCCTATACATGCCTGAGAGCCTCATGTCAAATCCCTGCCCCGGGACCAACTTCTTAACGCTGAGGTCATGAAGCATAAAGTTAATCACATTACAGTCTGTGCTGCACACAAGTGCCCTGAAAGTTATTAAGGATGAAGCCTGCGCTGGAGAAAGAGCAATAGGTGCTTAGGGAAGGAGGATGCTCTAAGACCGATTCCCAGGAGCAGACAAGGAGGATGTGCAGGAATGGAGTAGTTGCTACGGCATAATAGGAAGGGACACTGGCAGCCTTTTTTTCAAGCAGAGCAATCCCTTAGGAGAGAGATCGTCTACAAGATAGAATAACAAGACCCTGGGCCTCAGCTATGCATATTGCAGTGCATCTTTCCTGGCCCTTGCGACATTTATGACTGGGACCATTAGTTGCAAAGTCACTGCAAAGCGTGTATGTGACTGACAGGGAATCAGGTACAAATCCTCTGGCCTCTGAGGTGGAGACGGATGGACTGGAGACAGCATAAGACAGAATGCTTAGTGTACACTGCCTAAGGAAGAGCTTCTACAGGAAAAAGGAAGGTCCTCTCTCCTTGTAGTTCACAGAGCCAGAGAAAACCTGGGGTGAGTGGCGTGCAGTGTATGTAGACTTGACTAGCTTTTGTTTCAGGAAAATCTGTTTCAGAAATCAAAGGCAATTCTGAGGAAAATGTCTTGGTCTGAATCGTTATGGGGAGCATCTCTTAATGTTCCTGACTAATAAGCTTCTCTCTATTAGAAGGCACCTGTCTTCATGGGTGTTTCCCAATATGGAAAATATCCCTCTTTCTTGCAGAAGGTGATGATGCCATTTGGTGACTTCACGTAGTTCTTCGCAGTCCTGAGAAGGCCACTGCCCCCTCCCGTGCATGTTCCCTGCTCCTGGCCTTGAGTAAAATAGGCAGGGCAGCAAATCCCACAGCAGGGAGAGCTGTGGGGGTGCTGTAGCACCAAGCCCAAACCAGGACATCCAGTTAAGTGTGCTTCACTCCTACCAGAGCGACAGTGTTTTTCACTGGTGCATCAACATTTTCAGCATTGTTGCCCTGGTTCATAGGCTCTTAGGCTCTGTGGTGACCCAGCGCTGCACGGCACGGTTCAGTGCAGGAGCTTGTGCTTCTCTGGACTCTGGGCTGGCTGTGCTCCAGAGCAGCCCCATCACAGAAAGAACAGCTTGAGGGTTACATTCAATTAGCATAAATTGCCAAAGGCCCAAAATATGTTGTAGAGCCGGTGTGGATTGTTAAGCCTCAAAACACGTTCCCTTTTTCTTGCTGCTTTTTCTTTGCTGACTCTCTGGAGGAGAAAAGGCTTAGAGCCCATTTTGTCATTCTCAGAGGAGGGATGTTCCTCATGCACCTGCAAGAGTAAGGCCCAATCCACCTCCTAATACTGGGGAGACCTTGGACTGTTGTTCTTGTCGCTGCATTTATCAGTATCTCCTGTTCCTACATGTCTTATCTTTTGAACTGTAAGCATTTTGGGCTAGGGGTTGACACTATTTGGATGTGTTGTACAGTGCTGAGCATACATTTGGCTCTTAGTTAGTAATTATAACAATTAATAAGAAATACCATATGGCTAAAAATATTGTAACTCTCAAAAGAATTGTTGGGCCATTTAGTTTTTGTGTATGTGAGTGTGTGCCTCATTTAAGCCAATTATTTTTCTATTAACAGGCATTGGTTATGCCATCCTTCTGCTTTTATTTTTAGAAGTATTCAGATTATTACAGAAAGTGTGAAGAATGACTGAAAAAAGAAATCTGTCTCCTAGTACTTGTCTTTTAAAATTAAATTTCCTGGTTGAATAATCCTACATTTAATCCTCAAAGGGATGTGTTCCCTATAGGGAACATTCTCTGCACTCTCAGGTGCCTGCTGTCAAAATGTCAAAGGATGGGAGATGAACCAAATGAATTCATGAATCCAAATACTCATTTGGAAATCAGGTGGTGTTTGATTATTTATTACCAACACCTATCCTAACATATTTAATCACAAATGTGAGATTTATGGAGTAGAGACATGTTGCTCTCAGATTTTAGTTTACAAGTGGTATTCTGCTTTTCAGACAATGCAGGAAAGTCGTGATAGAGTCCCTCTTACTAGCTGCCTCATGATTTATGGGAGACTGGGAAGTCTCAATCTTCAATGTTTCAAGGTGAAATTTTTAGGTCTAGCAGAAATGATACTTTTCAGCATGGCATGGGCATGTGTAAAGCCTCTTTTGTCACATGGATTGAAAGGATTCAGGCTTCATATCCATGGAAGGGAGGAGATCATACGTGGTCCTGCTGTATCTCCAAACTGCATATTGTGTGTCCTGCTTTTTGGACTGGAGGCATATTGTCCCTGGCTGTGACAAGAGTTTCTGTTCCTGTTCAATGACTGTATTTATATAAGTAGCGTGTTGCCAAGCCCATGGTCTAGCATAAAGGATGCATCAGTATGTGTTTGTTCGGAGCAGCAGCATTCACAAGGGAATAAAACTCAGACCAAGCATTTGGCTTACCTCAGTACTTGAATCATCAGAGTAGTATTTACAGTTGATTTTTAGAGTAATGCATGAGCTTATAGAGGTGTATTTCTCCAAAGTTTGGCTGTTAGTAGAACTGTGATGTTTATTGCTGTCATGCAGTATGTCCATTTCACTGATAATTTTGGAAGAACTATTTCATGTGTTTAAATATTAAGTAGAAATTATTGAAAAGCTTTGACTACTGTCTTCATGAGAACCAAAGCACAGATAAGTATATTTTTAAAGTGTGATCTGATGTGCTGAGGGGAAACATGGGGGAGAGGTGTGCAGGAGGATGCAGGTTTGCGTTAGCATTTTTAAAAACAATCAAGACTTTCTTTAGTGAAGTAAAGTTGTTTTGTGGTGCCAGATGTTTAAAGACATTGGTTGTTTCAACCTCAGGTGTCACTGGCAGATGAGTAACAAGGTAGTGAGAAGAATCGCAGATGGATCAGCAAGGCTGATTTTTACCAGTCAGAGAGCTTTTGGAGATTACAGTATAGCACGAAGAATTTATCAAGGTGATTTATCCACAGTGCTTGTGAATACATTACATCCATACTCTGTCTCAACTAGTATGGAGCGGGTCTCAATATCTACAAATGTATTATTAATGTTACTTTGGAAAGCAATACGTTTTTGCATAGTTTCAACATCCTTCGTGTTCATGGATTTTGAACATAACTCTAAACCTCACAGTAAATCTTCTGCTATTGAAACAAATAAATTTGGAGAAAATATTAATAAAAAGACTTTTTAAAATGGCATTTCATAACAATGCTTAGTCAGCCTTCCCGCTGCTGAGAGCCCCTGGCAACCACAAATGGAAAAGTCTGTAAAAGAGACTTCTGAAGAAACAAAGGGGGAAAATCGCCTATTCTGATTTTGCCCGTGGTGCTGTCTTCTTGTTTTGGAAGCTTCCGTCATGAGGTGTGCTTTGTAGAAAAGAGAGGTGGAGAAAAGCAAGCTAAAAAAAGGCAATGGAGGAGGCATTATTTCATGTTCAGTACTCAGCTTTTCCTCTGTGTCCATCAGTTCTTGTGCTAAGAGGGAAGCAAAAAAATTAACTTAGTAGAGCGAGGAACCAAGAGGGGTTTTTTTACACTCAGAGATAACAAGACAATCGTGCTAGGAAAGGCCCTTCGGCTTGTGTAGTTTTCTCAGTCATGGGATCAGTGAGGGTGAGTTCTTCTCTCCACTTCGCAGTGTCAAGCGGTTCTGCAGCCGTCCACCTCCTGCTCCCAGGAGCCGCTGGCTGACCCCGCTGACGTTTAACTCCTGCCCAGCCTTGCGGGTCCATGGATTTCATTGCCCAGCACCTACAGCCGGGGATGAGTTACCAAAAGAAGTAGCTCCTTTACAGCCACCGAAGGAGGACCCACACCTAGATTTTCTTATTGCAGCATTTCTGGGTGCTCCCCTATGAAGTGCAGAGGAAGGAGCCTGGAAGAGCTGCCCCTGCTGCAGCTGGCAAGCCCTTCGGAAACTACCACCGAAGGAGGAGAAGAGCGGAGCGGGTGAGGGTAGCTCACCCAGCCAGGGTGGGGAAGGTTGCTCTCCGATCAATGCAGTTCCCTGCATGTCAAAGCTGCAGTAAGAAAGAAAATGAAGTCGTTCCATGAGGCTGGTCAGCTGTGGCTGCTTTTTCATGCAAGAGAAAGCAAACATACTTTCTACAGTGCATCTGTGCAAGACTAGGAAACAGTCATGAATTTGGCAGCGAGAAAATTTTCCCTTTATGAAGTTATTAGCTGCAGTGGTTTCACTTTGACAGCCCTGAAATGCACAAGAAACCGAATTGAGAGCTTCTCAGGCTTAGAAAATTCAAAACTGGTAGTTCTGAACTGAGTTATGGCAGAATACTGTGGAAGCCTCTGGTAAATGAGCTTTAGAGATTTACATTCTTAGGTTTGCTTTTCTGAGTAAGCCAATACGTATTAGCACAGCAGGCAGTATTTTTAATGCAGGAAAGGTAGGATGCCAATAGTATTATACTTGTCATTATATGAGATCAAAAATGCATTAATTTATAATACATATTCTAATTTTAAGACCCTGTTAATGTCAATGAATTGCAGGGTTTGGTTTGAAGGACAAGTTTTTTAATGAAGACATAAATCACCAGTCATAAGTACCTCTTTTGCCATTTTCATGTATAAAATCAGTACCTGCATTAGAGGTTCACTGATACCATTCGTAGTGTGTCCTGGTTTCAGCTGGGATAGAGTTAACTGTCTTCCTAGTAGCTGGTACAGTGCTATGTTTTGAGTTCAGTATGTGAAGAATGTTGATAACACTGATGTTTTCAGTTGTTGCTCAGTAGTGTTTAGACTAGAGTCAAGGATTTTTCAGCTTCTCATGCCCAGCCAGGGCACCTGACCCAAACTGGCCAACAGTGTATTCCATACCATGGGACGTCCCATCTAGTTTAGGAACTGGGAAGTGGGGGGGCAGGGATTCGTCGCTCGGGGATGGGCTGGGTGTCGGTCGGCGGGTGGTGAGCAATTGCCCTGCGCATCATTTGTACATTTCAATCCTTTTATTACTACTGTTGTCATTTTACTAGTGTTATCATTATTAGTTTCTTCTTTTCTGTTCTATTAAACCACTCTTATCTCAACCCACGAGTTTTACTTCTTTTCCCGATTTTCTCCCCCATCCCACTGGATGGGGGGGGAGTGAGTGAGCGGCTGCGTGGTGCTTAGTTGCTGGCTGGGGTTAAACCACGACATAGTGCTTCTGGCCACTCTTGAGGGTGTATTTTCATGACAGGTCTGGGGCTTTGTCACTTGTAGTAAACTGTAAGAGTTATAGATTGGGAACTGTATGTTTCCAGGGGAGACAGGTACCTCAGTCTACTGAATTAGCTACATATTTCAGTGTTTTAAAATATTAATTTATTTTTATTCCATTACTTAATCCATTTGTCCGTTGTTCAGCATCAGAGAGTTTCAGCCTGTCTGCCATACATGCATTAAGCACATCTACTACCCTATGGTGCATTCATCAGGCCCTGTAGATTGTTAAGATATTGCCTCTAGGGCAAGTTTGCATATGAACTGCATCAATCTTATGGTTTCTTCCCCTTCTCTGACCCCATTTTCATTTGTAGAGGACCTTGGCACTGCTGGTTGTCATAGGAACGTGGTAGGATTGTTCAGCAGGAAAAGGGGAGATGCATAGCTTTGCCCATCACTCATTCAGGCTGCTGTCTCCAGGAGATGCCCATCAGCATCAGCAAGGAGCACAACATGGAAACAGTCATCAGTGAATTTGTGGTTGCAATAATGTTCTAGTGAGGGCAGTGGCAGTTCAGTACTCCTATTTCCAGCCCAAAAGTCTCTACAAACCCCAGCAAGGACCAGGAATCTGTTGTTTAGGTGCTCTACAAACACAAAGGTGATGGATATCTGCGAGTGAACTGTATACCCTGCTGTTCTGTGGTCTTGTGGTGAAGCTCTGTTGCAGTGATAGGTTTGACACAAATATTGCAGAACTTCTCAAGTAATTGGTGGGGAGACACTGAAGTTACCTAACTATATCTCCTACAGCCTTCGCAGAGAGACAGAGGCTAAACTGTGTTACGGATGGCTAGTCTTCACCCCAAAAGAGTGCTCCGTGGCACCTTTTGGAGACGATGTAAAGGAGAGACCTTGGAATGTATGTCTGACTGGTATGCTTCTACAGTATTCCTGTCAGCAGCCTTCTAGCTATTTATTCAGCTTTGAACTGAATTATATTTGTGATGGCTCCTCTCTACAGCTGATTTCTGTTTGGGATGGGGGGGGATTAATAGGTCTCTTTTTTAAAGGATCTTTGCTTAATTCTAAGTCAGTATGCTAAAAGCACCCTTAGGCTGTTCTTAATGTATGTTGGGATTGCAATACTCTAAAACGCTGCTGGCAATGATGGAGCACCTGTAGTTTTCATTCCTTTAATTTTATTTCCTAGCATTTGAACAAGAATTAATCAGACTGTGAGGAAAATGCTGCAAAGTTTAGGTAGAGTTGTGGCTACCCAGGCTGCTTCCCTCAAAAAAAACCAATGTCTGTCCATTCCCATGACTCTGTCTATGCTGGCAGTCACCAAATCAAATGCTTAGCCAGAACGACCGAATGGAAGGTCCAGCTCAAGAGAAGTTCCAAATATTTGAGGAAGAAAAAAATAGTCCTGAACTTCTCTTCTCTAAAAATTATTGTTACAACTGAGATATAGAAATCATTAACGTGCTTTGGTAAAGAGGAGGCTCAGCAAGTACAGGTCAGTCAACGAAGCAACAGTATGTATAATGGGAATGTGGAAGCATTGGAAATGAGGATTAATTTTTAGTATTGTTTAGGGAATATTTCACACAAGTGAACAAGAATGCAAGAGCGTGAAACATGCTGCATTTACTCCACAACAAGAAGAAAGATGTCACCAAAAGGAAACCCTGGGATCACTGGTGCTCTGAGTAACACTTCCAGGTTTCTTTCTGGACTTCCATCTTTCAGTGTGTGACCTTCTTGATACCAAATTGTTTCATTGCCATAAGGAACAAGTAAAAGTAGTTTATTATTAATGCTTGTATAGGGTCTAAAGATCATACTCTGCCTATATTTCTAGTAAAGTCCAGAGTCACACCACTCAAATTTCTTTAATTCACTGAATCAGATTCTCAGTGCACAGAAATAAGTGCATGATTAGCTTGGTTTAAGTCATTATCACTCTACTGAAATAAATTATGCTATATGCTTTATATATTATGTATTTATTTTATGTATTGTATTAATAAAATATGGAGATGGTACAGACAAGTATGACAGATATAAACCAATTACTTATGTGAGCTGTGACTGGCTTTCTTGTGTCCTTCTTTCAGGGTTCATGTTGTTGAAAACACTGTTCATTCTTCAAACCTTTCTTTTTTATTAGCTTCAATGTATACAGTGTATACACTATATACAGTGCAGTGTCCGTGCCTGTCCTGCCAGCAGTGTGATGGGTCCTAATAAATAGTAGTTAATTTAAACATTTTGGGTCCTCGTAATACTAGTAAAATTTAGATTCCATTTAATATGCTTGCTGGGAATGCTTCTTGCCCATGATGTCTGTAAAGCTCATAAGTAGTTAAGCAACTGATGTGCTGTGACTGGTGTTTTTTATACCAAGCAGAATCATTTTCTAGTGTCCTGTTGTGGATGAATATATTCAGTAAGCCACAGTGTCCATGAACTCGTTGTTTTATTCTTCTGTTATACATAATTATAAACTTAGGATGTACCTGCAGTGCAAAAAAAAAAACCCCTGGATTCATTGGTTAGATTCAGACAAGTGAAGACAAAGTGAAAACAAACAGTGAAGACAAAGTAGGTTTTAATTCAAGTTACAACTTGGTCAGGTAAAGCTCATCTTTTAGGCACAGCTTTACTGCAGTTAATAAAATACTGATGCTGTATTGCAAACGCATTGATTTAGTAGAACATTTATTTGGAAAACTTAAAGCTAGTAGATATCCATTAAAGCATCTTCTTAAGGATGTTCCTCCTGTTTTCCATGTTAGTGTAGTCTCGCAGAAGTATATATGGAAGGTCTGTGCAAGTCCTTTTTCACATGCAGCTACTGGCATGAATACTCCAACTGAAATCTTCAAGTATCTCTTAATTTATTTTCTGGTCCTTGACAACTTCTTTCTTTTGCTAGTACAGGCATTTAGGTATTGTCAGAACACAGCTGGTGCAATCAGCTCCAGGTTCTCATCTTGGTTGCTCTGATAATTTTGAGGAGAAAAAATTTAATTCAGTAGATCATCTTTGGATTTATACTGGTGTTAAATGTGATCTGGTTCCCTCTACACCTGTTCCAAAGAGAAAACTTATCTACTGTATTATTTTAATATTTTCATATCCCTTCCTTGCTGCATTTGCTTTAAATTTTGCCTATTTTCGGTAGTCCTAGATAGTAAGCAGCTATCTAAGCTGGTTGATTGTCATGTGAGAGGCCAATAGCAGACACCTGGAAGGGGTGGAATGCTTCACGGGAAAATGATCCCCTGAAGTATGCCAATTTTGCAGCTAGACGAGTGGTGCAGAGACCAAGGAGGAAGGTTGTACGGAGTGACAGATGGACACCTCTGGTTGACTTCTCTGTAGGTGCAGGAGGAGCAGATGGCAGGCACAATAATGTCCAGCCATATGATTTTATGTACCTTTGCCCCCTCAGCATGGCAACGAATAGTAGTAAGTAAGACTGGGGTCTTACAGGTTGCTTTTCCATGGCACAATGTGTTTCTCTCAGCAGAGCAAAAAGAAGAAAAAAAACTCACTGCTGTGCATCACACAGCAGACACAACCATCTCTGGTAATTCAGACACAGGCACGGTTATGAACAATTATGAAAGAATAATGTGCGTTATTTCTTCTTCTGAGGCTCTCGTGGTGTTTTGTGTGGATAAACCGAACAGCTCGTACCTCATTAGTGAGATCCAGAAATGAATTGCCCCTTAACTACCTCTGTGCTTGGTGTACTATAAACACTTGTTGCAGGTGGGAAGCCAAGTCTATGCAGGGAAGAAACTCACGACTTACTTGAAGACCCTCAGCAAGTGGGTGGCCGAACAGAGCTGGAGTGCCATCTGCAGCCACCCCACCAGCCACCAGCAGGCCACCCAGCTGTGGCAGTGCCATGCAGCCAGCCCATGCACAGGGTCCAGGTGTCCCATAACTGGGGGCTTTTAGTTCACCCGAGCTGGAAGCATCAGGCTGGGGGTTTGGGTGTGGCAGGAGGATTGGACTCACATTGCAGAAACATCAGAAGAACGGTCTTTTCCGTGAAATTCCTGGTTGTTGTATGGTCTTGGTGAACATGGACCCAAATTTTGAAGTTTTCCTCAAAAAGTATGTTTTTTTCCTTGACTGGTCTTAGTTCAGATGATGACTTGATCAAAGCAGGAGAGTGATGATTTGATCTGAGATTGCTTTCATTTCTCTGAGTGATGGCTGAGTAGTTCTCCTTCCTTCTTGGATGAAGTAATGCCTGATGGTGAATGAACAGACATTAATCTCTACTCAGAACATTTTGTATAATGGAAAATGGAAAGAAAATGAATCCCGGCTTTTTTGCAGCTCTTGGCTTTCTTCTTCCATAGCAGGAAGAACAGAGTGTTTTATAGGAAGGGTCCCAGTTCTCCCTTTTTTGGCCCCCACCAGCACCAGGCTAAAAGGCCAGATATAGCAAAGTGACCATACAGTCAGGGTATAGGGACCAGGCTAACCTCTGGTATGACAGACCTCACTGACTGCTGGGGAGCCCTACAGTCTCCACATCAGCAGTCTTGCCCGCAGTAATGGAATCATATAAGGAAACGTTAACTGCAGGAAGCTTCTTTCTCTCACCTATGAACAGACCCAACAACCTCTCTCTCACCTTTCAGGAGCCACTGGAAATCATTATGCAGAAATAAATGGGGCTATTTAAGGTGAATAGGGTGAAGTTACTATAACCAGAAGAGTTCCTGTCAGATACAGCATTGTCAAGGTTGTGCTGCCCATCCTCAAGTGCCAGGGACAAGGGCACAAATTTGAGGAAATCTTTCGGTAGTTTATTATTTCTAGTGCTAATAATAGTCCTGTTGTGTTCAAGCAGGAGAAGGGCTCATTTTTCAAAGCCTGTACACACATGTGCAATACCATCCTGGATCCTAATGCATTCAAAATCTGGACAGAGGGAAGATGAGCAAAAGCATTATTTTAGCCTTGGAAAACTGAAACAATGTAGGAATTGGCTTCCCCAAGATTGCAGGGAGATCTGGTCGGTCCCAGCTCTACCCTCAAGGCCCTGCCCGGTGCTTTAGTGCAAGTTCTTCACTCATTTTATCGACCAGTTTAGCTTACTGAACTAGGGGAAAAAATGATCCTGTGTTAATTTCTCTTTCTGGTCTTCAGGATTATAAAAAGAAAAACTCACTAAGCAGCAAAGAGTAAATGACTCAATTTTTATTTCACTCAGAACTGTATAGTAAGTGTAGGTCCTGCAGATAGTTGCTGTGTGATGAGCACTCCTCTCATGTAGGGAGCTTATCTGCTGGGGAGGCAGAAGTCCCCTGCTGTTTCCACATAATCACTGTGGCTTTATAAGGGAGAAAAGCAACACGTAGTTTTCCATTCAGAAAGGGAGGCTTTGTACTTATCACCAAAGTGGATGAACTACAGTGAAATGGTAGTGCCTGTTGAGCATATAGTAGGACACCATTGCTTGCCACAGGACAATGAAATAGGTATATTTCTTTCCCTTTTTAGTGTACACTGGAACATTTGCCCCTGCTCTTCACTTGTCATCTTTATTAGAAGCTGGCCAAAAATATGCTATATTATATTATATTATATTATATTATTACGTATTTTATTTCTGGAGTACTCAACGAATAGACTGAGCACACAGTGAAATGTTTGTGTGCACCTCTTCCTTACTGACTTCCCCTGGGAGAGATGAGATTGCATTGATTTATATGTTTTCATCCTATTAAGAATCACAGATTCAAATCCTTTTTGTTTATATTGGGTGTTTTCAGCTATGTTGGGTTTTCTTACTGTCTCAGGTACTTTTTTTGACAGAGTTTCCTTATCTTTCATGTATTTTTGTTCTTGTTATGTGGATTCTCTTTGCCTCTCGTATTTGCCAAGTTTGCTGACCTTGGCCAGTGGCATTACCGTGCTGAGTAATGCCCAGCTGGGAGGGATGTCTTGCTTTAAGCATGGCAGAGGAGGGCTGAGATGTTGTTCTGAATAACTGGCTCCACTGCCGACTTCCTCAGTTAAATTTCCCATTTAACCTTGAAAGACTTCATCCATCTTTTGCCTCATTTCCCCATCCCTGCACCCACCCTTGCCCATGAACTGTACAGAGACTGGGACGTGCAAACATAGCAGAGCTGGTGGCTGTTAAGTAATGTGGTGGCTTTATGTCTTCTTGTGGGTTTTCTTTTTAAATTGAAGCCAACTCTCCTTGAGCAGCTCTCAGATGAAAAGAGCTTTAGCAGGAAAGGAACCACTTTGCATGAACCTGAGTATGTCCCAGAGACTCCTCAGAATGAGCACAGTTGAAGGAAACAACAGTTGACTTTTCTGAGAAAATGAAGATTTCAAGTCTGATCAGAGCATCCTGTGTGAAACAGTCAGACCTGCCCTGTTCCTCTGGTTCGTATTGGTTTGCAAATAGCAGTTAAACAAGCCTTCATGCTGTCCTTTTAGGATCACCCTTAAAAACCAAACCCTAGACTTGTTTTTTTTGTGCCATATGTGCATAGAGTTACTGGCATGATTAAGACCTTGCATGTATGGAGAGAGAGACTGAGAGAAACAGGAGTTTGTGTATCAGCTCAGGAGAGGTGTCCTGCTCTGGCTGTGGCTCCTGGGGACACACTCAGCACACTGGGAACATGTGAGTGTAAGATGTTCAATTGCACCAGGGATGAGCATGTACTATAAGTGTGAGAAAAGGGATGCTTCTTCTAACCTTATGCTGACAAAGCCACGTGACCAAGCACAGTCATATTAATTTGATACTCTGCTATTAAAAGCTGATTTTATAAAACTGCTTGTTAGCACAGAATCACAGACACTGGAAACAGAAAAAAAAATCAGGACATATAGTCTATTTTTATACTCTGCCAATTGTCTCCAGATGTTCCCACATCATATTTTCCAGCCCTGATACACTCCTCTCTTTAATCACACCTCTGAGTTTAAAAGTTACCACGGAATAACAATTTAAGGTCTATTATTATCTCTCCCAATACCTCATGACTATGCAGGACATGAAACCTAAGTTATATAACACAGAGCTAAAATTACATGGAAAAGCCCATAAAATTTTTCCCTATCTCCTATTTCTTCTCATCTGTATATCTTCATTTTCAGTATTGAGCTCCATTTATTTCACATAGACTCACATGTTCCACTCCCGGTGTGTTGTTCATGTGTGGATGTAAAATGCAATGGACAGATACCCTAGTGCATTACAGAAATTGTCCGGGGAAAGTTAGAGGTTTCAGTAAATAGACTACATCTTTTGGGATTTTCGATACGTCAGACAGTATCACTTGATATTGGTTAAAAACCTGATT
Organism: Haliaeetus leucocephalus; assembly: GCF_000737465.1. Classification (NCBI taxonomy): domain Eukaryota; kingdom Metazoa; phylum Chordata; class Aves; order Accipitriformes; family Accipitridae; genus Haliaeetus; species Haliaeetus leucocephalus. The sequence continues at coordinate 1,064,887 of NW_010972589.1, forward strand.
AGGAGCGAACCTCCCCTTTCATTCCTTCTTCACACAAATCTTGTTCCTTCTTTACACAAAGCTGGAGGTAGCTTGAAATGCATGCTTGAGGAACTTTTCATAATAACAGATTAATATATTGCTTCATATATATAATAATTACTACTACCTACTGCCAGTGAAAAAGCACATTGCACTTCTTCCTGCTGATAAGATGATAAACATCTTAAAATGATGATATTTAATTTATCAGCATTGGTATTCAGAGTGAACACAGCTTTGTAATGAGTCATAACATATCACTTCCAGAGCTGGAACTGCTGCTTATGCATTGTGCTGGTCAAATTTAGAAGGGTTTTTTGTTTGTTTTTATTTTTTTCTGCGTTAGAAGCACTAGCAATTTTAAATCAAATCTCAGACAGGCATGAAGCTAAGTTGTAACTTTAAAAATGAGGCATTCCTAAGGCTCTTTGCATCCTCTCATAGCCATATATTCAGTAGAATTTGACTATTTTCTTTCCTTGCACTCTTAATTCTCAGACTGTAAAATCCCACTAACTGATTCACTGCTACCTAACATGCCGTGTGTATCTGCCAAAATTACTATGGTGTCCCTCTACCGGCCAACCAAGAGCAGGGTCCCTGGCACCAGGTGCTAGCTCTACAGCAAGAATTAAGTAGTCTGCATCCCCATCCACGTACCTTCACCCCCCGCTCAAGAAATTAATTTTGGAATTTGGCAAGGGAACGGGAGATCGTACATGGACAGATTCCTCTGCACAGACAGCAAAGCAATTAGTTCCAATTTAAGACAACAGTCATCCAAGCTGCTCTTTACAGAGCCAAATTGAAGTATACCCAAAGCAGATTGCAGGATATGAGCCTAAATTTGAAACCTCAATATTCTTAGAACTTTTCTTTTTATTTAATTATTATTTACTATTTGTTTATTTTGTAGCAGTTCTCCCCTCCTTCATCAAGCAGAGCATTTCCATTAAAATCAGCCCATCAACTTGTGTAAATGTGGCAGAATCAAGCTTCTGATATTAGTAATAAAGAATACATTTATTGGACATTTTTTCCACAATGTAATGCCAGCTCTTCTTTGCACCAGGAGAGACTGGCTGTTCCATGGCGACTGGAATAGCAATATGGGTTTTCAGCTGAAACATCCTGAAAAGACTCATAACAATGAGGCCCACTCAAGACTGATGGGAGGGAATTGGTGATTTTGAATAAAGTGCTCCAACCATTTTAGACAGGGCTACTTTCTGAAACAGTAGGGCAGCAAGTCTCTGAAAACCCAAATACAGTCAGGCAAAGAATTAACTTCTGCTTTATAGCTGCTAAATTGAATTATCACTGAAGAGAAAAAAAAAAAACCAAAACAGCCGTTTACCCAGACATTGATTCTCTGTTGTTGTCAAACCCCAGCTGTTCTGTGAAAAGGAATAGTGAGGTCAACATATCCCTCTTGTTCCACACCGTGGAGGATCAATACCTGCAGTATAGTTCAGGTACTTGTAATTACAAGGTCTTGGCAGCTTTGCCTGCAGATTAAATGACAGTCAGTGCCAAGTTAGTAGATTTCTTTTTCCTGAAACCCCCAAAAGTGTGGGTTTTGCTTCTTTTCTAACAAGAAGGGATCTTTGATTCCTGGCATTTTTAAATTCCGTGCTCTGCAGACTGGTGGGTCTACCGAGGGTGGGTGTGTGGGGTTAACTCTGGCACCGTTTACACCAAGGAATCACATTTCTTTGCTTCTCATGGAGCCTGTAATTACTCCTACTTTATAATGTTAAGAGAAACAGATTCTGTGGGTCATGATGGGAATGGGGAAAGGCCTTTCCAGTGACCATGACTGATTTCCCTTTCATGAGAGGACAAGGCTGAGGTTTCCAAAGCAGCAGCATGTACCGGTGGGTGGGATGGCAGCTCTGGAGTCAAATCACCTAGGCTCCAGCAGATGTGCTGGAGAGCTTTCAGATGGATTGTTGCTGCTCCTGGCTTTCAAATGCTCTCTTGAAATTCTCACCCACATCAGCTGTCACTGTGGATTAAATTATTCCTGTTCTTACATGGCCATACAATGGGACAAATCGTAAGGCTCCTTCTGTACCTACCTGCATGCAGGCAGGCAGGCCTAGCTAATGTTCCCGACAGGCTGCCGAATTGCAGCCCTCATTGTGTGCTAAGCACGGGCCCTACGGTAGACCCTGAGGGAAAGCTAGTGAAAAAACTCAGGCGTTGGCAGGAGACATGGTCACCCTCGAAGTACTGCCCTTCTGCTCGGCACTGCCCCTTCTCTGCAGGTCGATGCGCTGTTACCATTGGCGAGGCGGAGGGCAAAAGCACAGGTTTGGTTCATTAATGGGACCATGGCTTTGAAGGGAGCTGTCGTGGCGTGTAGGGGCCAGATGCAGACAGTCAGCTTCCCTGGCAGCGCTTCCCTGCCCTGCGGCCAGTCTTTGGTTCCCAGGTCCAGCTGAGCTCCTCAGCAGCTCACCACCGCTGCTTGGCTATCAGCAGTGACTCCCATCAGCAGGAGGAAGAGGATGGTACCCGAGACAGTGGGAGCTCAGCGGGACCAATCGCCATCGTATTGCCAGGACCTGCTTGACTGGCCCTACCTGTGAAATAATGCAGGCAGCACGTCACGTGAAACAGTGCGGGTGCCACTCTATATGTAAAAAACAGTGTTGTGGTGCTAATCAGCATAAAATAAATGCAGCATGGTCTGCTGCCCCAAGAGACCCCCGTGCTGGGGCCGTTGGAGCCCAGCTGTGCACAGCCCAGCTCTGCACACTGACTCCCAAGAGCCCAGAAATTAGTCTAGTGGGTAGAGACTGTGGTATTGTGCGTGCATCAGTTTGATTTCATCAGTTCGATATTTATGGGCGCTGCTGAATGGTCCAACTCATATAGCGTTAAGGAGGGGAAAAACCCCCTGAGTTACATTAGTTTGTGAATGCCGAATGCTTTTCCTGACATTCAGTACAATCTGGGGCACTGGAAGCGTCTACAGACTGATCTGCTACATGGTTCCTGGGAGTATGTTCATGTCAAAAGTTTTATATTATGGTAAATATTTCACCTTGCATTACAGGGAAGAACAAGCAGATTTCTTGCCCCAATCTCACTATCCGAAACCTCTCAAAAACCTAATATCCGCCTAGTATCTGATGTGCACTTCCAACAGGGTTTTCCCTGTCTTTGGAACAGTGCAGCAGCTGCAAAAATTTGGTTGCCTGTCATGACAGTACCTTCGTCTGGAGGGACTTAGAGCACAAGTAAATATGGAAAGAAAAATTCCTGAACTTCAAACAAAGATGTATTGTTAATTATTACCAGTGATGGAAACTGAAAGAAAATCCCTGGCTCATCCTTGCAAATAATATTTATTCTTCCACCTTCTGTTTCATCTGAAAAAAATGGCATCCCTAGCAGGATCTAAAAATCACACTCTGTATTGACAGAGAGGGACGTGTGCCACCCAACGATAACAAATACAACTGTCAGCAGTACCCAAACCCTACAATTTTTTAGAGGTCTGTCATCTTAGAATTCACTAGAGCAAACCATACTTAGCTGGTGAGACCAGATGAGATAATGGATGAGCTACAGACTGTCCCTGCTGTGGACAGCTGGTAAAGTCATTTAATTTTTAGCTGGAGATTTATCTGCAGACTTTCACTTAAATGTCCCTGAATACAGAAGCACAGAAAAGGATTATATCTATCTATCTAAATATATACATATAATTCTCACATATTTTAAAGAATGAGAACTTACTTCTGAGTCACAGAGTTTTCAAGCTTGTGTTGTTCTAATAAAATATAAATTGCTCAATATATCAAGTTCACCAAAAAATTGAAGGACAGTGTGAGCAACATAACCTCAGATTTTCCATATGGGTTGAGCATGAAGCTGTTTAACAAAATGGAGACATCTTTCAAGAAAAATTTTTTTTTTCAAAGTTTAAAATTTCCATAACCTCTCTGCAATTATGGGATAGACAACTAATTGATGGGAATTTTGATTTTTCACTTACACAGAAAATCCACCCTGATCCTTGTTTTCACTGAAACATTTGGTGTTGGTATTATTTTGGATGTCCTTTAGCCAGGAATGCCTAGAACGGGATTTTCAACTAAATACATGCAACAGAATGAGGAAACAATGTTTACAGGAGTCCCTTGAGTCTAAATCAAGGCATTAGCAATTGTTATTGTAATAACAAAGAAAGGTGCATCTCCTCTTGGCAAATTCCTGTTGTTTGCTTATCTCATGTGTGGCATTCTGGTGTTTTATTTGAAGAACATGTATTGATTGTTCCTCATTAACAATCATGCTGTATTGAATGAAAAGAGTCAAGTCATGTTTGATATACTGCCCTCAAACCCTTAAGCTTAGCACATCCATCCTGGCTGCATTTTTTCCCCACTGCTTCTATTCATTAGTTGTAATGGACACTTTGAAAACTGCATGATTAGAAGCTGATTGTGCTTAGTTAGTTTGTTTTTTTTTAAAATGAGGGAAGAGCTCATACATTGTAGGAACACACCAGCTCATCCAATTTGGCACATCTAACATCTAAAGCTGGGTATATCTAATCTTATATTATCTTTCTGAGAATGGCCAATATACTAGACAATGCAGAAGAGAGTATAGCAGGTTCCCAAGGGAACAACTGCTAGGTTAACTTTGGTTAATGACTGACTTCTGTCCTGAAATAAAAGAGTTTATTGTTCCATTTTAAGCTATTTAGATTAGCAGTGTGCAGTCTTCTCCCCCCCCCCCAAGGTAGGGCTAGATTAACTTTTGTTTCAGTTTTATTAAATTCCTCTTTCTACAAGAATAATGCAGACTAATTATGGTCACCGCCCTATTCCTCTCCCCTTCTGTTCAGGACCATATACCAAATTAGTTTTATTTCTACAGCTTCTCAATTTTCACATATCTTGCTATTCTAGATGTCTAGATATTATTGAATTCCCAGACAGAATAAGTAGGAATGTTAGATTTCCCTTTTCTGGTTATTAGTGTGCAGAACTGTCTTGCAATCCCTTCTGTGCATGTCTTCTCTAAGCCTTAAATCTTCATCTCTTCAATTTATCCTTGTAAAAACCTCAACGACTTTAATTATTTTTATCATCATTCACATTTTGCTCCTGTCAGAAAACACAAGGTATTGATAATTTTGGGGCTCAACACAATACTCTTTATCTGATTGTATGTGTTCCTGATTTGTACATCTATACTTCTGCTTCACCATATTTAGCAGAATATTGGCTACATAATTAAAAAGGAGAACCAGACAGGTTGTAATGTTACTTGATAATTGTGTAAACGAATCATAAGCCCAAGAAGTGACATTTCAACAATCATCAGCTAACTGAACTGAAACTTATAAGTAATTGGGGAGGTATGACCTCTGCTTGAAGAATGTAGTCCTGCTCCTTCAGCGTAACCATAATTCTGCTGCCTGAGTCATCAATTCCCATGCTGGCTGTTGTTCTCTGGATGGCAATGCTGTACACATGCATCATGCAGCACTGACACAAACACAGTTTATTAAGCCACTTTCATCTCTGGTGAAAGTAAATGCTACTGATGATGCCTGCTGCAAAGTCATCTATATCAGCTGAAAAAGTTCTGCTATTGTCATATTACAAGTCATAATCCTTCAGAGCTCTAGAAAGAGAAAACAGTGCCAGCTACTGGTTGAATTGAAAAACGGGCTCTTTTGGGGTGCCTAACATGCATTTTGGCATTATTTTTTCTTTTAATTCTCAGCAAAAAGTCTGTTCTACAGCAATAAATTTTAAATATATATTTCCACCTCCTTGGCATCAGTGGGACTAATGCACAGATTTATATCAAAATGCTGCCTGGAGTCAGGTGGGCGTAGATGTCCTCCATCCCATGCCAAGTCAATTCTTGGTTCCTGATATGTTAAGCAGATACACCTTGTGGAATGATTATCCTCTCTAAACCAGCTGCAAACTAACTGCATTTTGCTCCCCACTGTCAGATCATTTCTTCTTATTTTATTTTTAGTGGGAAGTGCGAAAGGGCCAGGTGGAAAGGGCAAGGTGCCTGACAAAGGACAGGGTTGTGAGATTTCATCCAAACAAGATCCCAGAACATCCATTTCTGAGCAGGCAATTTCTTTATATATGACATTATCACGCATTTCAGTGAGCAAATTCAACACCTGCTACATTTACCCTTACCCACAAAAATTGTCCTTTGGGGGCTCAGCTTAGACTTCCAAGAAACTTTCTAGCCTTAAAAGTTGTGGGAAAAGCTCAAGAATGTGACCTCAGTGCCATAGGACAGCCCACTGTGGACAAGCCTTTTAGGTGATTGATCTCCTGCTCTGTTCCGGGATGTTTTGAAGCACCCTCGGTCTGCACACCGACCCTACTTGCAGTCTCATCGCCCGCCCATGCAGATGGCAGATGCTTTCCAATAGACACATATGTGTGTGGATTTTGCTAGCTGGAATTTACAGGAAGGTCTCCTGGCTCACTGCTCTAACCAAACACTCCTTCTCATCTTAACAAGATCTCGCCTCTGGGAGACGCAGCTTCCATCCCTCTTTGAATTCCCAAGTCAGCAGAGGCTGTGAAACACATCATTTCACGAAAGCAAGACCAGCTCAGGCGCGGTATCTCACACCAGGTACTGGGGCATGCTGTGGCTCCGTGCTCTCGGCTTGTGCTGGTCTGGAGACGAATGCCTCCTGCAGCCACCGAGGTGCTCAGCTCCTCCTGGGAGCCGGAGCCCTGAGCCAAGAGACCTGAGCTGGGGCCTGCTGCTCATCATGGATTATGAACCAGCTATCAAGGGTCTCCCGAGCCGGTCTGCTCCATGGTACCTTTAGGAAGCCAGTCAGACAAGTGGTCTTTACCCAAGATAATGTGTGCTGATCGAGGCTCCGTTATACTGCTCTGCAGCTCCTTTTTAGATGTAAGCTACAGAGTCAGTGACTGCGGGGTGAATGTACGACTGAGACAACTCAAACACTGACTACAGTGTCTGTATAATAGGCTTTGTCTCTGCCTAAATTTGGAAATAGCCTGAAATACTGGCTTTGAGCAAATATGAACTAGCCCATTCACCTTACTGGGATGCTTAGAAACAAAAAGCACAAAATGAACTACTGAAAAATTGGAGCACCATATAAATAAAAGGAAATTGTCTCTCAAAATAAGCAACGATAATAAGTGCCCACGCTGACTACAACAACGAGTTTTTGTTTGTTGTTTGTGGTGACTGTTGTGGGTATCGATAGCGTCAACAAGTTGGAGCACTTCTGAATATCGGTCTCTGCTTCACCAGTTGTTAACAGCTGCTGACTGTGTGTTCTTCATGTAGACCATGATATAATCAGATAAAATGGCAATATTGATTGATCAATATTGATCAAGTAATGATCCATATAGCACTGTGTCCTGGTCAAGCCTGTATCAAACTATTCTGAAGTTTATTGATACCTCGTGGGTTTTTCATATGGCTGAAGGTAGCTCTACTGTAGATCTTGGGGTTAGTATCAAAGCACCAGAGAAAGCTTTGAAGCTTTTGTCCCTGAGTATTTTCTCCTCTGCCCAAGACAATTTATCCTATGGTCATGTACGAACAGTAGCACACTGATGGATAAACAGTATTCCTGCTGTGTCCTGTCTGGGAGCTGTAGTTATTACTCAACAAATTACTGGATACCCTGCTGGGACAATATTTAATGTTACCTCAGGTGCACAGGAACTGATTAATCGAATGCCCCTGTAAGCAGGCATTACGTTTCAATAGGATTTTATTGTTTTGTCTCCCCTCCATTGGGTATTTGGAGGGCTTTCTCATTGCTTAACTATCCCATGTCATGATCATTTCCATCTAAGGCAGAGAGAGATCTAGCCCTTCAAAGTCTGTCTGGGGCCATGACTTGGCTCCTGTGAGAGTGTGCACCACATCAATTAACGTAGATCACGATGGTTAGTTCTTAAGCTGATCTGACTGAAGGTTGTCCTGCCATCTAACCCATACATCAGGTTAGTGAAGCCATTTAAAATGACTCTCAGTCACAAAAGAGAACAGTAATCAGGGCACTTTAGCCTCCAAATCCAAATGAGTATGTCTGAGATGGAGCTCGCCCCTCATACAGCAGTCAGCATCTTGCTAATCAAGATGGGTTAATGGAAGGATGAGTTTGGACTGCTTGTGAGTTAATCCACAGCAAAAATCTAAATTAGCTGTCTGGGTACGGAGCGCATTAGGATATTTTATAAACCTTTAAACTGCTCATGCAGTTCATGTATTATTCTGCATTTTAAATCAGTCTCTTGCAAATCAGCCCCACGGGAGGAAAAAGGGTTAGTTAGATCCTGATTTCTAACCTGCAGTTTTGCTTAAATAGTGTTTTTCCGGCACTGATTTGCAGTCCTGGAGTATAATTCTGTAAGCAGAACCTCAGATAGACTAAAACAACATGGTTGTTATGGCTAGGAGAGTACTGTAATTTGGATCTGGCTCCATTTATGCTGCAGTAAAGGAAGAGCTATTTTTGTTCTTTCATTTTGCTTTATTTGGTGGACTTCATCCTGCAGAGGATGTCGATCTACAGATAACAAGAGATAGTTTGGAGTTCCCTGAATATATTTCTGTTAAGGCATAAACATGTTTATACTTTCAAAGTGTTTTTTAGTGTCTGGCTGCCTAATGCTGATTTCTGGTGGTTTTCATGCAAGTGGCTGTCCTCCTCGTTGTGAATGTCTTGATGGTTTCTCAACTCTAATTTCTCCCTCAGCTAACCAGCACTGTTACCTGGATTGACTACCTTAAGGTCCATGATCAGATATGTGCCCACATGTGTGCATGCTGACTTCTCTTCTCAGTGTATCTCAGCCACAACTGAAAATTAGCCACACACAACATGGAAAAATTAATCTGATGAGCAAGTCCTCTTTCTTCTTTTCCCTTGTGCTCCTTAAAGACATTAATTAATCTCAGTGGAGAAAAAATAATAATCAACACTTTCAAACAATGAGTTTTTGCTTAAGACGCAGGGGGGATATTTTTTAAGCAGCTCATGGTGGTTTAGTCATGTGCAACTCATTTGAACTCAGTGAGAGCTGCATGCCTAAAACTATGCAAAGCAGTCTGAAATTTGTACATACAGCAATGTATATTAGGTATGAATGCCATCTGCTTTCAGGTAGTTTTTCAGCCCACATCTTGTACATGAAGCGGCACCAATTCTGCTGAGATGTTTAGATGGGAAGATGTCAGAAATTACAGTGTTTACTTCTGGCACCTTCCCAGACAGAACACAAAGCTGATAGTTCCTGTGAAAGTTTTCATGTCTGACTCAGTATCTTTTCCTTTGTCTATTAACTTACCTATAAAGTCTTCTAACTGTAAACAAGTAGTGTCATCAGTTTCTTGATTTCTTGGGTGCCTAAAGCATAAGCGGCTGCCCTTAATGTGGCCTCCAGATACTGTATTTAGTTAGTGTCCCGTTACTCTGCCCAAGAGGGCTCTGGATTTCAGCAACTGGTTCTCATTCAGACCATCAGTCCAGGCTAGGTCAGCATTTTTGTTCAGATTAGGAAGATACTTTTGAAGTGAATCTCCTGCCTGTCCCCACTTACTGCACTTTGGTTCGCATCAGGGAGCTTTCTTACTGTGCAGCAATTGGATCCCCGTGGATGAAACCAGGCTGGAGTCTGTACCCTGAGAGCATGCTGATATACCCTAGTTGCTGATGGGGGCTAGAGCTAATCAGAAGTAGCCCCCTGAAACACAGGCAGCGTAGACATTGGGTCCTCTGCACCTCCTGCTCCACCTGAGAGCTCCCCACCTACTGCACCACACTGTTTGCTAAGGTGGGTGTTGGCGCTTGCTCTTGGAGTCCTCTAGTGCTCTGAGTCAGATGGGGTTGTGCACGATCTCCACGCTTAGTTAGCATTTCTGGGTGAGATAGGTGACTCTGTATCAGTCACAGTCTCAAGCTTCATGGCCCCACCAAACCCATTATCATTACATAGCAAAAACTTTGCTGCTGTAAGATTTACTCCATATATATGCACGAGTCGAAAGGAAGATCAGAATTTTTCCTTTGGAACTGGGTTGGCAAGAGACTTAATGAATGAATGTGCGGCTCTCACTGACACTGGATGCCTAATTCAAAAGTCATCCTGCCTATGTTAAAATCATAATTACCAGCAAGTGAGAAAAACTTACCCATTTAGCTCGTTACATTTATTTTAATTTGCTTATTTCTCAGTTTTCATGTGCTATCAGATTTCGAGTTCCCTGTTGTCAGGTGTAATATACTTTCAGAAGACCAGGTCAGAAGAACTAAATAGCAAAATTTTCCAAAATCCCTCTTGATACAGTTCTTCAAATCCTTTTGCCTGTGATAGGAAATGCAGTTAGGCTAACTTGGTAAATGCTTGAAATAATTGAGTAAAATCCTACTTTGAGTGTAGAATACAGAGGTTCAAAGCAAATGGTTTCAAATTTGGAGATTAAAATAGAAATGCTACATAATGGGTCTTGAAGGAGCAGGAAAAAAATTTCCTTTCATTGTGGTGTGATGCCGAGTTCTTTCAACTTCCCTTGTAGTCATTCTGATTTTTTCATCATTCTATGTTTTAAACCACAATTTAGATTTAATACTATGCCAAATGAGATAATTTATCTTTGTCTGACTGCATATTTCTACTTAATCTACTTAACAGATTTCTACTAGCTGTCAACCATAAATACGACTCTACCCTTATACAGATTTGTTTCAATGCTTGTGGCTGTGTGATTGCCGCTCCCATCTTTGCTTCTGTAAGCTTTCTTTCATACATAATGGCTTAAAGCTCAGTCGTGACTTCTCCAAAAAAAATTTTTGTATGCATCTGATTATACTGTTGGGAATATAGCATCCCTTCTTAATCAGGAAAGGCATTTCAAGTGTACAGCAAAACTGCTACCCTAAAATACTTTCCACTGACACTGTGTTTAAGTACCTTACAACGCAGAGTGTCCAGTTCGCAGTTATTTTTTGGTGATATAAATAAAGAAGCATAGTATTTTGCACATTCTCAAGTTGTGTAAATATACGTGCAATGGATTGCTCAGGCAGGTCCTGTTTTCTCCAGCCTTTCTCCCACTCAGCACATGTTTAACATTGCACCTCTGGAAGTGGTTCCAGCTGCTCCTAATCTTATTCCACGTCTCTCATGAGCACTCCAAACTCTTTATGCTAGTATCTACACTAGTAAATGAAGCGTGCCCGAGAACAATCCTCGATTGAGAGGTCATGCCAGCTGGCAGGCAACCGTGTGCTGCTGGGGTTTACTGCCATCTCTGGGTGGGGGGAACCCCCCCAGCCTGCTGAAGAGGGTGGCTGGGTCCCCGCCGTGCTCGGCGGCAGTTTGCTGGAGCAGCGCCAGTCCTACGCCTAGGAACCCTTTTGCTTTTGGGTAGTATGGACAGCTGCAACCCAGGACCTGGGGATCTTCCTGAGTCTTACTTAGTTAACTAGTATAAGCATAGCTTTAGTCAATGTTTGTGTGCTGTTTTCCAAGGAACTTGATAAGTACAAGTCCCTAAGTCAGATTTGTGATTTAAGATCTGTGTTTCTCTGAGATGGTAAGATTTCACAGCATTTCTGAAAGAAACATTTAAAATTTTTCATGCCGCCTAGTTGTCAGGAAAGTGAAAAAGTGCTGATGGCATAAAGGGGCTAGAAGTGAGATGACATTTTGTGTGGCTGTTCTGGGGAGCGCTCTAATACTAAGCAAATCAAAAACATTAGACTTGGAGATCAGCATCAGTGCTGTGTGGTAGAAAATGGTTACAGAACTACTCCTTTTAGCTGACTTACAGTGCCAAGTTTCTGTGGAAATGCACTACACTAGGACCCAGCATGAAAGACTGAAAAAAATTTCTGGTTTTGTACCAGAATCAAGGAATAAAGAGAAACGGAAATATAACAAACCTCACTGGTTCCTGTTACGGAGTTCTGTTTGCTGTTTTCTATTGCAGTGGTATGATTGACTTTGATATTGAATTAGTGTATAGTAAGAGAGCTCAATGCAACAATTTTTGTCTCTTGGATGGGGATTTGCACTGAGATAACAAAGAAAGTCAAAGTGTTACTTACTTTCAGTCAGTCTGCTTGCGGAATGATTTTAGTTGCCAAATCATTCTTATTTTCAGTAGGGAAAGGAAAAAAAAGTCTTCATACATAAATCAGAGTACATGGCAAATAGTTCTCCCTTCCAAATCAATTATTTTAACACAACGCATATTTTAGAAATAGTTTCCATTGCTTAAACAGTATGTAGTGAGCCAGAAAGTTCTGACTCATTTTTTTGCAATGATGTATAAGGCTTATTCCTGCTTGAAGTTAATATATGTCAGCTGAGATTTATTTAATTTAGGCAAAATAATTGCAACAACAGCAATAGATCATATTCTGTTGTGTTGCATTTTTGGTCCACTGAAAAAGATGGTAACAGGAGCTGGTGGTGGTTTTTGCCGAATAAAGAAAAAAAAGTGCCGGTCAGTTACTGACTGGCTCATCTCTTTTGGATGCTGTCACCTGTGTTCATCATCTTTCCATAATGAACAAGATCAGCTGAGAAAGATGGAGAATTTTTCTGCAATGAAATAAAAGTGGGGAGATCAGTTAATGTTCTGCTGTTAAACATCCTCTCGATAGGGAGCCTCTGGCTCAGTTCAAGATAATAGACAATGAAGCTCTAAGACAGGAGCAATTTAAATTACATTTTAATCAACTCTCAGGAGGGAAGGCAGCATTATGTGAAACCATTAATAGAAAACCAGCAATGTTTCTTATTCTCTCATTTGTGTGCATTATGCCTGAACAATCTGATGAATTAACAGATTATCTCCTAATTCATTCAAACACTCTTCTGTGATGCTTTGAAAAAAATCCCATCCTGCCTTCATGACACCTTTTCAGAGCAATAACATCAGATAACCAGAGTCTCTGATCGAGTTTCATTGCATTTAAAATCTGATAGAGAGGTGAGGGTTGAAGGCAGTGTAAATGTAGGAGGCAATGTTGTTCTCACTGCTGCATTGTGACTATGAACAGAGATATTTTGGCTTCCTTAGACTTACGCACCCTGTCAGTGTTGCTGGAAAGATTTATAATCTGTGCCTACAATAGAGACTTGGCCCACAGCCCGACGAGTAGGCTGCGCTTTCATATAGCTTGTTCTTCTTCCAGAATGCAAACTCAATCAGCAAAACATACCAAATGTAAAAATTATTTAGTGTGAGGTATCACTGACAGAGATGAAATGGCAAGTGTGCTGCGTTAATCCCACTTCCCAGGCTGTAAATGGAAACTGCTGATTAAGAGCAGCAAATCAATTTGCTAACTATGGCTCTAAAAATAAGGTGTGCTGCGAATAGAAAACTAATGGGAAATGGATAATGTTGAATGGATTGATCAATGGAAATGTAAGGGAAGACAAATTATGTGTAACTTCACTTTTCCCTTGGCTAATCAACTTCACGCCCATATGTAACCAATAAAGGGAGAGGGAGAGATCACATTAATAAAAATTAACCAACCACACTGAACACCACTCCTCCACAACCCTGAGGAATTAGTGCAGGAAAGAGAAAAAATGTTTTACATGAAAAAACTTGTATTGCTGAGAGTCTTGGTTTAGCTGAAATAGATCTGCCACGTGCCTTGCATTATTCCCAGACCCACCAGTTTCGAGTGAAGAGATACTGGGAAAGGGCAAAAATGTAGGCAGGGGCATTACCGGAGAGAGAAGGGGTGATGTCTAGGGAGTTTACGCTGAGCTAGAGGAAATTTTAAAGGATGACCTGTTTAAGTGCTCATTGCCATTACTAGGTTTAATTCGCGATGGTGACCATGATCATCACGGTTTCACCTCACATGCTATCTCAGTGACTGATTTGGGATTACTTAGGGTGAAAGAAAGTGAAGAACTTTGCCTCTTCAGTTGGGCAATGTTAGTGAACTTTGGAGGGAACAAAGCAAAAAGCAGAACTCCCCAGCTCAGAGATGCAGTTGTACTGCGACCCAGATTAGTCTGAATGTCTGCAGTTGTGTTGTCTTGTTTCAAGTTCCCTCCTCCTCCTTCTAGAGGAGAAACAGCCGGGTTACTCATGACCTCTTCTGGGAGTCAAGCAAATGTGTCTGCATGGGGCTCCAGTGCTAACCTTACGCTCTTTGAGAGCTTATGTCTCTATGTCACGCTATGTTGTGTCTTGGTTCCTAATCCAAAAACCACAGCAGTGTTTCTCATTCTCCCCAGGCATGGGATGGTGGAGAGTCCAGGTAGAATCTACTCTTTTTTGGAGCAACGGTCTATTTTTCAGGTAGTTTTCTTTCATATCAGTGGGGGTTTTGAACATATTTTTCATTTAAAATGTTGATTTAACAGGTAGCAACCTGTACTAATCTCTATAAAACTGAAAACACTAAAGACATTCCAATTTTTGAAAAAAAGGGGGAAATTGGGGGCATGTTTGTCTTCAAGAAAGTCAAAACTAGATTATTTTTTGTATTGACATTTGAAGGTCCCCAAAATCTAGTTGTTTTTTCCTTTGTTAAATGGGGAAAAAAAAAAATTTTATGCAAAGACAATTCAAAGCCAATCCCCCATTTCTTTCAGGAAATATTTACCAACTTCTGACCAGGAGTTCCTCTGATCAGGAAGTTCAGAATCAAGTCCAGCACAGAGCGAGGTCTTGCCAGTGTGGATGCCAGTGCTGTGTTCTACAGGCTGCTCCAGGCACCGCAGCCGCTCTGGGTAGCTGACTCTTTTTTTGCAGACCAAAGATTTCACCAGCCCTCCCCCTAAGCGGGCATGTCCTGGTGAAGGCTTGTTGGCTTTATGCCACTGACTGCAATCATCACAGCATAACTTCATGTTAAGATCATCCCATTTTCATGAAGCAGGTCCAATCCCAATGCCATCATGGCAGGTCCCATCCCATGGCCATCACGGCTTTGCACAGGCTTTCCACAGACAGGTATATTTATCAGTGGCCGGAGTCCTTTGGCAGATCAACATGTTTTCACCATATCCAATAAGCTTGCTTGTGGCGCTAGTAAGATGCATGAGGCTTAAAGAGCGGTAATTGTCTTTCCAATAAACATTTAATTGTCTGCAGAACTAGTTTGTGATTAATCCATAGTTGTTTTGGGGTGCTGGGGTATATTCTGAGGGGAGATGTTTCTTTCTTTCTTTACTTTCCTACGCATGAATGAATATAATAAACCCAGTCACCAGTCTGCAACAGGTTGGTGTTGATATCCAGCACAATGAGGTATCCAGCTGAGACCAAATGCAGCTTGCATCTATCACCATCATGGGGCTTCGTTTGACTACTTGGAGAACTGGGGAGGGGAAGGCCTGAGATGGAGATCCAGTTATGTGTGTGGGATGAATGGGTGACCTTACAGATGATATGTGCAGTCAAACAAACCAGACAGCACTTATACAAAAACCTAAATTATTTTGGAAGCTCTCCCTAGGAATGATGCTTTGAGAGGGTATATAAGTCAAATGATCCTGACTGTGCTCTTCCTCTGGCTCTAAAAGCTAAGCAACCTTGAGGTTCCTGCATCAGGAGGTGACCATACTAATCTAGCATTTGTGTTGCATGAAGTGTCCGTGTTATCACCAGCGTCTGGATATACAGAGGGCTTTTAATCTGGCATGGCACATCATCCCAAGGAGAACACTGCGCCTGAATCTTCAAAGATGCTCTTGTCTCATCGGCTTCCAGTTGTGTTTATTGGCAACCTGCAGCGTGTTGCCATGCAGCTGGTATGCAAGCTGAGGAGAACATAAACAGCGCACTTGGGAGACGACACATGCTGCTCCCAAAAAGAAAAAAAAACTCTGAAATACAGCAGCAGCAGCAGAAAAGCACACATTTTCATGAGAATTCCATGTGCAAACAAAGCAAAACAGAGAACCAATCACCCAAATGATTATTTTTGTGGCAAACCTTCCTTTTCCCCTGATGCTTCCTCTTCAACAAACTTCAACTGTAATGCCTCACCATTGACTACGGTGTTTGGCAACCTACAGGCGTGGGTCTAGCCTGCAGCTGGCCATTCTGGATGCCGCCGTCCTGCAGGGAAGGGGTGCCAGGACCACCTTATCTTTGTTTTGCTTTTACTAATAGAGGCAGGTCTAGTAGTCCTATAGCTCTAAGGCAGCAGCATCCATCAGCTCAGGGCTGTGGCCAGTACGCCCCAGCCACGCTCTGCATACAGAGCAAGGAACATTAGAGCACAGGCTACTGGTTTTGAGAGCAAGAGCAAAGTATGCTGCAGGCCATGTTCTTCCCAGCTCGTTACGCTGGCAAGACAGCTTAACCTCCTGGTCGGCTTTCCTTCCTGGATCCTCCACTCTTCCACCCAGCACTGGCTTTTTTGCTCAACATCCAGGTCTTAAGGTGCATGTTTTCTTTTCTAGATGTCATGACTAGTTCATGAGAGCTGGGTTTTGCTCCAGCAGATGCAACCTGCTGACACTGAAAGCACTGCCTGCTTCTTTCCACTAATTGCATGCAAACTACTCAACCTGCCTTACTCTCCTGCTTCCCTCTGTCTGCTGAGGACTGCAAATCAGGTGCATGCCAGGAAAATAGACAGAGGTCATATATGAATTTCATCTTTCTGGAGGGACCGGCGTGCCAGGAAAGAACAGGAGGTCAAAGGCAACCTTTGCCCCTTCCAGTGTGCTTCAGCCTCCTTGACTTCAGAGATGGCTTTTCTCTTCACTGCTTGGCCTTGCCTTTACTATGTCAGCATCTTTTGCATCCCTGGGCCAAGCGTGTCTTACAGGCATCTTAAGCTCTGCTCTGTGAAGGCAGGATATTGTCAGTGCTCCATGTCCAGATCAAAAAAGTACTGGCAGAGGGTCTGACTGAAGTGAGTGCCACAGCCTTCCTGCTGGAACAGGCTTGGGCTCTGCTTTTGTAAAACCTGATGTCAAAGATCAGACATGGAAAAAGGCAAGCAGTTGTTATAAAGTAATTTAGCAAATAAAATAAGTGGATATCACATCCCCAGATGGAGTCATTGCAGTTGTAACTGCTTGAAAATCATTAGTCAGGCTCCGAGAAATCCTAAGATTGGCTTAAATACTGTGAGATTACAAAATGCATTTGGGGTGCATTTAGTTGCCTTTTGATACTGAAGCATTAAAGGCTTACAAGGGTTAGAAACATATTTTTATTTAAAAGTGAAGCAGAGCTTTTCAGTGGGGCTGCTTCCGTGTTTGAAGAAAGTCACAAAATGTGGCAGCAATCACTGAAACAGTTCCCTGAGTTTTTGATCTGGGAAGGAGAGCAGCATCAGCTTTCCATGGGTAAGCACCTGGCTCCCCTGACTCTGCAGGTGCCAAGGCAGCTGCTCCAGATTTACACCTGAGCATGTGAGACCAGAGTCAGAGTAGACTTCTGCTGACAAAAAACGGTACAATAAATTTAAAATTAATCTTTTCTTTGTTTACCTTCTAATGTGTTCACGTCCCTCTTCATTTTCTATGTCAGGCAGCAAAGCACAGGACAAAAAAATGTGGAGTATTATATAATGAACATGACGTTCATACACTTGGGGTCATGTTTTTTGCAGTAAAGATGATTATTTCTAGTAAACCCCATTTATATGCTGGCATGAAGATCCCATATGAAGATCAGGATTTTCTTTTGAGATATTCACGTATCTTCAAGAATGATAAAATCTGTTATTTGATGTAATCCCTAAGTAGTGGTGCTGAGGTACGTTTTGATGAGCGCGGTGTGAGAATTTAAAAAAACCTGTATCTTCCTTATTGATACAAACTAATTATAACTAAATGCACAGCAGTTTTAATTAAATTGTCAGTGTAGTGACAGTGATGTTGAGAAGGTGGTTGCACAGTCATTCCCTTTTAATGATGTCTCTTCTTGGTATTTGGGGTAATTCCAGATTTATGAGGATTAGAAGAGCCATATACCCTAAATTCTTTCTTGGAGGTTCTTGTAAGAGACTGAAAGTATTGTGTCATTGCAGTGAAACCAGAGGCAGGGTAATGACAGATAAATAATTCTCCCTTTCTGAAATCATGTCTTGTGTCTTCTGGAACATTTTCACATCTGTTACATGTGCGGTTAGAGAGAGCGCAGGCTGCCCGCGGACACAGAGACTACACTTGCATGGAGGAATGATGGGAGAGTGTTTCTGAAGCAAAAAAGGGATGCTGCTTATGATGGTGAGACAGTCTCCTGCAGTAAAACCTTGCCTGCTTTTTAAATGGGACTAATGATTTGGGGCACTTCAATCTAGAACACTGTGAAGGTTGGCGAGTAAGTGTTTAGAGGACAGGTAGTAGCAGCCAGTTCAAAATCAGAACGCTGTGACATTTCTGATGTTGATGCTCAGAAATGGAGGCATCCATAGCCAGAAGAGGGGTCGGTGGACGTGCCTGGTGAATTCACTTCCTTTTATTCCCCGCATTTTGCTTCACAGACCGTAGTCCCTTTTTGTACAGAATTTCTATTCAGCGTGTATGCTTATGCAGGCCAGCGGAGGAGGCGAGGCGGTGGCGATGCCACGTGCTCCTGCCTGCAGCCCCGCTGCCAGTGCCTGCCCTGGGCAGGGTTGGCTCAGTGCCACTATCCCCCATGTGCCAAGCTCAGTGCTGCCCGCCCGCACCGACGGGATTGTCATTAATAGCCGTACAGTGTGGGGGTCATTGCTTCTCCCTTAAACAGCACTGCATAATTAAAGGTAGTAGAAAACAGGCCTCAAAACAGGAGCTGGGAAATGAGGTCTCTGGGTAGAATGAGAGGGAATAGCCAGTGCTGTGGCTCTTATTTTGCATAGCGGGGGGCACCCCACACTTAACCCAAGCCCTGACGTCTCCTGACTCGATCTCTGGTTCGAATAACGGGCTTTTCATATATCAGAGAGAAGGAACAAGGTATTGCTGTATAGATGTCATTCCTGTTCCTCAAGTGCCTCTGCCTCCTGCACAGGGGGACAGATCACCATGCACTTGCCACGGCATGCACTAAATTACTTTATAACTACTGGCTGCCTTTTCACACATCTGATTCTTGACATCTGTTTTTACAAAACCAGACAAAGTCACACCTTGACTATCTGAATGGTAACATGTTCACACACTGAAATCCTCAGCTCAGGTGGAATTTCCACTGATCCCAGTGCAACTCTTGTTAGGATTGAGTGTTTAATTCCTCAACTTAATAAATACCTGCCGTAGCAGGGGGAAGCCAGGAGAGCTGGGCGCTGTGCCGGGAAGCCCTGGGTTGCCAGTGGTGGTGGCACAGCCCTTCCCAGCCCCACCGGGGCTGAGGCCGCATCCAGCGTGGCTGGAGCTGAGCAGGAGCACAGGGGTCTTCCGCCCGCCCTGCACCAGGGCACATTTTACCCACCGGGCTGGTGAGCTTGTGGGTATGGACATCCTTTCAACAAAAATCTCATTCGCTCAAGAGTGCCTCGTGTTTCTAAAGGAAAATGCATAAATGAAAATATAAACAGCAAGCAGAAAGTGGTAATTAATGTCCAGCACACATGTGCAGCATCGCTGATAATGTTGCCTGGTAACAGAGGAAGGGATGGCAGAGCCCCGCCAGGAGCGAGCGGCAGCCTGCGAGTCCTCTTCAAGGCTGAGGTTTTGCCCCGGGGAAAGAGAGAGCCCCACAGACAGCACTCTCCTCCTTAGCAACCCCCATATACAGACAGACACACAGGCATACATGCAGACATCCGTTTCTTTGGGGGCTGCAAAATGCCATCCTGAATAAATAAATACATGCGCTCTCTTTTCATCTCGTAGCAGACACTTGTGTTTTGCTGTGAGGTGCCTACAAAGGGCTTTGAATAGCAGTACGTTCCAGCGAGGAAAATTTTCGCATCCTGTTCCTTTGATCATGATGGCATGGTGAGACGGAAGCAGACTGTCTTCATTTCTGTAACTACGTAGGGTGCCCAACTTGACAAGGAAAAACAGTTCTTACCCTACCAATTTGCTTTTTATGACCTAAAGAGCATTGGAATAATTTATGCATTTGTAAGTGCATTAGAAAGAGGCTTGAAAAGAAAAAATGGCAAAGTCCTCAGGAATCAGCATTTTTTTTCACTCCTTAGCATATTCCATTATATGAAATTAGAATCTCTTTCCCTTAGTTTTCTTTAGTGTGTTTTCCACAGTTATAAGGCTAATGTCATTTTAGGTTCCTCCTGCAGTACCTGAAACTGTTAAATGACATTTGTATTCAGTCAAAAAGCAAAATATATTATTGCAGCAACTACCAAAGTCACAAAAATATGCACTGCTACATATACACTCCTGGCAGGCCCCTGCAAAGATTTTTGGTTCAGCCACTCTCAGTCCCACTGGGTGCCAAGAGCTCGAAGCCCAGGATGGAGTCCACCCACAAACAACATGCATTGTCGAGTGAAATGTGTGCTCGGAAACAAAATTTCCATCTTGTAAAGACAGAACTAATTGCATTAGGTGTTTTAGTGCTAAGACAAGTCAGTCAGATAATATATGGTTCTCATCAGCCCTCCCAGAGGTCAGAATACTCTTTATTTGCAGCTGAGCGGTACCCCAAAAGGATATGCATTTTCTTTTCTTTCAAAACCATCTTGTGAATTCAAATAAATTCCTTCCTGCCAGAGATGTGGCTAAAAGCGCTGGTGGCCAGCACGAGCTTGTGGAAGCCATGTACATATGCATCTGTATAAAATTATATTTGCAATTAATTCAAGAAATAGTTTGTGTCTCTCAGTAACTCCTAGATGTTTTATTAAAATGTTGATGGCACTGGCTGGAAAGGAAATAAAAGGATTTTTTATTTATAAAAAGCCTGTAAGTAATTACCAGTTCATGCAAAGGAAACCATGCGACTGCAGTAAAGCCCGAAGACCTTTTTTAGCATCTACCTCTAGCTATTTCTTAGAGTGTAGAAGACTGGAATTAAGAAAACCTATTAAACAATTGAATGCCAGCTTTTACAGTAACTAATCTAATAAAAGATTAACCCCTCACAGCAGATCTGTATATGTTGCCAGTAGAAGGTTTTTGACCAAGTTGTTAGAGGTGTCGCTTTCATCCCAGGCTAATAACTAAATAAATAAAACAAGCTCATCATAAAAGAGTTTCAGAAGGCTTTTTTATGGTAATAAAAATTAATTACTTACAATCAAAAGTGAAAATATGAGTACACACGGGAGATCCATTATTTGAAGGGAATCATAAAAATTGTTTGGAGAATTACAGAAGTTACAACACATACAATGTGATGATACCTTTTGCCACAATCCTTGTATCCTGTGAAGAGGACAAATACCAGCTTTGGTTTTAAATTATGGCAACACTAATTGAGGACAATAAAGAATAAAAATGTAACCTTTTAAAGGCACTTCCAAATTATAGGCTGCATTATTCAGAGGGCGAGTGCTGAATCCACTGAAAACCATTTCATGTTTAAAATCCTGACCCATACAACTTTGTGGGAATGATATGCAGCCCCAGTTCTAATTACTTGTGGTACAGGGGATCGATGGATTTTCTGTTCGCTTGGGATTATCACAGGAGCAACAAACAGGAAGAGAATTTCTGAGGAAGAGACCTAGTGAAGTATTACCTAGTGTGTTGAGTAGCTGTGGGATCGGAGGGCAGGTTAGCTGCCCTGAAAGGTGCTCTTCTGCAGCTCCAAAGCAATGAAATTGAACAGTGGCCAACCCCTTCAAAAGACTGCGCAGTAATGAACTGTAAAAAGGGGGGTCGTTCAGTGAGATACTGCTTTATAAACAGTAGGAGAGAGCTTCTGGCTAGCAGACAAACTCCTTCCAGCATCATGATGAAGCACGCATCGTCTTCCTGCTGGGATGCTGCCCATTAGCATCAATCCAGTCCGTGGCGATTTGGGCCTTCCAAAGGAGCCTTTTACGCTAATGACATTAACCAAATACAAATTCAGATAGCACCTTTTAACCTTATATGGCTTCTTTGTGTGTTTTATTATTACTAACCACAGCTGTAATCACAATAACAACATATCTGAAGGAGGCAGTAAAGTTAGGACATGGAAATACAGTGCCCCTCCACAAACTGGTGTCGGGTTGATCATCCAACCTTAGTGGGAGCTTCACGGTGTGGCAGTTGGGTTGCTGTTAATAATGTAAAATATAGCTCCACAACTCCCTGCACTGAGGAAGAAAATGTAACCGGCAAAGCCTGTTTATTTTCCCCTTCTCTATTTGCTGCCATCCTGCTATAGTGTCTTTTCCAAAGAGCTGCGATTGCCACACAAAACACGTGGCAGTGTTGATAGCTGTAAGGAAGTGATTCGGTGGGGGTTGTTGCGAATGGTGTCCTCTCTCCTTCTCAATGTAGAGCGCAACCTGGTTTGGGAGGGTTTCTCCCTGACCACCTGCTCACTTTGAACATTTTCTGATGACGATCTAGCAAACTAAATGCCAGCCATCAGAACTTTTGTTTAATGCTGTAATATGAAGCGGATTGAGCCATAGCAGCTGTGAGGGAGTGACAGAGAAAAACAGGTAAGCACAGCAGGATGGACTTAGGTACCATCTGGCTTCAGGAGTTTTTCATTACCTGGGTTTTCTCATTTTCACCAAATTACTTCTGCTGGGCAGGGATTACCCCACTGGAAATCAGCTCACTTTTGTAAGTGCTAGGATACATATTAACATACCTAACTTTACATGTTCACATTTGATGATCTCTGTCTAGGAACTTGCAGTTTGAATGGGGGTGGGAGAAAACTTATGGAAAAGTTAATTTTTCTTTCACATAAAATCAAATACATTTCTAATTTTCACTATTTTGTTAGAACTGTGCTCTTTGGACCAAAATTTTCCATCATTGTACATCAAAACATTAGTTCCTAGGAGCTGAATTTGGTCCAGAAAAGGGATGAGTCAGCAAATTAAAAAGTAGGAAAAATTTCCTGTAAGGTATTTCATCCTGGGCATTGAGAAATGGCTAACCTTTATAATGTCAATTTTAGAAGCACATAGACCCTGTTTGCCTCCATTTTATCCATGGTTGATCCAGGATATTTTGATTAGCCAGGGGTCATTCAGATAATCCACCAAAAGTTTGGCTAGTTTCATCAGTCTTTGTGACCCTACTGAGCCCAGCTATTTGGTTTGGAAAGCACCAAAACCAGATCCTCAGGAGATCTCCGGTATGGTTTTGTGTCCCAGGAGCTAAAATTTCTCACAGATAGAAGGGTTTATCTACTGATGACTAAGGTATGGTTTCACCTTAGTGAAATATTTGAGCCAGAGTCTTGGCTATTCCCGTTCTTCCTGGATGCTGTTATCTGCAGCACCACTTAATCTGGAATATAAATCTGATGGTGACCTTCTGTGCAGCTATGGATTTCGTTTACCTTACACCTGCACTCTCAAGTGCCCATGATTTTATGGCATACCAGAGGAAAAATGGCTCATAAGCATCTTGTGTACCCAAAAATCTTTGTGTTCATTTGTATGTCAAAGCTGTTGAAACTGGAAAGTTTCTCATGTTTCATAGGTATCCATGTTCCATATACCCCCACCCCCCACAGCATACTAAGAACAAGATGTGGTCCTAGAAACTGACAAAAATGCAAACCTCAAAGCTGCCAAATTAAGTAAATTTGTCAGAGAAGCAGTGAAAGCATCTGCAAGCTGAATCTCATGAATTTCATAAGGAAGAGAATTCCACCAAATTGGGGCCAGGAACATTCCAGATGGCACAGATGGTTTAGCAAGTGACAGATTGGAAACAGAACCCAAATTATGAGCAAGTACGTAAACAGAAATCAAAATTTCTCCAATAGGTAGGAGTCAAAGTCTGAAGGGTCTTCAGAAACAATAATAACATGTTAATTTTAAGCCTCAAAAGGTAGCCAAGTGCAATGCCTGAATAAAGATGGAAGATGACAAGTTGTGAGAAGAGCACGCAACTTTTCAGTAGCTGCCAAGTTTGGAGTAGATTCTCAACAAAACAGAGAGGCAGAAAATGGCCCCCCAAATGCAGCTATAATCCAACCTGGAAATTGCAGATAAACAAGTCAAGATTTCGTTAACTGGCTCATTGCAAAACCAGTCTGAAAGCTGGATGGAAAAAATGACATTGTTATGTCTTTTTTAAATCAAAATGTAATTTTGACTGACTTGTACGAGAGCCAATTTCTAGATGGGTGAAAATGTGCAAATCAGAAAAACAGTACGTACCCATGACCATGTGAAGAAAATGTGTGAAACCAATAGGAGCAATGAAAGAAGAATCAGAAGTAAGAATATTTCAACATCAATAAGGGAGGGAAGGAAATCACAGCAAAGCTAACCATCAAAACAGCATATGGGGAAAAGTGAGAGGAATCTTAGCTCAGAGTTAAACAAAGACTGATTATTTTATACTGCAGTAATACAAGTCACCATATGCGCTATCTTTAAATTCAAGACAGCAGAAGATTTTAATTAATAGAATAATAATGCTAATTACATTGTAGGGGCAGTATAAGAACTTACGAGTGTGAAAATACTAATTATAGGATTGTGTGTGTATATGTACATATGTGTGCACATATACATTTATTCACACAGATGCGTAATATGTATGCATAAAATTTTACAGCTGCAAGTGTCTCCTAGTCCCTTTAAGCCATTGGTGATAAAGCTTCCAAACAGCCATCCTCTTGGTGACAACGCAGTCATACATTACTGGTGAACCTCTGGATATTAAACACAGGCTGTGATCCCTGTTCATGTGTGTGAATTGGTTTTGTGACCCAGTGAAGGATTTCTGTAGAGTCAGTGATGGGGAACATGCCGTGGAATTGGCATGCTCTCTCTTAATACCTCCTAGGCTCTTCCTGGCATTAGGGACAAGGAATATTTTGCTGGGTAAAGGTAATAATAATAAAAGCAGCGGTGGTTTGGTCTTTCAGGCATGGTTAGCTCTTCCGTGTAGTCCTTTTGCAGAGGGGCTGTGGACATACTCTCTCTTCCTGCTCTTTTTTACAGAGTTGAATATGTTCCACCTCCTAGAGCCACCAACAGCCATATACCATGAAGAGGCTGGAGCGCTTCAGCAGCCCTGCTGTGTCCCACCACGCACACGTACATTCCCCTTTAGTTTGCGGGGTTGCAGAGCGTCATTTAATCTGATAGGTTTTGTTTATGCTTTTATCTGGCCAAGTGTGCTAAATGCACATACCTGGGAGCCAGGTCAAGCTCTGGATTTGTTCTGCAGAGATGGTTTGGAGGAACTGTCTTACGGCAGGGATTGCTCCATAGTACTTTGGTGCAAAGCTATATCATAGCTCTTCTGTTACCCAGTGTCAGAAAGCCTTTTTTTTCAAAGAAGGTATGTATGGCCTATTGTCATGGTTTAACCCCAGCCAGCAACTAAGCACCACGCAGCCACTCACTCACTCTCCCCCCACACCCAGTAGGATGGGGGAGAAAGTCGGGAAAAGAAGTAAAACTCATGGGTTGAGATAAGAACGGTTTAATAGAATATAAAAAGAAGAAACTAATAATGATAATGATAACACTAATAAAATGACAACAGCAATAATAAAAGGATTGGAATGTACAAATTATGCACAGTGCAATTGCTCACCCCCCACCGATCGACACCCAGCTAGTCCCCGAGCGGCAATCCCCCACCCACAGTCCCCCCAGTTTATATACTGGACATGACGTCACATGGTATGGAATACCCCGTTGGCCAGTTTGGGTCAGCTGCCCTGGCTGTGTCCCCTCCGAACTTCTTGTGCCCCTCCAGCTTTCTTGCTGGCTGGGCATGAGAAGCTGAAAAATCCTTGACTTTAGACTAAACACTACTTAGCAACAACTGAAAACATCAGTGTGTTATCACCATTCTTCTACCTAGCTCAAAAACATAGCACTGTACCAGCTACTAGGAAGACAATTAACTTTATCCCAGCGGAAACCAGGACACCTATGAACAGACCATAAAATGTCCCTTTGAGTAAATTAAGCGGGAAAAGTGTATTTAAGTTGAGCAGTTTTGCCTGTTGGCCAGGTACGTCACCTTTTTTTTTTTTTTTGTCTTTTAATCTGGTCTATCTGCAGTACCATCTCTGTATCGCCTCCCGGGTTTCTTATTTGCCTGTCAGTCTCTGCCCTACTCCTTGCCCTACTGCCTTTCTGAATTTCTTTGATATTCAGATCAACTCAAATACGCTCTCAGATCAAACAGTGGAAAAAGCAGTAATTTAAGTCACAAAGGCCCGTGCACATTATAAATCCCAGATAGGCGCTGGAGGTTTCCCTTCATATCTGCCTGCCTCCCCTCCCAACATCACCAGAATGTTTTCAGGGTCTGATACTGACTGCCTCCTCTATTTCTCCTGAATCAGGGAGAAAAATCCCCTGTGGGGAACCCATGGACCCCAAACCCTCTTGTTTCCTCTGATGTGCAGCATGTGCCGACTGTGGGGGAAGGAGGGGAAGGAGCATCGCCGGGGGGAAGCGCGCGCTTCGCTCCTTGGGTATAAGCAGCGTGCCTGTCACTTAACGAATTGCTGGCTTTCATCTGAAGAGGGGCTCATGCAACGTCCTTAATTGGATTTCTCTGAAGAACTGCAGGTCCTAGGTCATCGCCTGGAAGGGGAAGATGGTAACAAACATGGACATGCAATATATGGCATTGCTTAAAGGGAAGGCAAGGTGCTGGCTTTGCAACAGGGCTCTGGCCCGTCGACGCCAGCATTGTATGACAGCTGCAAGGTGACGACAGGCACGTCTCAGTAGGAGACCCTACTAAAAACATGAGAAAACTGCCAGCTTTCCTGCAAAAACAACCATGTCTTGCTCCTGCTGGAGTTGCCATTGACTTCAAAGGAAGCAAAGAGACAAACTGGCTTTCGGTGTGTACGAAAGCATGTTTGTGCCGGCGCCGGCTTTGTCAGAAACCAAAAGGAGTCTTCACACCAGGAGCAGATTACCTGACCTGTCTTTTTTTTTTTTCCTTTTCATCATTCCCTCTGTTATGACTGTTAATTTTTGTAAGCAATTTTGTTCTTTCCCTTTCCCAATTCCACTTCAGATGCTTGATCCTGCCTGATACTTTCTCTCTGACCACACAGTCTGTTGCCATGGAAATTCGGCTTTGTAACTTCGCTGATGGATTAGGCAGAAGACAAAAGATAGACTGGGTAGGAAATGAACCTTCATTTGCTAAAAGGGCAAGACTGTGGTGGTGGCTGTACTGCTACCAAGCCTGGGGACGCCACTGAAAGGAAAACCCCAACTCTGGATTTGCCGCGCCATGCCTGGGATCAGGCTCTGGCCCGGCTCATGTGTGTCAGCACCAGGAAAGGGGTATAACTGGCAGCCCCATGCTGGAAGAGGAGGTTCAGTCTGTGCCCTTGCCCACCATGGGTGGGTCATGTCTCGGTGGCTAGCAGACGGGTGCCAGAACTTCATCAGCATACGGGCCCCTGCTGGGAGCCAGGGCTGCTCGGGCTCCAGTGGTCTATTCAGCTGCAAATTCAATCCTCAATTTACCCAAGCCAAAGCACACAAGGCTCCCTGAAATACTCGCATTTCAGTAGAAGGTCTTAAAGAAATCCCACAAGAAAAGGGTCTCTATTAGCAAGGTGAGGCCAGA
Source organism: Haliaeetus leucocephalus (assembly GCF_000737465.1). Taxonomy (NCBI): domain Eukaryota; kingdom Metazoa; phylum Chordata; class Aves; order Accipitriformes; family Accipitridae; genus Haliaeetus; species Haliaeetus leucocephalus. The sequence goes on from NW_010972589.1 coordinate 1,092,573, forward strand.
TGTCCATTTAATATTTTGGCTTATTGCACCTAATGTTTGCTGCGAAAAATTGTGAAGGTCATCCCTTGGCCTGCTTGCCCCCAAGGGGTTCCGTGATGATTTCAGTGGCTTTCCAAGAGGGTGGGTGAGCAGTGCTGCTGCCCCTGCGCAGTGTGCTACACATGAGGCAGCGTGGATCTGGCCAGGCCAGAGACGTGCAGCACTTTGCCAATCAGGCCCTGAGATCCTCACAGCATCCAGGAGGCTGTTTGACATTTCGGTAGAATCTGACGACTTGCAGCATGTGCCCGGAGCACCGTATTGATGTCACTTTGCTGGATGTGGGCCAAGCATCCAAAGGGCAGTGAGTTGGTTAACATGATAATCACGTTGCATCCTAGTCTCTCCATATGACAGAGCTTTCCATTCCTGTTCATGATGCTGCCACATTTTTCTCTGAGGGCAAATGTGACTTAAGCAAAGTGGCAGAAGGGAAGGAGACTAGTCAGCATTCATCAGGGAAGAAAAAAATCTGTGGTGAAAAACAATGATGATAAACACCAGGAGCGACTACCGCCCCTGCGGGATCCAGTCTGCTGGGTCTGATAAAACTTTGAGGACTGAGAACCCCGATAAGCAATGGGAGCGCTGGGAAATTAATAACCTGATGAGGATCAAGAAGCCTTGGGGTGGCAGGGACTTCCATGTTCTAGCCAGCAAAAAGAAGGGGGACCTGCTGTATCACCAAGAGGTGGTGCCTCTTCTCAGCAGGAAGATGAGAGCCACAGCAGCTGGAGAAAGTGCAGCTGGCTACAGGCAGCCTTTAACAGCTGGCTTAGCATCCAGCCCTGCTGAAGGGCAGAGCGGTCCCAAAGCCATGGGAGTTGTTTGACTTCCCAGCAACGATTTCATCCTCTTGCCAAGGATTATAGAATAGAATCATAGAATCAATCATAGAATCATTTAGGTTGGAAAAGACCTTCAAGATCATCAAGTCCAACCATCAACCATGTCCACTAAACCATGTCCTGAAGTACCCCATCCACTCGCTTTTTGAATACCTCCAGGGATGGTGACTCAACCACTTCCCTGGGCAGCCCATTCCAATGTGTGACAACCCTCTCACAAAACAAAATTTTCCTAATATCTAACCTAAATCTCCCTTGCCTCAACTTGAGGCTATTTCCTCTCATCCTATCTCCAGCCACCTGACAGAAGAGACCAGCACCCACCTCACTACAACCCCCTTTCAGGTAGTTGTAGAGAGCGATAAGGTCTCCCCTCAGCCTCCTCTTCTCTAGACTAAACAGCCCCAGCTCCCTCAGCCGCTCCTCAGAAGACTTGTGCTCCAGGCCCCTCACCAACTTGGTTGCCCTTCTCTGGACACGCTCCAGCACCTCAATGTCTTTCCTGTAGTGAGGGGCCCAAAACTGAACACAGCACTCGAGGTGCAGCCTCACCAGTGCCAAGTACAGGGGAGCAACCACCTCCCTGCTCCTGCTGGCCACACTATTTCTGATGCAGGCCAGGATGCCGTTGGCCTTCTTGGCCACCTGGGCACTCTGCTGGCTCATATTCAGCCGGCTGCCAACCAGCACCCCCAGGTCTTTCTCTGCCGGGCAGCTTTCCAGCCACTCTTCCCCAAGCCTGTAGTGCTGCATGGGGTTGCTGTGACTGAAGTGCAGGACCTGGCACTTGGCCTTGTTGAACTTCATACAACTGGCCTCAGCCCATCAATCCAGCCTGTCCAGATCTCTCTGTAGAGCCTCCCTACCCTCAAGCAGATCGACCCTGCCTCCCAACTTGGTGTCATCTGCAAACTTGCTGAGGGTGCACTCGATCCCCTCATCCAAATCATCAATAAAGATATTAAACAAAACTGGCCCCAACACCGAGCCCTGGGGAACACCACTTGTGACCCACCGCCAACTGGATTTCACCCCATTCACCACAACCCTCTGGGCTTGTCCATCCAGCCAGTTTTCTACCCAGCGAAGAGTACACTTGTCCAGGCCATGAGATGCCAGCTTCTCAAGGAGTATACCATGAGAGACAGTGTCAAAGGCCTTGCTGAAGTCCAGGTAGATAACATCCACAGCCTTTCCCTCATCCACTAGGCGGGTCACTTGGCCACATAAGATCAGGTTGGTCAAGCAAATTAGATTAGATTAGAGCAGTGCAGGCCCACTGCCATTCTGTGGGACAGAGTAGGGCCCAGGTGCTTGTACAAAATGAGAGCCAAACGAAGGGTTTTCTCTAAAGCTACTTTAGATTGGTGGAAATCCTCACACTGACGGCAGTGGCCTCAGGATCAGACCCTGAATCTTTGCATCTTGTCTTGAACAAACCTGAGTCTTTTTGAACATGGGGTCATCCCTGTTATCCTAAGAATTTGCCAGTATTCCCAGCCCTGAAATGATCTCTGCTTTCCTCCTGTCTGGTGGTTTCCCTCCCCAAGATAAATTTATCATGAAAGTCCTTTTCCTCTGTGTTTCCTGCAGGCACGGAGGGACTGCTCTGCAGGAGTCCACAGCCCCAGCCCCTTCTCCTGGGGCTGTGCAGGCTGAATTTGGTGGTGTTGCTCTGAGCTCCTTGGGGCAAGGACTCTTGGCTGCTACGTGCCAGTACTGGGCTTAGGCTCATGGAGTCTTGCTCGTGGCTGCTATTTCCGATTTCTTGGTCACTGCTTGGACTCATGAACAAGTCAAGCAGAGCTTAGGGAAGGAAGAGGGCCATGATGCACTCACCCTGCCCAATTTCTTCTTCAGCAAATGCACAACCTTAACCAGCAATTCTTTGCTATTGAATCGGATGTTGTATTTTAATGGAGAATATAGTAACATTGCTCATTGCCATACATTTCCCATCATCAGTCTGAAATAGAAAACTGATTGATATGATCAATATTTGACTGGCAAAGCTGTAATATCACCAGCTGAACCAGAAGCACTTTCAGCTCAGTGGCAGAGTCCTTTCTTAATGTAGCTATACAATACTTCAAAAGTATTTGCAATGGATTTATTTCCAGTTGGACCTAATCCTACAGCAAACTCTAGATTTATTACCTCTATCGTGTGTAAAATACCTTCGTTATACGTCACATCAGCTTCCTTTCAAACCAGATGGTACTTACAGTTTATGGCGTACTACATTATAGTCATTTACCATCATACATATTGTGTTCTTCCATGGCTTTAAATGTTAAAGGACACCTTTCTGCCCTATTTGAAAGGAGGGGGAGAGCAGAAAACCCATGTATTAGCAAAATTGCTGTCATTTATTTCATCACATCAAGGCAAGTATGGTTGAAATAACCAATCCATTATATGAGAGGTAATACATCTTTCATTATTTGCTGCTTGCTATGGCAAGCCACTGGCTCAGTGCATATAGACTTATGGATTTGGTACATGGAAAGCTATAATGAATGTGCAGTTGCGATGAGCAAAATTAATGCTAATATTTACTGCTCTACAGCGATTGCTATATATCAACTGTTTCCCCCTCCCTTCCTATTTGCCCCATTCTGTACATGCAGGCAAATGTTCCATCTATTTAATTTCCATCCCAGCTATCAGTCAGTAGCAAGCTACTCAGCTGGGGCTCCTACCCTTTAGCCGAACAGAAATAGAACAGAAAGCTAGGGCTCCTACCCTTTAGCATAACAGAAATAGAACAGAAACCTGAGGGAGGTTGGTTTGCCATGCCGCTGTGCCTTCATGTCTTTGGCTGCTGTCATGCCTGTGTGTGAGGGCAGCTGCAGAAAGATACTGGCTGTGTACTTCTCTCTCCACTGAGTATTTTAATCAAAATATATTGAATCAACTGGAGGATGTCTGGCTGTGCAAAGCAACAGTGAAATTTGGCATCAAATGTTTTGAACTATTGTAACAACATAATATCTTATATTAGTGTGTATATATTATGCTGTTTACATTTATTTCTATATCTAGACAGACAGATATAAAACAGTATACATAGAAGGTAGGTAGATAGCTAGACAGACAAACAGACAGACAGATATGTCACTATTTCCTTAAAAAGCCAGCTGGTTGCAGCATCCCGTAATAAGTCCCTTTATTTAGGCTCCTGCCCCATTCATTGCACCATCAGAATGGGGCATAAATGCACTGGATCAGCTGTGTCCTGCCCCACTTTGGTCAGGAGGAGGCCAGGACACCACGGGGACACAACAGGCTCCATCCCTGTGCTCCCCAGAGTTGGGGACAGTCCTTCTGCAGCTTCACAAGAAGGTTCCTTTGGCAACTCCTGGAAAGGCAGGGGCGGGCAGGGCAGCATGTCTGATGTCAAGGCTTGGGTGGCTTTCCTTGTGTGTCCTGATGTTCCTTTGCATGCGGCCTCTGAGGTTCCTTTTGAAGAAAAACAGAAATGTCCATGTGATGTCCAAGCCTAGCTCTTTACAGTCGCTTATTGACGCAACACGGCGTGCTTGAGGTTTGGTGTTTATAGTTTCTGGACTCATTAACTACATGTTCAGGAAGTGAATCCATAAAACAAATTAACCCCAAGCAATGCATCAGTAGTCCCTACACTGCAGACATCATTCCTGTATTCTTATTTTTGCTGTATGGACAGCAAGAGTACAATTCAGGACTCCTGAGTACAGGCCAGGACATGCTACTCCACATGCACATCCTAGGCAGTCGAGCCTACACTAAAGGGTCACCTGCCTGCTAAGTGTAACTCATTTCATATGAAGTACAACTAAATTCTGCATATTCTCTACTGGGATGTATCACACAGCCCTGATGACTGCCTGTGTCTTCTGCTTCTCCCGGAAATCTATCTGATCTTCTTTCCCACTTTACAAAAAATCTTCTTTTTTTTTTTTTTTAATTTAAAAAGGGAAAAAAAAAAAAGAGCTTCCTCATCCCCTGTCCTCTAAGTCCCTGGGCAAGTTTGTATGTGCCTTTTTTTTTAAATTGTTGCTACTATTTCATTATATCATTATTTTCAGGGTTTGTAATGTTTCTCTAATCAAATTACCCTGGTTTTCTGAATGCTGAGTTGCAGATGCTTTATAAATATCATTATTCTGTTATTTTTAAATAGAAATGCTGTATGTTCACTTAAAGTCTGAGTGGTAAACCTCCTCTTAATTTGCCTCTCCACCTCTCAGCATTCCCGCATCCGCCACAGTAGCTAAATGGGAGTTGCGTGCATGCACCTTGGGGAGCAAAGCCCCATAAATATGCATACCCTGTAACCAATTTCTAAAGAGGAACAGCTTCGCTATTACAGTTAATTTCTCAAAACAACCAAAAGATAATGCGTCCAAATCTTCCTTTGGCTCTGCTTCTGTAACCCTTGTGACTTCAGTGCATTGCAGGTGCCTCATGGAAAGGCAGATCCCACTCTCCCTTGCATCTCGTTATGTCCTGATCATCATCAGAGCATCAGGGCAAGACTGAACCTGACGGGGAATCCTGATGGCACAGGAGGACTATGCAAGCTTTCTGCTGTAGAAGCATGAAGCAAAAATGGCAGAGCAGACACCTGGGTCCTTGAGAAACTTCTGTCTTCTGCCTACGGTGCTTGCCCTTGATCACAAACCCCCCTGAAAAAATGTGTTTCAGCATCTTAGCATACCCTCTTTCTAGATATGGGCATTTCTGTCTCAGTATTTCTGTATTTGCCAGAAGAGCTTGATCGGGAGCAAAAGAAGTCATTCATGGCTCACTAGAGCAGGGAGTGGTTGCAGCTTTTGACAGAGTGACAAGTGAGTAATAACATGTTTTCACATGGTGGCCCCACGTGATGTCCTCAGTGGCTGCATGCTGTACTAGAGATTCCCTGTCCCAGGGAATGACATGTAAAATGGGGTAGTTACGCGGTGTTTCATAACCACTGCCTTTGGCTAAGGATGTGCATACAGTTAGGCTGGTCAGAACATTTTCAAGCGCAAATAATTTTTAGCAAAAAAGGGACAACTAGAACTAAAACAGCTTTTATTGTCAGTCTGTGTATCTTATATGCAACAAAGCAAGTTGGTTTTTAAGCACCAAACTCCCAATTCCTCCTTGAACCCTCCATTATGAGCATTTGAAGTTGGGGCTTTTGCTTCTAGTGGCTCAAATTTTTAAAAATTTACTTTGCTCTTATCAAAGCTGCAGAAGACAAACACAGGTGCAATGGTCATCGGAGAATGGATGGATGACTACAATGTCCCCGCAATGCCTAACACAGTGAGGGCCCCTCATCCGATTGACGTGTCTCGATGTGAAAGCCATAAATATATCAGATTATGATAAAACCCCTGGTCAGGCTTTGCGAGCAGCAGCGTGGAGTCCTGCTCACACGGTTCTGGCTGTAGTCCGGACCGCAAAGCTGAACTTGAAAGATGGGGCTGCCAAAGCAGGCAGTGAGCAAGGATCTGGGTGAAGTCTTGCAGACGTTCCCAGTAGTCATCATGGCAGGGTTCCTGTCTGCCAGACATAAGAAACAGATTAAAATTACCCTAAATAGTCTATGATTATCTGATGCTGAGAGCAAAAATGTCTCTTCTAGGAAAGAAGAAAGCCACAGTCCCACTCGGGAGCATGTAGGCTCTCACAAAGCTCTTACGACAGAGGCATGGGAATTGCTAATTAATCCTATGGAAACAAACCACTGTTATGGCTTCAGATCGATTTCGGTTTCCAGGCTAACCCCATTTCCCACTTGTTCCTAATTTTCTCAAGGAAGTTCCTCAGGGGGTGGCAGTGTACTTTTCAGGCTTGGCCTCAGCCTAAAGGTGAATGTTTCGAGAACTCTCAGCAAAATCAGCCTGGCTGTTTTATGATACGTGGGCGTGAAGAGAAGCCAGCTATTCCTATTTGTTCCGGTTGCAGCTCCTCTGCCCTCATAACTCAAGAACAGCTGACGCTAGGAAATTTGAACTCAGCTTGTTTTATAGACCTTGGTGATGAAGGAGAAAACAGTTCATGTCTGAAGAAAATCAATTCAATATTTCTAGAGTTGGGAGCAATTAGAGTTGAAGGCCAAATTTTGCTTTGAAATACAGCAGTGCAGCCCCACTGAAATGCTAGTCTGAGGACAGAACTCATCTTGGCACATTTTGTATATATTCATGAAGAAGTTTGGTTTTCCTAGAATGTTAAACAGAAGTCAAAAGGAGGAATGTTAGATTTATTCTGCATGAAAGGCCCAGTTCCAGCTCTGATGCCAATCCATGGGCTGAAGTATAAATAATGTGCATTCAGCACGGAGTAAATATCTCAGCCATGTCAATGGGAGGTTTGTGCAATGATCAGAAATAGGATTTGGCTGTGCATAGCAATTAACCTTTGCAGATAACATTATTTATTCTGGACATAGTTCTTGTATCCAGTATCGCTCGGTAAGAAAATATGCATACTATTCCATTTTCCATTCCTATTTTTCTCTGTTCCCCTTTTTCCTTCCTCTGTCTTTCTCCCTGCTCCCTGTCTTAGGGCATCTCCTTTGTCTTTCTTTCTTCCTTTCCTTCCTTAGAGCACTGCTGTAAGCCTGCTATCTGCAGGGGTCTCATACCTTCTGCATTCCAGAGAGTGGTAGTTAAAGAGTTAATGTTGCCATTTAAGGGTCAGTTAGGGGCTTCAACTTGACATGTTGGTGACAGTAGAGAGAGATAAACTTTCATTTTTTAGAAACCCAGAACACAAGTATAGATTACATCTCATCAAAATGTTGTGGGATCAGTCACGTAAATCCATTGAGTGGGTTTGAACCAGCCTTTGACTTGAGTTTTTCACTGGGGGAATTTTGTTTTCTGTCAAGCTGAGCCCTTGTGTGAAATTCCACATAAATTCCACATAAAATTCCACCAAATCTGCCCCTTCAAATAAGCTGCTTGACCCAAGAAAAATCACTGTAAGCTCTAAATGGTTAAAGCAAACAGACATGTTAAAACACCTTAAACCCGTAGCGTATTTACAGAAAGCGGATTTTTCCAGCCCCTGCCCGTTACCGGATTGTCACGTGCTGTATCAGGCAAACTGCAGATGAACAGCAGTTATGAAATAGTAGGAGTTTCCTACTCCTAAACCATCACAAGAAGCCTCCCCAAATGGCCCAGCCATCCCGACATCTCGTGATGCAATTCTCTGCTTGCTCCGACAGCCGTGTGCCTCAGCAAGGCCCTCTGGGTCTAGCTGAGGTCGATGTGTCTACCAGGGCTCTCACCCACTCAGTTCAAGATGATTTTACAGCTTGTGAATTGGAGTCAGAGCAGTCAATCCTTATGCCTGAGCTAAGCTTCAGTTGTCGTGACATACATTTAGAGTTAAGCAAATGCGATTGTGGCTTCACTTTGCATGAGCAGGCTTCCTTTTAAATGGATTTTATCTTCATAAGCTGTATGCCGTGCATACATGGTAGGAGATTTTGCCATATGTCGAGATGATGCCTCCATATGAGACGATTTTGCCCAAGGTCTGTAATAGAGACTAACAAGGAGCCTTGTGAGTCTGGACTTACATCTCCTGTCCCAGTGGAGACCATGCTGTGTGGACACTTCAGACCACCTCAGCGCACTCCATCTGACCCATGGTACTGTCTTTCTTGGACAGCCTGTCTCCGTATTTTTTTCTAACTTCCAACAAATGAAAGACCTTGATATCTTTACTGGAAGAGGAGCCTAGACTTAAACTATAGAAAATTGCATTTTTTTCTAATCTGTTTATCGATAAAAGGATGAACAAAAAACAAACTAGAAATATATGTGTATATGTTAATTAGAAATAATACTGATATGCCCAGCCTTATTCTGCCACAACTGCTGCTGTAGCATGCCTGTACCTGTGGGGACACAGAAGGGATGGCTTGTCAGTCCGGAGATTTCATCTTTGGACAAGAAGACTTCAGCATAATCATACACGCATCATGGAAAGACATGTAAATGTACACTGCTAGGAGTCTGCTAGGAATGGATTTGCATAACTGCCATCAGCAACTCTTATTCTGTGGAGGGTGAGTTTGATCATATTCATGCCTGTGAATGAATGAATGGGTGATTCATTTTTTTTTTAACGGAGATTACAATTGATTATTTTGTCATACCATCTAAAAATATTATTCCGTTTCTCCCTTCCCCTTCTGTCCTCCCTTTCCTCCTCCCCCTCGCAATCAGCGTGTTTGTTTAAGGCTAGAAGCTCAACAGCACTGTCTCAGGAGGGAGGTGTAGGGAGAAGCACGCATTGACATGATCCTGTTAACGAACTGTGCTGCGGTGATGAGGCTGGAGCTTTGGAGGGTTTGGTCTGCACTGCTGGCTTTAAGTGTGTCATAAAAAATAGAGTGCACTTAGCCTTGCAGCTTTCCAGGTACAGAGCCAGCCTCAGGAGGGCTCCAAGTTGGCAGTGCTTTTTGGGTTTCAGTAGGGAGAGACGAATTGCGTGAGCTGAGGGTCTGGTCCGTTGCTCTAAAGTGCCTACAAGATGGTCAAGCGTGCGTGTTGCCTGGGCCAGGAATCAAAAATTAAGGGCTAGGCGGGGCCTGCTCACCCCACAAACCCTGCTGCAGGAAGAGCCAGATGAACCTTTTCATCCATCCATCCGTCCGTCCGTCCATCCATCCATCCATCCGTGTAGCTGGAGAGCTGTGATCCATGGGCTCTTTACCTCCATCTTTTGTGGAAAATTAACACGCTCTGGAGTTAAAAAGCCTCTGGGGAATCCCACAGGACAAATTTTAGCCTGTTGTAGAAAAAGATCTGAATCTTTACTAAAACTTAAAGGATTTTAAAGAACAATTTCTACAGCAACCTGCTGGTTTCATCCCTGCTAAGATTTCCCCATGATTTTTCTCCCAGGCCCTGTGTGGCAGCAAGTAGGAAAACCCTGATGCTACATGCACCTGAGTCCTGGCCCCAGAGCTTGTGATGCCCTCTCTTTCTCACTAGACCATTGTTGTTCTGGAGCCACAAGGGAGCAAGATTTAAAACGCTTCCCTTTCAAGCAGCAATGAAGCAGAGCTGCTCTCTGCAAAGTGACTCAGCCTGCCCTTGGGCACGTGTCTTTGGCTGCTCTTCCAGAAACCAAGAGGCAGAGCTTCCCAGCTGCACCCTTGCCCCTTCATCCCCGTCCCTGTCCCACACTCGCAGCAAGGCCTGTGATAGGCAGCGAGATAGAGCTGTTAAGTCAGTGCTACGCAGACAGTCCTCTTATATCAGAAGGGTCTTGTCGAGGGAGGTCGTGCTCTCCCTATGCCTCCAGGCCACTGTGTAGGTGACTGGGCAATAAAGAATCAGTGAAAATCTCCTGCTCAGATTAAAGCTTGGTGTCAGTCGTTTTGGTTTCCAACAATTCCACATAATGTTTCATTTTAAAAAATAAACATTTCTTTTGTTTTCAGGGATCACTTTTAAAATAGCTTGTAAGAATTGTTGTCATCGTATTCACTTTTTTATCATGCTGTGCCAAGAGCGGCTGCTCCAGTGGTGAAAGAGTGTTTGTGTCCCACTGCTCCCGAGAGCCTGGTGAGCCAGCAGAGAGGAGCACGTCCTCTGCTTCAGTTCAGGGCTTAGCCTTCCACTGCTCCTTCTCCTCCTGTCTTCTGGAAATATCACATCTGGACTGACTCCAAACCTGAAAAGTTTTAGCCCAGTGAAATAATTATTGTGACAGTTATGTGTCTCTTAAAACCACAGGCTTATTAGGGAACCGTAATTTTGGTCCGTGCCTTAAGTACATTCTTCCCTTTTGCCATCTCTTCAGTCCTTTCTAAGCTATTCCACATACATTTTACATATAAAAAGAGAGAAAGTTTGGAAACAGCACTGGATAAGTTAGGTAATATGATGTAATTTCAAGGAAAAAGTCTGGATATTTTTTTCCCCTTACATGGTGTGTGCCACGTAGCTTGGAAGATCAGTCACTGCCTTGGACACATGCATGGTAGCTAGATGATTTTTCAAGAGACATGCTGAAAAAATGACGTAGCCAAGCCTGAGCCCAGTGCGAAGACTTATACAGCCTTTGACTTCAGTTAGTTACTAAACCCAAAGATGAATCTTACTGTAGAAATTAAAAATGTGTCAGAAAAGAAACCTGTAAAGCGCCCAAGGCACTGCTGATAAATATGAAACATTTGTGTCTTGCTAAATGTATTTTTTCATAATTACCAGTATATGGATTTGTATTGTTCAAAGCCCTAACAGTGAATCTCCTGTGATGGATGCGCAATAAAACAGGACTAATTGGAAGCATTAATTTAGACAGAGGCAGAAGTTGACATGGAGCTCTGAGGAAGAGATGCTTTATATTGCCATAGCAAGTACAAAGTGTTTGCCTGTAATTTGCAAGCTCAAATCACACCACCTTCACAAACAAATTGTTGCTAATTGTTGCTGTGTCATTTTTTCCTCTTTTTGTTTTATTTCTCTCCTGATAAATACCTCGGACCCAAGGTCATCTTAGGGAAATATTTGTAATGCAATAGAAATGTTGCTGTAGGTGCTGCTGTGTTTCTGGCAATGTAATTGACAGTGAATGAGCACACAGGAACAGCTCCCAGCAGGGGCACTTTTGAATAGATATACACTAAATAAGCATGGCAGAATGGGAGAGTAATGTATCTGCATAAAGAGCTGCATGCTGTACATGCCCTCAAAAATCTTCTGCGCTTTAGGCCTGGAACAGCAGAGGTACATGTTGATTTTGCTGCTCCCTCTGCTTTATCTGCCTGGTCCCACCCTGGTCCCAGCTCAGTAAAGTGTTGATCATGTGTGATGCTTCTGGCACGTGGGTGATGCCACCGACATCAGATGGAAGCAGCTCTCGCTCCAGTGCCTTGCTGAGACAGAGCCCAAAACGAGAAGTCAGATTCTGACTGCATCAAAATACAACCTTAGGCAGGTTTCTTGTTATCTTAGGTATTTCAGCCACTGACCTTGGTTTGTGCCAGATAACTTGTGTTTAGCTACTCTATATGAGTTACTGTTTGTGAATAATCTTGGGCCAAGCAGCTGTTTTCCATGTCTTTGGTATGCAAGTACTTGAGTTTTATTCAAATCTCCTATTTGACTGAAACACTAATTTCCAACAAACCAGGTAAAGGGGGGCGATTAAGCACCCAAGCAGCGGTTGTGCTGAGCTGTCGTGATGGCTTCAGGTGGCCCACCCAGCACCCAGATTTGAAGAGAACAAAAGATGAGCTTCTCTGTTCCTTTGACTACTCCTTCCAGTTCTTAATGGCCATTAGTCTTCAGATTATTTCCTACTTCTCATTTGGTCATTGGTCTTCAGCTCACAGCCATGTTTTACTTCTGCTCGTTCCTTTAATGTTTCCTATATTCTCCTCTCAGAGTCATTTGTACGCTGAATAATCTTACTAATTGCAGAGGAGTTGTCCTGGATTTACACCAGTGCAGCAGAAGCCACCATATGTCCCAGTGGACTTTTCCTGACACTGCTATCAATGGTCCTGGAATTGGTCCCTCAAGCAAGCCTTCCATTATTTATTTCCATCCAGTCCTTTCAACTCATATTGAATGGGGCTGAAACTCAGCACTTTATCTTAAAATTATGTCCTTCGTATAACGCTTCTTGATATTCCTTCCTCTCAGTGTCCTGACCTTTACTAAGGCTGTTGCTAATATATTCTCTTAGCCATGGTAGTTAATGTTAATGCAAAGACTAATGTTCTCCTGCAGCTTTAAAGCTGATATGCGACACTTAGTGCTCTGTATCCAAACAGAATTGCTTTCCGATATTGCACTTTACTGTGGGAATAATTTTACTGCTTGGGTACAATGACAGCTGAGAATGCTTAAAAAGAGAGAGAGGAAAGGGAAAATGTAATAAGGCAAAAGTGTGACAACAAGACACTTATGTCAGTAGTATTATTGCATTTCATGGGAATGTAACATCTGACTGCCACACAGCTCTTCCAGCATTTGTCTGTTGAGGACCCAGAGTGATGTTTAATTGTAGTTCATTCAAAGCGCTTGAACAGAAAGTTCTTTCTTTGTCATTAGCTCTGCTGCGCCCTAGTTTCAAGGTTATGTTTTGTATATTAATAAATTAAGTTCAGACCAAGGAAAGCTTGGATCAGAGCAGTGTAAGCAGTAAAAACACGTTATTAGCTATTTCAGAGATGGATTTGTCTTTCCAAATGCACCACTGGGTACGTTTGCACTTGCTTTGTTTCTGAGGCAACGACCCACAGCTGTGTTTGAAGCTGGTTGCCGATGCATCAGGAAATCTCAAGCCCTCCCTGGGACCCAGGCAGTCACACGTACTAAGGGCAGTGCAGTGACGCCAGGCGCTACCACTGAGGCAGGCACTGCAACTACCAGAAATCGAACGTTCCCCTTACGCGGCTGGCATTTCTGCACTTCCACCAGGAAAAAAATCAATAGCCTTCAAGAGCAGAACGCTCGGATCCCAGCTCCAGAGACACATCACACGGCAAAGCATTAGGACAAGCGCCTCAGGACTTTGCTCCCACCACACTTTCTCAGCAGGGCACACCGGGCTGCACGTTTACTGTACGGGCAGGGTGTCCGAGCGCTTGGTGCTCGCTCTCGGTAGCCGTCCAGGGTTGCTGTGCAGCACCGCGTAGCCACTGTGCTCCTGGAGGGGAGGTGGTGCGGGGAGAGGCAGGAGAACAGCCGCTCTCTGGTTTGCCTGCTGACTCCAGCCCCCACCAGCAGTAGCTGAGGAGTAAGTACCATGCTTGGGGAACTGTGTAGTATTTCAGCCTGACTGAAATAAAATGAGGCTCCCAGTGTAGCTGCTGGAGGGGGAAGGAGAGAGATAAGATGCCCACGTCCTATCACCAACAACATAACTGGTATTAACGAAACAGAAGTCAAGGATGAATGAACATTGAGGCTGAGCTAACTTTCACATCAAGAGAAGATCCCTGAAGGGCTGTGTGCTGACAGGGCAACACGGAAAAGCTGGTACGTTTAATCCCTTCACAAGGGCTGCTCTGTGAATAATCAGAAGTTGTTAAGGTTGTCAGTCCAATTCCCTTCCAAAATAAAATTAAGTGTGGAGGTGATGACATTTCAGGAATGGGTGAAGTAGATTCTCTCCTGAATGTAAGCAGTGGCAGGTTTAACCAGAAAGCAGACAAATAAAATATCTTATTTGTAAAGTACTGTGCGAATCATGCTGCGATAGGGGTTATGCTCATCATTATTACTATTATTCCAAACAGTCATTCTATGTTGATGGTGCAAAGAAGCACATATGGCGGTGCCAGCCTGTCACGTTTAAGGCAGGATGAAACTCTAATGACCTAAGTCCACTATAAACACTTAAACCATTGAATGTAAATGATGTTTCAGATATGCAATGTGTTCTTACGAAAAGGCAAGACCAACAGATGTTTGAAATAACATTCCGAAGTAGTGCACACATATTGGTAGTAGAATTTTTTTTTAAAAATGCAAATTTACATGTAAAAAGAGACCATCCACACAGAAAGGTGAAACATTTTACTTTGTTGTGTAACGGCATTTGTGCTGAATAAGAAATATGATTGCAGAAGTGAATGAACCGCAGAGTTGATAAAGCATATTTTTATGAAGTGAGATCCTCTTCCTAACTTCATATGTATTTCCATTTGAATTACTGATCCCCTGACTAATCAAGTACCACTGTATCACCATGTCATCTCACCCTTATGTTCTTTGTGTATGATATTGCATATCTCCACCTCTTGAATCTAATTCAGGAGCAGTAACACTGAGTGAAATATAAGTAGCAGAGTCCTGCTCTCATTAGCAGAAATTATATCCAGCTACTGCTGTGACCTTACTTAGAAGAACATACAATTTACAACACCAAGTTGGACCACCATTCCTTCCAGACCAATACCCAGCTTCAAAGGATGGCAAAAAATCCATAGCTCAATACCTGTGCAATCTTGCAATTCACCTAATGGAGCAAAACCCCCTTTCTTCATCTCTGCAGTGAGCAGCTGATATTTTCAGGAAGGGAATTTGATCTTTCCCTTTTATCTTTGTATGTCCTAATGCAACATGCACTCCTGACACTCTTGAATTTCAGGCATGCACCTCCATTTTTTGCAGGCTGTGGAGGGTCTTCGCTGGTGCCCATCAGCAGATCTCCTTGAAGTGCAGCTCACGGAGCACCCATGTGGCTCAGTGCAGCTGGGCCATGATGAACATCCAGGTTATTCTGAAATCAGCCTTAGCTGAAGCCAAGTTCAACTTAGGACAGCTAAGAGGCAATACAAACTTTTGTTCCAGAAGCCAAAAGAAAGCTGTCGCTAGTCTGTAGGAAGGATGAACAGAACTTAAAAGTAACAGCTCACTTCTTTCCCTAGCAACCTTACATCCACTCCCGAGGCTTTGCTAGCCCTGTATAATCCAGTAGATAATACGAGCAGCACGTTACAGCCTTTCTGGCTGATTTATATGTAACCTTACCTCCTCAGGCTGTGCTCACAGGAGAAAATCTGGACATGGAAACTCACTGCCTTTTATAGCCCAAGTCCACCTTGGGAATTATCCCATTCAGTTCTGACCCTTTGTACCCCCAAACCAGTAGCCAGTCCCCCATACTGGAAATGCTGACTCCCTTGATCCTGACCTCGTTAGGTTCTCACTTGCCCAGATGATAAAATGAGATGGTGAATAACCGCACAAGCCCCCCCCCCCATCACCCCCCCGCCATTTACTCACTCCGAGGCACAGTGTCCCTTTTCCTTCAGCTGGGCAATGGCCAAAAAATCAGAGTAAAGCTTTGCTGCAGGTAAATAGAATAGTTACTTTCTAATTGTGTGTTACTTGCTCGCATAACAAATCAATACAATCTCCTCATTACAAGCCCTCATTGGAGATCAAGCACAAGGATAACCAGGCACTTGGAGGTAATAATCTATTTGAAGGGGGCATAAGTAATAGATCATCCAAATTACTTTCAGTGAACAGATTAAATGACTGAAATACCTTCAGGGTTTGTAGAAGTTAGTCAGCCTATGCATAACTGTAACATACCTTCTGGCCTGCAGTTATCAACATTTCTGTACCTTTTTGCAAGTAGAGAAAAAAGGTCTGCATCGTCGAAGCAGAGAGATCCACAAGTAGGGTGCTCTGCTCTGCCTCCTTGCCAGTTGTCATACAGCGTGTTACAATATTTGATATCAGCCATGAATCAGAAGTTACTGGGAAAGACAGACAGAGGAATAGACAACTTGTTCCTATAAATGTTTCCTTAGAAAAGACAAGCTAAAAATGACTGTGCTGTAATGAAGGAGTATCCTGAGTCTAGAATAAGTGTCCTTGATTGATAGGTAAGTCAGTGTAAATTACTTAGAGCTGGAGGCTTAGTCCTGAAGAAATTAGGTTTGGAAAAGACATATCATCTGGTGCTGGAATCAAAAGCCTCTGACTTGGTTACCTCCAACTGCAAGTGGGAGGATTTTGAAACGAGTGCAGCAGGTCTAGGAGCTGTGATTTTTTGGAAAAAGGCTTATGCATGAAGAAGCAGCTCCTACTTCCTCATGCTAGCGGCCGCTTTCCAGTTCAGCAGGTGCCAGACGTCTTGCCTTGCAGGGGTCAGGCGCAGATGATGGGTAGCCTGCTGTTTCTTTGGGAGGCAGCAACTCCTAGCTTCAGCTGAATTAGTGCTTGCCCACTTACCCTCTAATATGGTAAAGAGAAATGCTTCCTAATGCATTACCATGGAAAGGCTGCCAGGCTCTGCTCTAGTCCACTCTTCATGCCAGTGAAGTGTTGCTCTCTAAGGCTTGTTGTCTGGTGTTCGGTAGAAATTGGTTCTGAATCTCCAAAGCAGTGGGATTTCCTCTCCTGGAAAGTATCGCAATACAGACACTACATTTCACCTTTTCAAACATCACTTTTCTTTATCCCTTTACTTTACTAAACAAATCCTTAGTTTGCTTTATGATGATGCCATCTAAATAGAGAGAGGGATATGAGGTGGGATTCATCTCACCTAATGTTCATCACCTGAAAGCTGGACATCTAGTTAAAGCTCACCATCCTCTATGTGACCTCTTTTGCTAATGGCAAGAGAGGAGCCTCGCTGGGGTACTAGTCGACCTGTGGATGGGTGGATTGCCTGCCAGAGCCACAGCTACCTTAGACTAAGCATATAACTTTTGCGTATCTGAAGTTACTCACTGTTTTGGGGAGTTGTCAGAAACCTTTTTAAGATGGCTTTGAATCCTCCTTTTCCCCTTCTTATTGCTGCTTGTGAAATGGATACCCTTGCTTGAGTCAGCATCCATGACACCAGCTACGTCCTCTCTTTGGCAAGATCCTATTTTAAGCTTTCCATCAGAGGCCACAGCTATTTGTGTCATTGTCAAAACTCTTCAAAAGGTCCGGTGACATTGATGGTAGGTCTCTTAGAAGCCAAAGGTTCTGCAGTAACATAAATAGGATCAGCAGCACTAAGTGCAGGTGAAAGAAAAGCCAGCTGCACATCCTTTCTGTCTCCCTTGGCAACAGCATCCTGCCAACAAAAACTGCTGCCAAGTAAAGGCTGGATAGGAAGGGATGTGCTTTCGCAAAGCTGGGTCTGGACAAGCTTTGTGTGAGGGGGGAGCTGTCAGACCAAGACACACTCGTGTGCTTTTAAAATTATTTTTGTTTGTTTCATGTGTTTTTGGACAAGGGGATGCACAGAGCCTCTGTCCTTATAAAGAGTTTTCATCTGAAATTCCAAACGACGGTCTCTGCAGTTTTGAGCCGTATGTTTCCAGCCATGACAGCACACAGGGAAGAAATCTGTGGTGAGTTACTACTTACAGATGTGGCGAATCCTCCAGCAAAGGTTAAAATATGTGGCATGGTTCTCTTGTTACGCCAGCTGCAGCTCCATGCTAAATCATTTTTTCAGCAGCAAGTTCTTAATCAGCCCTGAGTTCTAGAAACTGCTAAACAAGCTAATATTTGTAAGGACCGATTTTTTTTTTTTTTTTTTTTTTTTAATGCACTAAATATCTTTATTTAGAAAAACCTTCAGACTGGAAAGAGTAAGGGTGAAAAGTGAACTGCAAATGGCAGGGAGAAGAGGAGCATCAGCAAGAGAGCGCAAAAATGCAAAAACAGATCTAAGATTATTATTTGTACTCTGCCTTTCCATGTCCTCCATGAAATGATCATGGCTGTGAAAACAGAGCTTGTGTAACTACGGGTAAAATAAACTTGTGATATAATATATGCACCTGCCTGGCCTTCCTGATAGGGACTTAAGTCCCCAAAAATCACCACTGGGGTCACTGTCGGAGGCCCTGTAGCTGTTAGTGCTGCCGAATCCCAAACCTGTTGTCACAGCATTGTTCCTTTCTGATTTGGCCACAGTGTCAAAAAAGAAGTCTGGCTGCAACATGCTTGTATCCAAGGCCTGAAAAAAAAGAGGATCTTCTCACCTGGTATGGTAAGAGAGAAGAAGGATCTGGCTTTTCTCGCTAGCAAAATATTAGGAATTAATTTTGTGAGGAGCCCATATAACAAACTAACTGCTCGGGTTGTTGCAGCAGCCCTGGATACAGCAAAGACTCTGAATCAAAGACTGAGTCATGGGGATTGCCCTCTGACTCCTGGGGGATTCCTACACTGCTCTCAAGAAGGCCCCAACTTGTTGCTCTCTTAACATTTCCCTGGGCCTTTTGAGGGATTGGTAGCTGGCTGCACAGGGCACATTTTTGTGGTCTTCGGGCAGTGTGTTCTTCCAGACACCCAGCTGTGCCAGAGAGAAAGAGAGAAACAGAAAAAAAGAAGAAATGGAAGAAGGGAGGCAGGATTATGACTCTAGGAATCCCAGGATCTGTGGACTTCTTTATGGTTACAAAGTAGAAATTGCCCAGTCACCACTGAGGAGTGAAAAAATAAAATATAGAACATGCATTTCGATGCCAGGGAAGGAGAAGGAGAGAAGAAGATCGCTATTTCATTCCCCGTATTTTCCTCTGACAGGAATATTAATATCATTAGACATAATTGAATGAAGTGGAAAGTCTGGTGGAGGTACAGAGGCAGGAGGTAGATCTGTAAAATCCATACACACACAAAAAGCCTAACGCTGCGTCGGAGGGAGGGCACTCTGCCTTGAAACAGGGACTGAACAGCTTCACAAGGGCGTGCAGCTGGGGTGCTTGTTGCTGTTTTGTTCCCAGAAAACGAGAACTGCCAGCAATCCTCTGGCATCTGAATAGACCCGTGTCAGACAAACTGTATCTGGACTTGATGGGAAACCAAGCTGGAATACCAAGCAGCCCTTCGATCTGCTGGCAGAGAGGGGGACTGGCTCAGTAAGTAATCTTGCCTTGCAGTTGCAAAGGTACTCCATAAAGGAGCGAGCCCTCTCGCTGCACAGCCCTGCAAGACACGCCTGCCTGGGCTGTCTCTGTCCTCATTCCTCCAAACCAGTTCCAACAATAACAGCAACTCTTGCGAGCAGCTGCCTCGTTAGGGAGAAGATGTGTTTTTCCTTTTTCTACTGAGGGATGAAGCTTCCAAATCTGTGTGATGGGAGCAGGTGAGGATGTCTGCTGACAAGTCCAAATGATATTTTCAGGTAAGTGATTACCTTGAACAAGCAGCTAGAGTCAGGCTCCTTCTTGTTATTACCCTCCTCTCAGTAATTACTGTTGTCCTAGATTGTCAGTAAGCCTTTTCACAAGGTTCAACAGCTTGGATGTCTGTATATATTTAGCTGAATCGGGGATCTGAAGCATTTCTACGGCACCTATTCCCATAGTGTCTGCGAGTCTCTAGTGCAGTGTGAGAATGGATTGCGAGCTGCCTGCTCTGTGCCTACACGACGCTGTCCTATTTGTCTCACCCATTGTTTAACTCCCTGGAGGACCAGAAATGAATTTTGATTCACAGGCTCGCTCTCTTGAAGTCTGTGATGGAAGTGCATCTTAGAGGCAATAATAGTGTTCTGCAAGGTTTTTATATCATTAAAGGACCGGGACATCTTGCCACATGAAAACTGTAGCTACCGTTACTGTTGTTGCACAGGGAGTGTCAGCGAGTACTGCTTAATTTGTGTTTGTACATGTGATTTCCAGAGCTTCTGCTGATGCTGTTTTATGTTACTGCAAATAGAGCTGTTACTCCATGTGTCTCATTCCATGCATTTTACCAAATACCTTGTGTATTGAAGTTGGGGTTGATCACCCTGCCTAATACTTACAAGGGAAAACAGACAATAACTTGTAAGGTAATATCTGGGAGTTCTGGTGTGACAGCCACTGATGGACAGGCAGGGAAAAGAAATTTTCTGTGCAGAGTAACCTACTTCTTCTCTCAGTTCTGCCACCAATCACAGAGATGAAATTTGCTTAACTCTTTGTTTGTACAAAGGCTGCTTTGTTGTGAGTGAAAATCATATTGCTTTGACAGATTACAAAGAAACGACCGTAACAAAAGTAGTAATATATACTTTCTGCACAGTTTCCATCTATTAAAGATTCATTTTGCTCCCTGTAACGTTTTAGGTTTGCCGAGAGACACATGAGAAGTTAATAGTGTCATGAAGAAAGCTTTTGTTACAACAATAACGAAAGCTGTTGCTTTGAACTGGTTTTGCACAACCTTCTCTCACTATTAGTAAGTCGCAACTGTTGGAAGCATGGAGAGGCTTCAGCATCACATACAGCGCCCGTGTGCACCCAAGCCCTGGGTCTGTAGATAAGGGGTCCTTTGTAGGACGCTCCCTTTGCTTCCCCTGCCCATGGCAGTCTGAAACAATGAGTCCAGCAGTAGGCCTCTGCACAAAAAGCTCTTCCTGGCTTCCTAGAGCAAAAGTGTTTGCCAAGTACTGCTCAGGGCAGCTCTGTTTGTCTTGCTGCAAGGTCCAAGGTAGTAGAGGCCAGAAGGGGTCAAACGCCAGACTGAGCTCGTTATGCATATTCATTTGCTGCAGAGAACGTGAATGTGCAGCTCAAAAGTTTCCACTGTATCTCTGGCAATTAGGACTTGGTCCAAAGCCCGCTAAAGTCATTGGGAGCCTTTCCACGGGCTTTAGAGCAGAAGTTACGTAAGTTTGTGTTGTTTAAAGGGGGTGCCCCAGGGAGGCTGAACGCGTGAGCTGACTCGACAGCCACATGGCTGCTCTGCCATGTCATGCAAAAAGGCTGTTCTCGAAGTGCTCATGAAGTGTCCCATGCAGCAGCAGGCGGCATTAACTCCTAAATGAAGCCTTTTCATGTAGTCCTCTGCCAGGACCCTGGCTCCTAGCAGGGGGTCCCAAGGTCCTGGGATAAAACAGTCAAAGAACGTCAGCTGCTGGGCCCTGAATCCCTTTGTTTTTCTGGTTTGGAGAGCGGCAGTTCTGCCTCCTGCATGCAAATAAGAGGGTCGTGAGGACGTTCCCAAATGGTAGGACCCTGCGGATCTCATAGTCTGGGAAAGCAAAATATTCCTAATCCCAGACTTTTCTGAGACTCGCTGAGGACATCAATCGCAGTCTTTTAAAACATTGCTGTAAAGGAACTCCTTCATTTTCTTCACGTACACAACTGTACATGCTGTTTCTAGACTTCTCATGTGAGTGTACAATGGGAAGAATCACTGCAGGGAGATCCTGTTGAGATTTGAACCATCGCACCATGTTGTCAGGAAGGAGTTTTTATGGCTAAATGCACATCGGCACCCTCTGCGTACACTCTGATGTTACTCTGCTGTGCTTCATCCTTGAGTTAATTCATTTTGCGCTTAATATTCCCTTCTTGGTGCACTACACAGGACCACAGGATGACACAGTTAATGCCACAGAGATGTCAGGTCAATCAGCCTTCTCATTAGGGTTGAATGGTTTTAATGTAGTCATAAAATTAGACTCCAAAATGGGGAATTAGACACACATCATTTAAAAGTCCAACCAGTTTGACCCCTTCTGAGCATGAGCTCCTACACCTTAGAAATGGCCCCTTATGGAAAAACGTAATGGTGTGAACTGACCTGTGAACATTTAATTGATTATTATTATTTGCTATAATGTGCTTACATCAGTCTGTACTACCATTATGCCAGCAGATAGTAAGGACTGCCAGTCCTTACCCCAAAGGGCTCATGCCCTAAGTAAGATCAGTCGTAAAGAGTCTTAGACAGCCAAAACTGAAGGATTTTGGCAAAGAGCTGCAGGACTGTGCTTTGAACTGACCAAGAGCATCTGCTATGTACCATCTCACCTGGGATATCAAAACTTTGGCCATGACAACTTGACAGCAACCAGAAGGTTTCCTTTCAGTGGTAGTCTGATTGAGGGTAAGCTGAGGCCCTGGGGGACGATTGGCATCATACCCACCGTGGCCCTTTTCTCAGTGCTGGTGCATTTGTGGAGCAGAGACAGAGGTTGGGAAAAGAAGAAATTTGAAGGGGTTGGTTAAGTCCATTTCTGTGACAAATGCCTCCTGCGCCTTAGTAGAGAAATTCAGAATATCATTTTCCTAGGCTTAAGCCAAAGTTGCCAAACAGGGCAGTCTAGTATCAGGGACCTCAGTACGAGTCCCACTTTGTAAGATGTTGCATATTCTCAAGCAATAGAAAAGTAAGCGGGAGCTCTGGGCAATCAGATGACCGCAAATCCAGCCAGAGCATGCTTAGGCGATGATGCAGAACATCTGAAAATACTGATTCCAGCTTTACTTTTGCTTTCCAGTTGGCTGTTGGTCAATTATAAAGCCAATTAATTCTACTTAAAAGGGCCAGCAAAGCCCACTGTGAAGTCCTTATTATCAGCTGGTTCTCCCTAAATATACAGCACTGGCTATTTTTACAATGAGCTACTAAGCTGAATATTTTTTCAGTAGTTAGGGGCACAGATTAGCTCTGGTTGTCACTGAAGGAGTTACTGTGGTCCATTAACCAGTAAAAATAAATCCTAAGAAGCTGTAGCTTATGGGACTATGGTGACTCTGCAGGGGCTGTTAAAGGGAATCTAGCAGATGAGCAAAACCTGACTACCACAGCCTGAGACAGCCAAATGTCATGGGGGTTATTGTTTATTGTCAGATAAATTACTTCTGATGTAGTATTTATTTCCTTTGAATAATTATTCATACTTTACAAGCCACCTAAAGGTACTAGGTAAATGCATCTGGCTTCCCGTGCCTGATGTGGGGTGACCTGCTACCAGAACAGACTGCCCCAGAGAGATTATAAATCTTTATAGCAGCAAGCTTCTGATTTATCAGCATTTCAAGAAGTGGAGATGGATATTAGGTAGGTTTTTAGCCAGAGATCAGGGTTTCTAACCCCAGGGCACAATATGCAGAAAAGCTGACAACTTCCTTATTCCTTAAGAAATATCCTGGAGAAAAACATTAACCCAATAGAGATGTTTTTCTGCGCATGAGGTGTGAGAGAAAGTAATTACACAAAGAACATCCAAAAATTTTAGCAGGCATTGCAATCGTTATAATCTGGTATCTCATAGGATCTGCCAATGCACTTTATCTTGTGTGCTCAGAACAGCAGGCCTAAAGTTTCCTGAAACATTATCTCCACACACCAAATCCAAACTAAATCATCATCCTTTCCTCTTTGAATTTGTTCTGTGGCAGCAACTTGTCTTGGCATGAAATATTAGCCATATGGACGCTAGAATATCTGCTTTGACCTTGACCTCAGAGTAAGTGCTGCCAAAAATGTGAAGATGAGTCCTGCCTTTCATTTCCAAGAGTGATGCTCCACAAGTATGGCATGATCTGCTTTCCTGGTTGCATCTCACTGTAAGAAATATGTTTTTTCTTTGATTAGGTGTTCTGCTAAGAGCATATTGTCTGCGGCTGGCTAGGAACTGGGAAGCAGTACCCCAGAAGATGGTTTATTTGGCAGAGATAGTTATTTCAGAAATAAAAAAAAAACAGCTAATTTTAGCATCAGGCAGTGGAAAGTGCATTGCTTGTAATAGGCTCTTACTATGTTATCCAGTCAGTGTTTTCATCTTCTGGATACTCCACGAAGTAACAGGAGGCTGCTGGGGGCAAGAAGAGGTGAATTTTGTTGGTTGCAGAACTCTGCACTGTTCTGGTTCAGAAATTATTGTTAGTGATCAAAGTAGAGCATTTAGCTGGGTAAGAGTAATAGATGCTGCTCCTTTGGTGAGTTTTTGCTACACGTATTGCACTGCTTCCAAATGGGTGTGAATGATGCACAGGATTCAGAATAAACACATTTCGTGGCATTTGCATCTGCCCAATGTGCAGCAGAGCCCTAGCGCCCTGTGGTGGACACCTAATCAGAGACCTTCTTTCATTTTCCCAAGTCCCTGTCTTCCTTTTCTGCTGGTGCCCGTAACAGATATTCCCAAGTTGGGTAGAACTAAATGGCTTGACAATGCTCATGGAGAAAGCTGGCAAGCCTGGGAAGGGTGGAGAAGGGGGCAGGACGGTACTCCACAGTCTTGGCTGGAAGGCGATCATTACCCAGTTTGGAGTCCTGCGGCTTTGACGAACTTGTCTCCCTGATTAGTTAAGACTGTGACAACATTTTTCACCTTGACACTGCTGGCTGAAATTCACACTAGCACAGTGCTAATGGTGCCATCTGACGATGCGCAGCGGACGGTGCAAAATGGATTTATGCCGTGTGCTTCCTAGTGGGCAGAGATCCACATTACACTCAACACCTTCAACATATGGAAATGGTGACGTGTGATTGATGTGGTCCCTGCAGGTCACGCTAACTCACGGTGTATTAGCCCTGCATCCCGGGGAGGCTTATGCTACTGCAGCTGCCCACGTCCATTATCTGGACTAGGAATAAATGGAAGAACTGATATTCCCAGCGGTGTGAATCTGGCACCTCGTGAAATGATGTGCACTACGGAGGGTGGCAGGAGGCAAATTTCACACAATTCAATCCCACAGCACATGCGAGCACAGAACAGGTTACAACCAAACATTTGTATATGGGTGCGAAGGGCAGTTGTGTTGGATTGAGTCAGTCCCCTAATAATCATACGGCTTTTTAAAATGGCTGTGATAGCTATGTTTTCTTGTTTATTTTTAACATTTGGAGATTTTCCACATCTCATACTCTAAAATAAGCGACTAGATTTTCTGAAGTTGCTAAGTAAAGGACAGCATATATCACCCAGGAAGCCCTCTCATCAGACACCCCTTCTTGACCTAATTTTCAGCAAGGGCTAAGCAGCTGCTCTCTCAAAAAACAGATTGCTTAAAGGCATCCAAGACTGGGGGCAGCCAAAATTTAGGATTTTGCAGCCAAAAGAATGAGTGGACTAAGGTTCCCCATAATGAGGCGGACATTCATCTGGAGGCCTCCTGGCGAAAACAAAAATGAAAACGTCTTTTGTTTCTACTCCTAAAGAGTAGGATGCTTTGTAGCTTCTGCAGGGAAATCACCTGCCTATGGCACTTTAAAGCACTCTCCTGAGTCCGTACTGCATCCTCCTCTCTCCCTTTGCCACAGAGATTCCCTGCAGCCTTCCCTTTCCCACCTCGCTGCTCCCACAGCCACGGGGCCACCACAGCCCCAGCAGGTTTTCCTTTCTCTTCCTACTTTCCCAGAGAAGCCGACAAAGTTGGATGCTAACTCTTCTGTCCTTCTGCAGAACATGGAAGGTATTCCTTCCTGCCAGATGCGCAAGCCGTGCCGTCCCCTGTCCGCTGGTCCCTCCCTGGTGTCTCACCCTCTCTCTGTGTTTTTTTTCCTCCAGGTGTTCTACTGATCTTGGCACTGACGGAAGAGCTGGTGTTTTCTGTTCAGGTACTGTCTCCCACTGTCTCCTCCTCTCAGGGCTTCCCGATGGACACTACCACTGTCACAGCCATGGGAACAACACCTCGCCACAAAGACCGCCACGTGGCAGAGCCCCTTCCCACCTCCGCTCGCACCGTTCCCCATCCCGTCAGCCTGGCGGAGAAAGCCCCTTCTGCCGGGCAGAAGCAAGCGAGCGGCCCTCGCGTCGGCGAAAAGGAAACGTATCATTTATACAACCAGAGTGCTTTGTACTCGGGACAGACTCGCCCCAAGGGGAAAATATTCCAGGTTTTCAAAGGCAACTTCACAGAGTCCTCAGAGCCTTACCTAAAGACAACCCTGCACTCTCCCTTCCCTACCCTGAGGAGCCCTTTCACAGACCACCCGTTTCAGTCCCAGACCGCAGCATCCAGCGATCCGAATGGCACAGGGCTGGCAAGAACTACACACTCAGACCCTTCTGCCCACCGCAACACCTCGGGAAGCCTTAGGGAAGCAGAGCGAGGGGACGGGGCCGAGCTAGTGGTGCAGGAGGCAGATTTTGCCACCACAACTGCTGGACCATCAACTGAACCTGAAGCGGTGTCGGTGCCTTTTAAACCCACCCGCTACGGCGTATGGGATATGCTGAGCAAAAACAACTCTTGGGTAACCTTGAATCTCAGTACAAATGTCCCTCTGTTTGCTGGCCCTGGATCTGCAACAGCAGCAGCGGGTCACTCGGTTCAGACCAGTTTCGATGTCAGCGTCTCCTCCCCGGCAGCGGGAGACCCCGAGGGACCCGCTCCAACGCAGCATGGCGCGGTGACTAATGCGACCTCGCTGGGCAGTGCTCTCTCCGCAGCACCTGCCACGAGGTTGTCCAGCTCCGTTTCCACAGCTGGCTCCACAGCCACTGGGAACTTCCTAAACAGACTGGTTCCTGCTGGCACCTGGAAACCCGGGGTGCAAGGAAACATCTCCCATGTCACCGAAGGGGACAAACCCCAGCACAGAGCAACCATCTGTCTCAGCAAGATGGACATTGCCTGGATCATTCTGGCTATCAGCGTACCTATATCCTCATGTTGTAAGTTAATTGCCGCTTTATTTTGCTTTCTCTTTCCTTAAAATTCAGATTTCGGCCCGTGATTCAAGAACCAGGTGGAGAGCTAACAGAGGCAGGGTGGCTTGAGATGGGTGAGAAGCAATCACTAGACAGAGATCACATTCTCTGACTAAAGTGCTTAGCTTCAAAATGCAGAGCTAAAATGTTTATACTCAAAGCGTACTTGTCCTGTTGCTATTAGAAATCACTTTTCTAAGTGATCACTAGTCTTTTGGGGCCCTCCATTTGAGGGCATAACACAGGGCTGAACATCTCTAGAAGGTGAAGCAGCTTTACTTCAAGGCGTTTAAGCTGGTGACCAAACATTGTACAAGTCTTTAATCTAGGAACTGCTATATGTTGCCCTGGAATTGGATTTAAAAAGCCCACTGCTAACTCAAGGGATTAATGACACTTGTAATGACTAATACCTTAGGAAACAACAGTTTTCCAGCACAATAAAATATTTCATTGCAGGCAGTTTGTGAACTATCGGATTTTAAAGTCTTATAACCAAAGTGCTGGTTTCCTCTATTTTAATTCCAACTTTGCAGCTGCCAAGGGAGCAGGAAGAGTTTGAAATCCTGGCCTTTGGACACTGGGAGTCAGCCACCTGCAGGACCAGGGCAGGCCAGGTTCCCAGCGCTGGCTTAGGGTCTTGCCATTTGACTCAGTTACAAAAAACACATGAGAAATTATGAGAAAGCTTGTGAGTGGATACCAGGGTGTCCCCTGCTTAGCTGGGTTATATCAGCAAGGTGGGACAACGTATTCTCTGGGGTTTCACTGTTGGGGGGTGTGATTATGCTGATCTGTCTGAAGTGAAACAAACCCAAACATTTCCCAGCCTTTGCTGTCTGAGGAAGCATAAAAGGGTAGCAGCCAACAATATTGAGTATTATAGCTGTTATTTACAGCTACGAGCTATACTGAGGACAAGGCTAGATGAGCTGACCGGGCCAGTCTCGCACACAGCTTACTCCTGCCCAAAAGGACAGTTCTGCCCTCTCTGAGGCGCAGCCCCCTCCCTTATCCTGCCCCTCTCCTTCTGCCTGGGCCTGACCTGACACCTCCCCGAGACACTTTCAGATTGCTAAAGTAGCCAAAAAATACTCACTTTGCTCGTTGGTACTTTCTGTCCACCCAGCAAACTGAACCAGGCCCCTGCAGGGTCAGATGAGCACGAGGCCTGGAGCGGATGAGGCTGCAGGAATTCACACCGGGAGAGGGAGCAGCACTAAACCTTTCAGCAGCTGCAAATTATTGCATTGGCTCAGCACAGCCTTTAGACTTGTACCTCTGGGACCATCGGTTCTTCTGTTGCCAATGTTGTGGTTAAAATCACAAGTGAGAACAAAACTTAAACCTAAAAGATGGACAATCAAAATAAAGAGAAACCAAAGCAGAAGTGTACGTACATACTTCTGCGAGAGGTGGGATATAGCAAGGACATGATGAGAAGCAGCAATATTTGATGAGCAGTGCTTTGTCTATCAATCAATAGAAATAGACGATCAGATAAATTCTTCCAAGCGTTATGTTTTGGGCCGATACTCAGAAAGCAAGCTGATCTGGATAGAAAGTGTCCAAATACAAAACACAGAATATAATACCATACAACACAGGAAGCACAACCAGTGTGTAAACTGGTGTATGTCTCTGCCTGCAGTGTGCCATATATGAGCTAATAACTAATGATAGTTGTTACTATTATTAATAATAATATGAAGAGTCTGTTGGCAGAACGTAGAACCCACTATTCATTTAATAGGGGTGTTTAAATTTTTCTTCTTAGCATGTGCCATAACAGTATGTGTTCGTACGACTGTGCCTATTCTGTTTCTCGTATTTGTAAGCTACATTTTTTAAAAAGGCAAATGTTATTTTGAGAATTATCTATACCAGCTGTAATACCACTGAGTGTTTAAATGATTCAAATATTTAAGTCCTGCTTTCAGGTCCAGATTTCTGAGGATGGTCTTCAGTGGGACTCTCCTTTTAAAATCTGGGGATCTTCAGATGTATTTGAGAGTTGAAGTGAATGCTAGGCAGGCATTTAAATAGGATTTTTTTTTTTTTTTTTTTTGATCTGGCTGAAGTGCCTAGGGAATTGCTTTCCTCCAGAATTTATGCCGTTTAAACTACGCCATATTAGTGCTGTTGTACAGGCATAGGTTATTCCTAGAGGAGAAGAAAAACAAGTTATAACAACCTAAAGCACTTTTACCCTGATGCACATGTATCAGTGGTGGCTGCTCTCTGTGCTGCACACCGGAGGGGCACTTCATTTCCTGACCCTCGGGCATCCGTGTGTCTTCAGGCGCCGGTGTGCGGTGTGGGATGTACGGTGTGGGCTGTAGGGTGTGCGGTGTGGGCTGTAGGGTGTGCGGTGTGGGCTGTAGGGTGTGCGGTGTGCGAAGGGGACTGTCGCCACCTCCCGGGCACAGGCGCCTGCAGCTGAGGACAGGAGGCCCCACACTGGCATTTGCTCGTCACTTCTGGTCTAGAGGAGGCTGATGCTAAGAGACGGATGAAGAGTATGGCGGTTTGGATTTCATTTCCACTTCAAGGAGAGAAAATGCTTTCAGTGAGAGGCTCTCACAGTTGTTGTGGGTGTGGACTGAGAAAATACTGTGCTGCTCCTGCTTTGGGATGCTGAAAGGCGGAGATATCTCAGATATCGAGACTCAGCCCCATGCTCTTAAATATCTGAGCTGCCTTAGGAGGGAACAAGCCACGGAGAAAGTCACTGAGGATTCCTATCATGGGAGGTGATTGCTGCCCCCGAGCTGCGGGCTGGCGGCTCTGTGCTCAGGCTGGCACCTTCAGGGCTGGTGGCCAGACCCACCGAGGGGCACAGCAAGCCCTGAGCTACTGCTGAGACACCTGTGAGAAAGGCTGAGGCCCTGCACCAGGGGCAGAGGCAGCCCCGAGGCAGGGAAGTTACCAACACACCCCAGAAAGAAGTGGAAGGAGGTGAGGAGAGGCAACCGGAGCCTGTGGATGCTTGCAGAGCCGCAGGAATCTAATTAACTCCCCTCCCTTCTCCTGCTGATGAGGAGTGCCCCCGAGCCAGCTCGCTGACCTCCGGGCTGTTTCCAGAGCCCTTGCAGAGGCGCGGTGGCCAGCACATCCCTCCTCTGCCGGGAGCCCTTGTGCCTTTCCCTGGGCTCCCTCCCCTGCGCGAGGGGCGGCGAGGAGGCTGGAAAAGCCTGTCTTCCCAGGGGCCTTCTGGGCACGGCTTGTGCTGCCCAAAATCCTCGGAAGGGAAAACGCGCCACAGTGCTGCAGAGACACGACTGTCCCTCTCCGACGCGAGGCCCCACGCGCTGCTCGCAGTCACACCTTTTATTGACAGGCACCTGTTAAACGAAAACCTGTGGGCATTCTAACTTCCATAGCAGGGGAGGTGACCCTGCTAGAGAGTGACCACAGGAGCCCTTGGCTCCTCGTCCCCACTGGAAGAAGTGCCCGGGACGTTGCCCTTCTCGCAGAGGAAAGACCCTGACGGGGCTCCTCGCTGGCCCGTCCCTGCCGTGGGGATTTGCAGCCAAGAGCAGGAAGCAGCAGAGGGTTTGTTCAGCATCGCTGTGCCCTGGCAGCTGAGCCCCACCGAGGACCGGCAGGTCCCGCCGGCCGTGCTGGTGGCACGGCTCGGTGGCTATAGCACTAGCCTGAAGACCTGGGCCTCGGGAGCTCGCCTGCTGAAATAAGGGATGGGATTTAGCTCCCCGTCCTTACAGTACGTATTTCTTTAAGGATGCATAGGTTTCTGCGTCCCACTGAAATCCCTTAAAAAGCTAGCCAGAAAAGTAATGCTTTCAATAGGAATGCGTAAGCCACGTCTGCTGCATGAACCTGGGGAAATCATTTCACCTTTTGGTACCTCAGTTTCGTGGTATAAATAACGGGGCTAATGTTGCTAACACCATTGGAGGGCTGCAAAAATGACGGATTCTGTATCATTGCATTCCCAGAAAAGCAAAGTCATATATAACACTGATATCAGTATTTTCTGCATGTCACAGTTTGAGTTGTTTTTGCAGTGTCCTTCAGGCAGCCTTGAACATTTTTGTGCACGTGCATTTGTACGTGTGTGGGTGCCTGTCTCTGCAATGCAGAACAAGACACAATATGAACTCATTTTAAAACCCACCGTCCTGGTCCTTGGGCTCCCAGTACTTACATCTCTGTAATTACAGAATGACACGATAAACCACTGAAGAACAGAAACTTGCAAATCAGATGCGCAGAAGTCAATTCATTCAGTCAGTTCTGCTGACATGGGAAAACGCGAGAGGAAGGCTGAGCCTCCGAACGCGGGCATCAGCAGAACTCAAAGAATATATGAAGAATTGCCTTGGACCTAACCCCACTTAGCTCACATTTCATGCACTGGGACGCATTCCAAAATTATCATTTCGCCCACTTTCTCCATCGCAAAACCTATGAACGTTTGCTTCCCGGTCTGAAGTGAGAGAGATCGTAAGCCCTGAGTCTAATCCTCAGGTGTGAGTGCAGGCTGAGCTGGAGGAGAGCCTCCCATCTCCAGATGTAAGCAGCTGTGGTCAGTAACCAAACCTATCGTGATACCTGTATTACAGCTAAGGCCGTACTACTATAGATGGCCACAGCAGATGAGGGAAATTGAAAGAAATACAGAAAAACCACTATTTTAGTCATTGAGGCAAGGGTTCTGCAGAAACTTAGTTTATATTATGATCTGCAGGCACAGGGAGAAGTAAATTAACATCCTTCGGTCTGAGTATCTCCTGACTTTTAAGTGCGTGCAACATTCAGGTCTGTTAACATTGTGTTTTATGTGGGAGCTGGAGAATGAGGGAAGGGGGTATGCAGCTATATAAGATTGGTAAAATATTTAAGTGAGTTAAAAGGAAAGACAGAAGACTATCAGGAAACTGCAGGGAGTCGGTATGATCTCATTACACTGCGTTTATAAGGCCGGTATTGGATATGGTGTGTAATCCTGGTGGTTTATGTTTTAAAAAAAAGATTGGAAGATTAGAAAAGAGCCATGCGAATGATTTAAGAGCTGAGAAATGCAACATAACTCCACTTGTGTCATCATGTAGTCCAAGAAGAGGCTGAAGCCCACATATATGGGGGACATTTCTGATAGCATAGTGGACGCTTTTAATAAAAAAGGCAAAAGGAGATTGAGGAAGTGGTGGATAAAGCTGGAGGTTATTTAGACAATAAGGGGTGGGTATTTTCATGTGAGATGTGCTGTACCTTAAACACAGCTTATGGTTAAGTTAACAGATGGAAGTCTCCTGGTGTCCGGGTGTTGAGCAGGTGAGCTGTACATGTTCCCACCAGCCTAGAAACCTATAAATCTGTGAGAATCTAATTTCTCCTGTTTGTGGGATGTATTATGTCCTGTTTCTTGGGCAGGGGGACAGATAATGCAGATGTAATTTGCCTTAGGGCCAGAGAGAGAGGCCAATGTCAGAGCCCGAGCTCGTCAGCAGCAGCTCTTAGCCCCTGAACGTGCAGGTTGACTTTTCTCCCTCCAGACTAGCAGCACGTCAAAGGGTAAGGGTTAGAAATGCTTCTGAACTCCCTGCACCTCCAGTGTCCACAAAATTGCAGAGACCCCTGGTATTTCCTAACTTGTGTCGTCACCTCTGTGCGGGGAGCTTCAGGCTGACACGGGGACAACACTGAAGTGTCCCTCTCATGGCACTCACTATTGACTTTAATGTGGAGCAGGCAAAAGGAAAAGTCAGTTCAGCTTTTCTGACTCCCAGAAAGCATCCAGGTGAGTGCTTGAAAAACAGAGAAAAGTTAGTCCTTTTTCTGCCCAGAGGGTTGGCCAGCTCTGAAACAGAGGTGGTACATGGCAGCACTGAACAGCAACGGTTTCTTGTCCTTACAAGGACATCACACAATATACCAGGAAAGGTAAGCAGTGTATTGCAGCTACTGTTGTTGTTATTATTGCCATTTCCTCCTTCCAAACCACCTCTGCCCTCTATGTGTTTCACACACTTAATATGTCTTCGCTGGCCATTGGAATTGTCTGTCTGGAAAGAGTTTTTTCTGTAATACACATAATTCTAATCATGGGAGCAAATAGGTATCTAAGAATATCAGTAAAGCTGTACCCTGTTCCTAGTATTGTTCGGGAAGTGAGCGGTCCTGTATTAGCTACATTAATTTCACTAAAGTATGCCCCAGAAGGGTAGTTAATACGAGATGAAGAGGGAATAGCCCCATTCCAACCCTGCTGTCCTCTCTCTCCCTCTTAAAACAGGTCTCCTCTACTTTGAATTGGGGCAACTTAGGTAGACAGCCTTCTGCTAAAGTATGTTATATTCCAGGAAGCTCAGGAACCTGTTTTCCACGGTCTTCCATCCAGTTGCTTGTGTGTGCACTAAGGTTGGAGGCCAGGAGTGTAATTAAGGGAGAAAGCATTATTGCTCTGCAGCAACCATATCAGCACATGGCAAGGCCATTTCCTGCTGGAAGAAGCAGACATCTCTCTTAACTCAGTATCACTGGCTTTCAGCCCCCCAAACCCAAATCCGATACTTCTCTGTCAGCAGCCACAACATTTTATAAGCCATAAAACCTCAGGCTTTCAAAATATGTGCACAGCGATAGAGTTAGCTTTACTGGGGCTCTTATATCCTCAGGCACCTTCAAAAACTCTCTGTGCCTTAGGGAGCACTTGTTGCTGGACTACCGAAAAGCTCCAAGGTCTGTTGGCTCTCACTAGCCGTGGGGAGGAGGAAATGTAGGTCCTGCTTCACTTCCTAATCTTAAGGAGGCTGCAGGCTGGGCTGGGACACGGAGAGGGTAGCAGCGGAGTAGGGAGCAAAGATGCAGCCCTTCAGGAGGACGGGCATTTCCCCAGGAAGGGAGAGCAGTTCTGGTGGCCCCCGCAGGTTGGGGGGGTGCACCCTGCAGGACGCAGCAGCAGGAGTCAGGCTGTCAGCAAATTAAGTTCTCGGTGATTGAAAGACTGAAGCAAAACGAGTCAAAGGTAATAGTAAGTTCAATGATGACCTGCTTTTCTGAAACATGCGGGAACAGCGTGGGAGATTTTTCCATTAGTTTCGGAAGAAGATTTATAGCAATAAGCTCACCTTTCACTTTGAATGAGACATAAACTGCCTGAACTCAAAGCCGTTAATTTTTTTTTTCTTAGTATCTTATTCTTTTGTTTTAAATAGAGCTCTAGCCTTCCACTTTTGTATTGCCATTTTGTGAGAGTAGATGGGATAGGGAATTAGACCCATGGCATATGGGTAGCTGCAATGTTTGTCAAAACATACAAAGCAGCTTTGACCTCTCTGCAGTCTTTTCTTTCCTCTGGGCTATAATTCTAATAAATAATTTTGGCTGTAGCTGAGAAAAAAATATATTTTTCTGCTTCATGAATATTTTCTCTCTTCTTTTCTATCATGAGGGGTTTAGAAATAATGGAGTGAATTTACAACAGAGCATTCCCTATTTCACAGGTACAAATCAAAGTAAGTACATGTCCAGCTAGCTGTCTGAATAAATCGGGTAGATTACAAGCACCACTGGTCAATTAATTCCACAGGTGTAAGATAAGCACACAGAGCTTATGCGTTCCTCCTCTGAAGAAACCCTTGTATGCGCCTTGGGTTCTGCCTGAGCAAGGACCAGTGGGAGCAGTAAGTTTGTTACTCTGGGTTTGCCTGGCTTTCGTAAAATTTCCAAGATTACCCATCTGAATTGCAACAGAGATGACTAAACCAAAAGCGATTCCAGAAAATAGCCCGCCCGCTGGGGGAGCGTTATCCTGGCATCGCTGTGGTCAGGGGGGTGCCTGCGGCGTGAGACCGGACAGACAATTGTACCAACAAGCTTCACTTGCTGGTCCCTTCCTCTTGCCGATCTGCTCTACTTTAAGCTGAAATATTTCAGACTGCAGCAGCTTAAGCGTGCTCCGCAGATAAGAAAAAAAAGCCAGGCTCAGACACCACCAATGCTGAGGCAAGGGTGGGGAACGGATTGCGCTTATCAGTAGATCCCACATCCTGATACAGCTGATGGAGACAGGCAGGAGAGCCCCAGCTCTGGGGTTTGTGCTACCCTGGAAGCTTAAGCTACGCGAGACAGGGGCCGGAGGAGATCTCCATGCCACCTCACCGCTGTCTCATTCTGCTCAGGAGCCCATCTGTTCCCCTTGCTGGTCACTGATGTTTTGGGGCATGGCCACAAAGTACCCAAATCCAAGTGATGAATGTGAGGTGACAGGGGCAGGGATCAGTGGCACTTCAGGGCAGAAGCTTTTGGTATTGAAGTCGTGCAACTACATGCATTTCTGAATTTGGTATTTGAGCCTAGGGCAGGTGTCTCTCACTACTCATTTGTTAATGTGCTCACCGCTGCAGCGTCTGAACACGCTGGAAGCAGAAAAGATCTGCGCAGAGGCATCCTTCGCAGTCCCTGGGGAGTGCCCTCTGTCTGAGAGGGTCTATAAATCCCCCCTTAGGTATTAAAATCCCATCAGTTACAACACCAAGGCTTTTCATTAGCCAGGCAGCCACATCTTGAAGATTATAAACTTGCATCAAAAAGAAAGTAAAAACTGCATATTCTGCCAAGGCCAAAGCCTCATCTGCTTGGCCCAGATTGACTTAATTGTGTGGGGTTTGTTAGGAGAGAGCTAGATCTGACTGAGAGTGAATCGTCTGAATGAAGGTCAGCAGCCCTCTCCTTAAGTAACGTAAAAAAATTTCCATGGTACTGATGAGTCCTTATTGAAAGGAAATAACCAAATTTTTGATGTGTTTCTATTGACAGCAGTTCTGCTGACAGTCTGCTGCATGAGGAGGAAGAAGAAGACATCTAATCCAGAAAACAACCTGAGCTATTGGAATAATGCTATTACCATGGACTACTTCAACAGGCATGCTGTAGAGTTACCGAGGGAGATCCAGTCCCTGGAGACTTCAGAGGTACCTCACTTGCAGAACTAGTGTCTGAAAACTGTAACTGAAGCTGTGCTGGGAGAAGGGGAGAGGAAGTCATATTAGTTAAACCTTGAAATCCCTGTGCACATTCAGGGAAACAGCTTTTTGAGAAGGAGTCACCCCTACACATGTATAAGTTGGGATAAACATGTCAGCAAAACCGGATTGCCATCCTATTCTCAGCCATTGCAGATATGTTCCATATTGCTGTGTGGCCACAGGAGTTAGCCGCCTCTAGGTGAACTTGCTCCTGGGTTTCTCTTCCTTTTGAGCATACGGCCAATGTGTAACCATACCATGACTGCTTAGGAGAGCTCTTTGGGCTGGCTTGTTACTGACGGTGGGTCCTTCTAATCTGTCCGTTGTGCGTGTCGCACACAGCATCAGATAAGGGGGGGGGGGGAGCGGGAGTTAATAATGCAAAGAAATTCTGTGCATTTATGTCTTGGGAGCCACCTATAGCTTCTCAAATACCAGTTCTGGGGGTGAGTGTTCCCAGTATATGAGCAATCAAAACATTAATATATGAGAGTGTGTAGTGATGGTTGGCAGACTCATCAGCCTTTACTTAAGGGATCTGACTGGTTCCATGGGATTATTCATATATGGGCAGGTGATCCTACTGATAGAAATGTATTCCCTGGCCTCAGAGATAGAGAAGAACAATTTAGTTTAGTTCAAAGGTGTTTAAAACCTAGAAGTGGTGGAGAGTTTGGGTTTATGCTAAAGTGGTTTTCCACTCCACTAGCTGACTAACTCATCTCATTAAATAAAAAAAGAAGTGTTTAGAAAGGAACCTCTGAGATGTGATTAGACAAGCACTCATAGTTGCTTCCTTAACCCCACTTTGTTGGCAATCAGGTTGCTCAAGCTAAGGCAGGACCTAGTCTAGACTTACCAAGAATTGAATGCTAGGCCTATTCACATCTAGGATGGTCTCCAAAAGCTGTTATCTGAGTCATTTTAAACCTGATCAGAACATGACTGAACTGGGGCACGCTCAGGTAGCTTGGAACCATGTATGTGGTTTTCTGACCTTAAAAAGCAGCTGAAAATGCATCTTTGAGGAGTCAAGCCCAGCTGATAGACAGAAGACTGTTGCAATGCATCATGGAAGTGGGGGAAAAAAAAAAAAAGTGAAACCTCAAATTCTGCTAAGGGACCTGAAGTTTGGTGCATCTGACTTCTGGGTCCCCAGACTGGGAAGGAATCAGCCTCACTGCCAGAGGAGCTCTTCACTCACAGCTTCTACTGCCTGAAGAAAGGTAAAACCAGCTCACTGAACTTAGCTCATCGGTAGCCAGAGTCCCCCAAATTCAGGCACTTTTGGAGGATTGGGAGAAACGATAAAAATAGCAGTCCATTCCTCACATGCATTTGCAGAGGGCAGCGAAGTGCCCTGGGTGCTCATGGAGGGTGAGGGGTGTGAAGTGCTCACCCTGCTTCTCTGTCTTTCTCCTAGGATCACCTCTCCGAGCCGCGCTCCCCCGCCAACGGCGACTACCGCGACAGCGGGATGGTCCTCGTGAACCCCTTCTGTCAAGAAACGCTATTTGTAGGGCACGAGCAAGTCTCTGAAATATGACCCCACAGCTGCCCCCGTATTGCAGTTTCATCTCTACTGTCTCCAAATTACAAATATATATATATATTATAAATATAACCTTTGTGTAACCCTGAATTACAAGAAATGTTTTCAGCTTTTCTTTTCTCCCTCAGAATTGTCAGCCCCTTTTTTTATAAGTGTGGTAAAACTTTACAGAACAAACTGTGGCTTTATAAAATAAAAGTATTTCTAAGCAAAACACCTGTCAGATGGACTGGTTTCCTCACTGTCATTTACAATCTGCTGCCAGATATACTTGGTCTGGAAGAATGTTGGGTAAGGCTGATTTGGGGGCAGGTAGCCTGTGTTGAGTACAGCATCCTGCATCCTACATGACATCAGCCTGGCCATGAGCATTCCTGCTCGGTGACCGTCCCTTCTCCTGCTGTGAAATGACTTTGGTCACTCCTTTCCTTTAGACTGCCAAGCTGGAATATAAATCAGACAGGACCAGCTCGGTTGCCAGAAGCAGTCCCTACGGCTCGTGTGCCAGCCTTGTATCGTCTGCACGACTCCAGCTCGGCAGAGCAGAGGGACTGGGATACAGTGGGATGATAAACAAACCTCATGCACCGGTGGGATCCAAGGGCCGCGCAAGATATAGATAAACCCAATGGGGTAGTAATGTTGCCCTATGACTTTTTTATGTGACCTTCTTCAGACTTCAGCAGGAGAGCCAAGTTCCAGTTTGAGCTCTAAAACTGTTCTACGTGAGCAAGGACAAGAATGACTTTTTTTCCTGCATAAATGTCCTAACCACAGTACATGCTGGACTCACAGCTGCTCCGCTCTGGCCCAGTGACTCGTGGATTATTTCCTGCAGAGCAAACAGCCTCAAAAAAAGACATGTAGTGTCCCCTTCAACAGAACAGAAACCTCCTTTGAATTTATCAGAAATCTTGAAATCTGGTGACTAGGGACTCCCACCAATTCAGTGCTGTAGCTTTGACCACATTTCCACTTCCCCACTGTTTTATTTATCTTGTGTGCTGAGACTGCTAGTGCCACAGAATCAAGTTTCCTCATATCCCCCTCTCCTCTCTGAGACTTTCCTTCCCCCCCCTTAGGAATGAAAACGCAGTGTTTCAGAGCAAAATGGCATTTCAGTCCTACCCAGTTAAGCACTAGATTGCAGGCTGTAATAGTGTTAGGGGAATAGTAGGGTTGAGCAAAGCTTAAATGATGGATTAAAAAATAGGTTGTTACAAGGAGAGGCTAACATGGAACATGGAATGACTTTGCCTAAATCGATGCTCTCTCTTTGAGTAACCCAGAACTGTTACCGTGGGACCAATTTTCAGGTTTGCTTCTCAAATTGCCTTTTTTGTATCGTTCGGCAA
The DNA here is from genome assembly GCF_000737465.1 of Haliaeetus leucocephalus. Lineage (NCBI taxonomy): Eukaryota > Metazoa > Chordata > Aves > Accipitriformes > Accipitridae > Haliaeetus > Haliaeetus leucocephalus. The sequence goes on from NW_010972589.1 coordinate 1,131,241, forward strand.
GTGAAATGGTCTCTGTCCTTTGAGGTCTTGGCCGTCCTCTCCCTGCCTCTGGCCATCAGTCCCTGTACATTACTTTCTACCTTCACTCCTGACTTCATGGGGAGCAGGCTGTGAGGCAGCAGGGACTTTACCCCCTGCTCCAGCTGGCTGCTCTGTTCCACTGGCCACTCAGGTTTATCGCTTGGTTGTGTGGAAGGGAAGCTCAGGCAGGACAGGGTTAGCGTAGCATCATTAACCATACGCCTTGTTCAAGGTGAACCACGGCTGGTACCAGAAAAGGGAATTATAGCAGCGGCACATCTGGTCCAGCTGTTCCCACCTGCCAGCAGTGTCCCAGTGGCTGCGGTTAGCCAGAGCAACCTGACAACTTTACTAAATGATGGCTGGAATCAGACCAAGACGTGAGGCATTGTCGCCCGTCCTTTCTCCCTGTCCCACATGTGCACTTCTGCTGTGCCGAGGCACAAACCTGAACGCAGGCTACAGGCTTCCTAAAATTAGAAAACTGAAATGTTATAGGGGCTCTTCTAGATACTTGATTTTCTGCTCAGAATCGGAGAGTCATGCACCGCCTCCCTGCGAGGTGACTGCGGCAGGCAGGAAGACATGGCTGTGCATGGACATGGATGGACACTTTGGGAATATATCTTTTCACCATGGGGTAAACGCTACGCAATATGATATCTGCAATCCTCATGATCAAACAATAAATGGCCTCCTGGAAATCACTTGTTGATTGTAGAGTAAAAACTTTCTGAGCGTCTTGCCAAGAGCGAAAGCAATCCCCTGAGGACCTTCATCTTCTGTTTCAACAGGGAGGTGGAAAGGGAGAACGAGGTTACAGAGAACTAAATTCAGTTCTTTGCAAAAAAAGTCTGTATTTTTACATTTGTTTTCTGTGTGAGGTATTGCTTTTGCAAGGCAGATTTTTTTTTTTTATTTGACACAGGGCAAATACACTGAAAATGTTATGTAAGAAATACTGGAGGATTCCTCTCATTTAGCCAGCACAGTTTGCTTGGTAATCTAAATGCAGAATGCCTAGAAACTAGCCAAAAATATTTGCAAAGCTGTGAGATGCTGCACTGTTACCAGGCTTCACACAACTGGGAAATGGCCACCTGACCGTAGGCAGTCTCACAGCTCTCAAACTTAAAAAACAAGCGAAACAAACTCCAGCCGCAAACCCAGCAAGCCAGGATTAGGCACTCGTGGAAGACAGGGATTTCTGATTGTATTCCATCTCGCCAAAGACTCACCGCCGCCCCTGTACAAACCTACACCACATTAGGGCAATGCCCAACATCAGCACATTACAGGCATGCCTACAAAGATGCGCACACGGTACTCCTACACTGGAACAAGTCTGGCACCCTGGCTGTGAAGCATCCCTATGTGTAGGTAGGATAAACTATACCTAACATCATATAGTGACATATCCTGCTGTACCACACACGTACCTATAAACCTACCTACCTTACGTACCTATAAACTACCCACCTGATTTCTAGTTGCTAAAGATAAGTGACACAAAAAGAAGAGCAGGGGAACCCCCCCCCCAGCCTCCCCTGCAGTAAGTCTCAGGGATTGTTCCATCCTTTTCTTTTGGTTCACAGTTGTCTCACTTCGTCGCCAAAGTGAAATGGGCCCTTGTTGAACAGACCGAGTGCAGTTGATGATAACGTGACGTTAAACCGACTGAGCAGGGGTAGACGTGAGGGTGCCTGTCCCTGGTTAAAATCTGCTGGGTTTGGGGCAACGTGCCTTGGCCGGAAGGTGAAGCCAAAGTGCAGAGAAATCCAGAAGCTGCAGGAGGGCCGAGGGAGCGTTCGAGGCTGTGCGGCAGAGAAAGGCTGGCTCGGCTTGGCTCGGCCGTGGCCCTGCTGGCTCCTCCGAAGTTTGGGCTTTGCTAACTTTAGGTAACGTCTTGCTGCAGCAGACTCTGCCTGGAGCAAGCACGGGTGTGAGCGGCCAATGTATTTGTAAAGTACATCTAGATACCTGTGGGCATAAGGATAGGAAATCATCCGGGTGCCAGCGCAGAAAACACCGCTGGTATTTTAACACGTACGTTGCACTGAATCCCCGTCCCGCTGTCCCTGTAAACAGCATTGTGCTTTTCATCTGCCACATTTGCAGCAGCAGCAGCAGGGAGATTTCCCCTGAAATGGGATTGCTGACCCAGCGGCCGCCCAGACAATGTGACGGGCGCTCCCGGGCAGCACAAAGCCCCCCTTCCAGAAAGCCGTCGCACAAAGCCGAAACCCCACGGCGAGCCCCAACCTGCTGGGCTCGGCACATCCCTCCCGCCAGTGCGGGCCGAGGCGGCCGGGCTGAGCGGCAGCGCTCGGCGGGCTGGAGCAGCAGCATGCCCTTGCCGAGGCGCCGGTCGTCCTTCTTGGGGCAGCAGCCCTCTTCCACCGCGGCCGAGGGCTCGGGACCGCCCGGCCGCCGGGTGAGCGTCGGGGGCGGAGGGAGCCTGTCGAGACCCCCCGGCGTCTACGTGGGCACCGTCCCCACCGGCGGCGTGAGCAGCTTGGGCACCCGAGTGTCCCGCAGAGCCCTGGGCATCAGCAGCGTCTTCCTCCAGGGTCTGCGCAGCTCCTCCGCCGCCGTGCCCCTGGCCCCGGGGCTGGAGAAGGGCAGGGGCCTCTCCTACGAGAGCCTGAACGGCTGCTTGGTGGAGTACATCGAGAAGGTGCGAGCTCTCGAGCAGGTCAACCAGGAGCTGGAGGAGCACATCAGGGTCTACCTGGACAAGAAAGCGGCCAGCGTGGGCAGCTGGGGAGCACTGCGGGAGAACTGGGAGGCGATTTACCATCAGGTGAGGGCCGGAGCGCTGTCGGCAGCGAGAGGGGGGGCCGGGGGAGCTTCACGAGTCATCGGCAACCCTGAGCAGCGAGGGTTGATGCTGGTGATGAACGCTGCCTGATTTCAAGGCGTGGTGCGCTAGGTGGAGGGTTTTAAATCTATCTTCATGATAATTAGCATTATCATTTCACAGTGTGTTGTGGAAAATGCCTATTAAGCAGGAGAATTGCCTCAGGCATCCTGCGCGTGGGGGTGACTGAAATGCACCCCGAGGCGCGATAGTCTCCGCTGATTAAAATGGGTGATTTTATTTTTTTTTTCCTTTTTTTTTTGTTGTTCTTAGCTGTGGTTATTACACTGAGCATCAAAATTATTAAAAGAAAACTGCTAGGACTGAATTAGTTTATCCCTCAACATGATATCATTACAAGCACGTTGTGGTTTTTTTTTTTAATTAGCAATTCAGATTTTTACTTTATTCCCTCGTTTGCTTAATCACATTTTCAAAAGCTCTATTTATTTAAAAATAATAATTACATGGCTACAAATGAGTGACTCCTTTCCTTCCCTCTGTCACCACCCCACCACCCTGTACTCCCACCTTCTCGGTACGGCGCAGGCTGCAGGTTCTCCAGCAAAGTGTTTATTGTGGGGATGCAAAATGGTGTTTGCATTGACCTCACGGACAAGAAGCAGTTCGTTTTGCTGACCAGTAAGACTTTGCAGGCTGATGCCCTGCTTGCAGCAAACACCAGGCTCTGTCCCCTGAGGTCTCGGCGCACCTCGCGAGTCCCGGCTTCCCGACTCCCAGCCAGCAGGAGTGGACAGGAGCCCCAGGAGCCGGAGCCCGGCATCTTGCACATCTCTCCCCGGCGGCACTCGTGCAGGCGCAGAAAATGCCGCCGGCGGGTCTTCAGAAAGCCCAAAAGGCAACTTTAAGTTCCCCGGGACAATTGTGTCTTTTACCTTGGGCTGGCCAGAGTTTTACTCTGGTGTAGGAAAGAGGGGGCATTTTTACTGTGCGCTGCATTTTTAGGGCAGGTCTTCACCCAGACCCCTCCAAATGTCGCCTGAACCCTGAATGTGGCAGCATAAGCTGTTGTACAAAGATCATGTCAGCAGAAACATGCAGTTAAGCTCCAACTTTTAAAGTTGTTATCTTTCTGTGTTGCTAAATGACGTTGCTGCCGCTAAGCCTAAAAAGCTTCCTGAAGGGACCAGCTGCTGAAGGCACTGGGTGCTCTGACTCTGGGGTGCTTACGAAAAGCCATACCCTTGGACCTACCATCTCGCTGAGGTAGATGGACACTTTGAAGTGAGATGGGGGGTTAAAGCTTTGCAGCTGCCATCCCCTGTTTTCCAGACGAGTGTCCCCTTTTGCGGTTGTAGACCTCACCCGTAAAACCTACCGGGGCTTACGGTAAAGACCAAAAAAGTAGGACCGTAGTAGATGCTTTAGGAAGGACTGTTTGATTTTTCTTTATAAGAAACCCCAACACTGCAGTGCAGATGTACCTACTCAAGTAATAATTTTTCATCCAAATCGCTTTCCTTCTAACCTTCCTTTATATTGTCATCCTGCCACCTTGCCTCTACCTCCCTTTCTTATGAGTAAAGAAGAGCAGCCCATAATGAAATCTAGCTTGAATATTGGGCTTTTCCTATATAAAACCAGAAAATAAAGCTATGTGGTAATAGCATTTGCAAGTATCATAGAAAATAAGAGAAAAATATTAGCATCATCCGTATCTATTTAACCATTAAAACACATTAGAGAATACATAAAGTTTTCCAAATTACTTCAGTTAAATCAATAAAAGAGGCATCACTTAGTGGGTTTTGACTTTCTCAGATATAATCTGAGCTGTTAGGTACAATTCTGGCTAATAGGTTTCTTTGCTTTTTTATATTAAGCATGTAACCAAAAATGAAAGTAGGACCTCACCCAGCGCAAGCACTGATTAAGTCACGCATCCTGGAGCTAATTGGCAGAAGTATGCCAGCATCAACACCGAAACTGTCACATTTATTAAAACAACGTCAAAATCAGTTGCTGCAGAAATGGCTGCAATCACACAAAGTCAGTACCGTCCTGCCATGACATGTCCCAGTGGGAAAAGTAAAAGGTGTTCAGGAGCGAGGCGTAACAGAAATGAGAGATACCTGGCAGATACATTTCTAGATGTAATTTTTTAAAAATATATTTAGATTTTCCATAGATGTCCACATCTGCCTTAACATGGCATATCCTTTTTTCAGCCTCCTGCAAAATCTGAGGATTCATTTTGATTCCTGGCCAGCCCCATGTGTTCAGCCAGGAGGGATGCCCAGCAGCTGTGAAACCCCTTGGTGCCATTCACATGAAGCAGCTGTGAAAGTTTTGGGGCAGAAAGCCACTTGAGCAGCCACCTGGTTTAATGCAAATGCCCATGATAGGAACAGTTTTTGAACAAGAAGCAGCAAAGAAAAATACACAGTTTGGGGGCGGGGGGGGGGGGGGGATTAGACAGGAGCCCCTTCCTCTTGCCCTGCTAGTGAGAAGACAAAGATTCGGCCACATAGGACTCTCCTGGTCCCAAAATCAGGAATGTGACGGGCCCATCTCTGCAGTGGGGTAGGAGAGAGTCCAGCGGACCTGAGGTCCCATTTCCCTCCTGCTTTTCCTGGGATGTGCTCCAGCAGCCCAAATTTCAGGTAGTTGTCCTCCCAGCAATAACAACTGGGTGCCAGCCTTTTGCCCAAACACAAAGCTAGGGGGAAAAAAGTGGCAACAAGTGCCTCGAGGATACGAGTGGAGGGTACCTCTGGGGAAAAAACCACTCATGTTTCATTGCAGTTGTTGGACTTACGACTGCAGCAGGGGATCACTGACAGAAGCTGAATGGTGGGAAGACACTATCCAGCTCACAGCCTTAATTATCTGCCTGGGGAGCTGGTTTTTAGCAGAGCAGGTGGGCACACACTAATTGGGGCAGGCGCAAAATGGGAGGATTTTTGCAGGAAATGAGGGAAATGAGGAATCCTTGTAGAGAGGAATTCCTGTGACAGAAGTACACATTCATCTCATTTTACCCTAGGCATACTCCTTTTCTCCAGGCTTCATCCTGGTTTTCTTGTGGAAAATTCTCTCTCTAATCAAATGTGTCTCTTCTACAGACCAAGAGGTTGTTTGTAAAGGCAATTCCTCCCAGGGAGCAGGGCAGCACCTGGGAAAAGTGGACGCTTGAAATAATCTCAGAGAGTTTAGACAGAGGAGAGGGTAGCTCAGCCTCTGTGACCGTTCAATTACGGCTGCGTGGGAGACACAGAGATTTATTTTGTCTATGAGATGGCACATAGCGCAGTTCAGATCACAGGAGTAAACACAAAAGCAGAAGAAGGAATCAACATCCTGCACCAATTTTACCACTGCTGTGACTCCTGTGCATGGTTGGGAGCATTTGAAAGATCACCAGAGTTTTTCTTTAGAGATACTTTTATTTGCACCGGCCTTACTGTCAGCATTTACTCAGTGTTAGTATTAAGCCTGGAGAATATACAGGACTGAGACCCTGAGGAATCGCCGCATTTGGACTCACACCCAGTAATCTATTTGCCACGGGGCCAGGAGAGCTGCTGAGTATTCCCTGTAACACACTCTGACGGAGCACAGTGCGTGATCAGTGTCTGCAAATGGGTGAAATAGCATTCTGCTGCTATATGAGGGCACAACAAATTCCCGCAAAATGACACAGAGCTTCGTCAACCACCGTACAGAGGATGGCAATAAATTAGTTTTAATTATGTTCTCTCAGCCACCTCCAACAGCGTAACCTTGGACTACCTTCACATACAGCTGTGAGGTGGGGTGAGATTTCTCCTTGTGCTTAGGCAACATTACAGTTTTTACGGATTGTTTCTGTAGGAGGTATCTCCTGCTTTGAGAACCAGGCATTCTTTGATGCAGTCCCATTCCCTTATAAAGCATTCGATGTACAGATGAAGTCGTGCTTTCCTGGATGCAGCAGGAATCGGCAAAGGACCCATCAATGTTCCCAGCCTCTCTCCAGGTATTACCTTTCCCAAGGGGATGCAACAAATGCCATTCTTGGGGCCTTTGAGTTTTCCTTCCTCATGAAAGCATGACCAAAAGCGTTACGAGTTTACTGCTTGGCACCCAGGCAGCAGGCACTGGGTTCCATGCTTTGAGCTGGCTTTAGCTGTGAATTGCAATGTGTTGGAGGCAATGGGCTGATATCAACCATTTCTTTCTCTGTGTGGAAGGAAAGACTAGACCAGCATCTTCTGGTCTTTCTCCATGGAGGCATCATTTGCTTTAACTGAAGTGAACTTAAAAGCCAGATAATTTTCCATTACATGAATAATTAAACCATGAGATTCATTATCACAGGCCACACCTGAGGCCACAAATTTAGCAGCATACACAAAGGATTTAGGCATTTGTAAGAGTAGCAAAACTGTACAAAGCTATCGATAAAGCATAGCTAAGAACTTGAAAGGCGTAGTAAATCTTGCAGTGCCAAACTTGATCAGATCTCTGTTAAAAATCAAAAGTAGCTAGTCACCAGGGATAAGTTCTCCTTGTAAGTGCCTGTATCACATCCCACTTTATCGAGGCCGGACTCTGCAAACTCCCTTGAAGCAGCTGGTTTTCCTTGCTGCCAGTCATAACCCAGTAAACGGACTAGTACGTTGATGCAGATTTTGATAAGATTTTTTTCTGCTAAAAATTAAAATGGTGTTTTCACGTCCATAAAATCACAGTGAAATCAAAGACAATTGTTGCTGCTTTCTAGTTAAGATGTTTTACACCACAAATATTCAGTGTTAATTCAAGAGCTGAAAAAAAAATCCTGTTCAAAAGGTGTATGTGTGTCACAGGTGCGCATGTTGAAAGACAATATGTGACTTAAAGGAGCTATTATTAGTAATAATATTTGCATTTTGATAACACTTCCCATCTTCGCTGTTTAAATGCCACATGAGCATCAGTGAATTAAGCCTCCCAGAAGCCCTGCGAGTCAGGACAGCATTGCCTTCTACTTTACAAGCAGAGGAGGCAATATCTGAGTGCTTGTGGCATCGCGAGCCCTCTCGTTTCCAACGCACATGAAGAAGGGTGTTTCCTAAACTGCTGCATCATGCGTTTTAGTACATGTGTCAGCAAAGTGGCTATGAATCCGCCTCACTAATGCTGCGTGTTTGCACCCAGCTGTTGATTATTAGGAGAATTAAATCAAACAAAAGAGCCACTAGATGGAAGTCTTACATCTCTTCTCCTCAAGCCTAGAAAAGGGCTTTCATAGCTCATGCAAATCAGGGAGAAGTTTTCAGGAAACCTGGTTTCTACGTAGAAGCTACCATGTAATTATTTAACCTTCAGGTTTGCTGTTGGATGTAAAGCGCATACAGCTCATTTCCAGGAGAGCTGCAAGGCTAATGCCTGCTGGCTCCCACTGCAACACTCATCCCTGAAGCCTTCCGAACATCAGATTTTTTTATACCGTTTTTACTTGCACGGCACAGTTCAGGTTTGTGTGCAGTTTTGGAAAGCCTCAGACTTTCTCACTGAATGTTTGGCATTAGCTGCCGGTCTGTGAAGGGAGGAGTCGGGTATTAACCGAGTCCTCAGGGGTACCAGGGCTCTGGTAGGGACATCCACTTGTGGGGCAGGTAAGAAGCCACCTCAAATGCTTCAATAAAGGCACAAGATTACTACTGAAAAGCAGTTTTAAAACCCAGTTTTCCACTGCATAGAGGCAGAAATCCAGGCAGTGGAAAATCACCAGCTATTCCCTGCTTCTTCTTTCAATGCAGCCCAAAAGCCATTTTACACTGGATTCAGCCTCTAAACTTAGCCATTACCATACCTCTGAGTGACACTGTGCAGCTCACAGGACTTAGTGTTACTTTTGCTCATGGGATCTTCCCAATTCCCTTAAAGACATTCATTTTCATCAGACTTTAGGTCAGATATTGGAACCGCATGGGCTCACTGCCGGCGTCGAATGGGCTTGTTTTGACAGGGCAGGGCAAATCACAGGGCAGCGCTTCTGCTCCCTGATTTGAGTCAGGAAAAAAAATAAAAGCTTCTCTGAAGATCCACACATGTATCAGTTGGCAGGACGACAAAATAACTTCTGCAGGAAAAAAGAAAAGGGAAAAAAAAAAAAGAAGAAAAAACCCCCAGACAACCAAAAATTCAGAGTTTGGGGCAAACAACTGCCTCTACCTCCATGCTGCTGCCATGTAAAAACTAAATGTCTTTTCTCCATCTTTCAGGAGAAACTCAGGTCTCCTGGTGCAAAGGGACCTGAGGACGGCAGAGCAGCATGTCCCCAAGGTCCCGGCTCTGTAGAAGGGACAACCCAGGGGCTGAGGAGTTAGGCCAGTGCTGGTAAAGTGAGGTTGCAAAAAAGCAGGGAGAAGGAAATAAGGGGTTGAACAATGAAGAAGAGCCAGTTCTGCGTGCAAGAGAGCACATAAAAGAGGTACCCTCTCTTTGCCCACACCTACGGCTTTCCTAACATCTCGGACTCCTATGCATTTGCTGCGCTCTCAGATTTTCTCATGCCAAAACTGGGATTTTTTACCCAGTGGCAGTATTCACAGGACCTCCCTCCTCTGTCTAGGTGCTATTTTCATGAAATGTGTTGGAACTGCATGTCTCTGAGATGGCCTATCCGTCTATCGTATCAGTTGGAATTGGCCAAGAAATCCCAGTTATTAGAGAAAAATTCATGCAATGGCATGAACTCTGTTTCCTTTGGAAGCCAAGCCCCGAGCTTGCACTGGCAGGAACGGAGATCCAGCCCCAGGCTTCCAGCCACAGCCACCTTCCCTTTTTGCTCCTAACAGTAGGTGAGAAGTAAGCAAACCACTTATTTTTTTAACTCTCACGCCTCCTCAGACTTAAAAGACGCAGAGTGCTTTTGACTTCATGATCCACTATGGACTTCTCAGTGCGGGGAATAGGTTATTCCTCCAGATCTCTCCTTATCAGATGCCTTCACATATTTCATGTTTGTTTGTTCAAGCATCTGTAAGACATTGGGAGAAGTAAGCCGCTTTTCGTGAGGATGAGTGTTAATTACCACATAGAAATGCTTCAGCCTTGCATGTCCACCTCCACCCCATCCCCAAGCAGCAGGCCAAGGAGCAGGTAGGACCATTCTAAGGCAACAATCCCACTTGTGGTACTTGAGATAACTTGTCTGGACGAAGCCTCGATGCCTCCACATTGCATGGCCTGTTTCACCTCCGGGGAGCAGAGTGCTTCGGGGGATTTGCAATCTCATTTAGTGGCAGACTTAATTATCTAAAGAAAGATTTCTGCTTCAAGAACTCTCCTGGCCCGCTTAAAAAGCTGCTCTTACTCACGTGGTGGTTTAGTTTCAACTGCAAATCTCCTGAAAAAGACCAAAGAGGTGTTCAGCTTAGCTCCTCCAGAGTGGCGGCATGGACCCCGGCGTGGCTGGAGCCCCCAGACAGTTATTTGCAGAGATGATTGCTCTAATCCTGGTACTGAATTCAGCATATCTTCGGTCACCTCTATAGCTCCATGCACGTGTGAGTCCAGGGCAGGCAGTGGTCGTCTTTTACCTCTATCATTTTTTATAACCCTTTTGAATCAGAACAAGCTGCTATGTCACAAGCCTTTCAGGTTTGCTCACCCCTCAAGTGCCTCCTGGGCATTAAAGATCCCCCCCAAGCCCTAGCAATGATACCACAGTCTTATTTGCACAATCTTTCCAAAGCATTTCACATTCGATATAATAATCTTTGAAGACTGCCTGCTTCTCAGGTCTCATATCTATCGCAAGAGCTTACAGGATCCCATCAGAGAAGAAAAACGACGCTCTGGGAGCTGAGGACGGCTCACAGGCGGCATGAGCAACAAGTATTCCTTGGCTCACTGAAGAGGACGACCCTGAAGAGGACTGCTGATATGGGAAGTAGAATAGGAACTGCATAAGTGCTACTTAAACTGTATCTAGAAAATATAAGCGGGACTTAAATGATGAACGTACCTTGCGCACAGTAACAAATTTTGCCCTTTGCGACCAGCTGACAATCAGAATAAATGTGTTTCCACACGAAGATGAAAGCTTAGGAGCAATGAACAGTTTGATGACAAATTACAGCCTATTTGCAGAGAATTTGTGAATTTATATGTACAAACTTAATTGATTAAATTATCTGGAATGAGTCACGTGAACAGCCCTAGGCTAAAGGATTATTTTCAGAATCAAAGCTATACATCTGCTTAAGGCACGTGTATGGTGCACATAGCTAATATGCTGAAGCTCTTCATTGCTTGAGCTCTGTTGTCTCTTTCTCCTAGGTGGGCGAAGCAGTCCTTGAAAATGCTCGTCTTATGCTTCACACGGAGAACATTCAAGCCTGTGCTGAAGACTTTAAAGACAGGTAGTCTCGTGGTGGCATCTAGCTGGCCACGTTCTTTGAAACTTTGCCTTGGCAAACGCTTACTCTATAGGGGAGTAATGCCTAGTGAGTAGAACAGGCTCGTTCTTTTAAGTTGAATGAATATTCAACCACCTGACTTGGGAGGGGGTTGGTAACAGTAAAATAATTACTATGCTAACAATGTTTTGGAAGATTTTGAAGATTTATAGTAACAAAAATGTGCACTAGCAAAATTACTTAAGCTATTCTTTGCTAGACGAACATTGATCTCTTACTGAGAGATCAGTATTCATTCAAATTTGGGTTGACATTTTATAAAGGCAAACTTCCATGTGGTTTTTAGTTTTAATTTTCAGTACCACACAAGTGGTTTTGGAAGTAACAATCATTCTGCTGCAGCAGCTGGAAAGGTAAAACTGCACCACGACAAACGTCAGCGTGGAAACGTTAGATAAGAAAACAGAAATGGGCTGCACTGATTTTCTTTGTCTTTACTGAGAGAAATGAATAGTAAAAGATGATCTTAAATACTGGCAAGCAAACTACTTTTTTAACATCTTTCTGTTTGCAAAGCTCTTTAAATTTTACTCAGGAGATGTGATCCTTCTAGCTTTTACTCATAATGGACTCATTCATTTACGAGTAGTTTTCTGCAGAGCCTGACACACAAACCTTATTTCAAACTAATTGATTTTTATTTGCTATGATTTTTATCATCCCTTAAATTTCTGTCTCTTTCTCTGGTATTATTTTATTTATTCATATCAAAAAGTGTGTTAATCATGTTCTTAGGTTTGCCTTTTATTTCAGAAAGGTACGATTCTGAGATACTCATTTTATGGCTTTACGTCCAGCAAGCCATGCTCATATTTTAAGTAGTTTTAAAAAAATATTTTTTAAAAGTGTCAGCTGACTTGGACAAGCAGTCTGCATAACAAAAACAATGTCAAATCAATCCACTGCATAGTAAAAGCTCCTCATTCTCACTGGGACCAGCTGCCACTTTCCCAAGCTATTGAACTCCCAGCAACGAAGGTGACTCTCAAGGGGCAGAGTGCAGGACTTTTTTATGAAGTTGGCTCCTGTTTAACCTGCCAACCCCCTTGTCTGACCTCCCTGGCTACCAGGTCCCCAGGTTGGATGGGTTTGACACAAAAGCCTCCCACCCGAGGAGATTCGCCATGCAACTCAGCCACATTTTCAGTGGAAAGCCTAAAATGAAAAGGTACAGACACGAGTGACGCAGCAAGCAGTGCTGTGGAATAGTAACTGCCTGCCACAATTTTACCTACCATTGCAGCCACGGTTTAGAAACGAGCCATTTTCTGTAACAGCAATTCTAGTTGACAAACCAAGCACTCAGATTTCCTCTTTATTTTGATACTACTGGGATTTGGCCTTAAGGAGGGGCTGGGACCCTGGAACATAGACCAGACTTCCATCAGCATGTCCGTTAATAAAAATCATGCTCGATGCACGTGTGTTTTCTTTAACCATTGCTCTGAAAAGTTTTTATGTAAATGAATGAGGAGTTATTCTCATTGTACAGCCAAGCAAACAGAGAAAAAGCCCCCCCCCCCATAGTCATACTGTATATAAATACCAGATCTAGCAAGAGACCACGTGCCTCTCCATGCTTATTCAGGAATCCCATAAGGCTGATAGCCACCACAGCGCAGACTGCTAACTTGGACGGTTTTATTACACTCAGAGGTAATGACAGGGTACTTCAGGCAGTCAAATTCAAGTACAGTGAGACAAGGTGAGAGCAAAGTATCTCTTCTGTGTTTCTGTGTGTCTGTCTGGGACACATGAGCTAATTTGCACAATGGTGTCATTTTAAAAAAAAATGCAGGTGTTTCTTGCTGAGCTGTGCTGTATTAAGGTTTAGTTTGGTTTTTTTTTCTTTGCAGGTATGAAAATGAGCAGCCATTCAGAAAAGCAGTGGAAGATGAAATTAATTCCCTGTATAAAGTGATTGATGATGCTAATTTAACTAAAATGGATCTGGAGAGTCAGATAGAGAGCATGAAAGAAGAACTAACTCTGCTGTCAAAGAATCACGAAGAAGTAAGTCCAGACTCGGGACACTGCAAAGCCCATGTGTGCCTGTTTCATCTGGCTAGTATCGTACATCTAGTGCAAAGCAAGCACTGAAAGCCTCCGCCTGCCATGTCTGGCTGGGGGGATTCTCCTGAAACCCCCTCCTATTTCTCTCTTCTCTGTTAACTTAAAGCACTAACCTCTGAGGCATGATCAAATTACTTAAATTTAAGCTTTAACTCTTTCTCATCTGATAAATATGACATGGAAGAGATGTCATCACTTCATTTCTTGCTAGACACCGCATGATGGTGACGGGGTTGCACAGTCACGTATATGGGCATCTCAACAGTGAGGTCTGATTCTCAGACAGAGATGTAAAGAGAAAACACATTTGCAGCTCCAGGCCTGCCACACTAATGCTGAGCATTAACCAGGTTCTTCCAAAAATACCCTGCTTGGCTTACCAAGCTGCACAGTTCACAAAACCGAGTCTCTCCTGAACAACACCACCACTGAAGCAAGCCACAGGGACAGGCAGCTAGAAGGGAAGCCCATTACTAGCCAATTTTGCAATACTTCCCCTCTTTCTCATTACATTCACCAGCACTCCTTGCATGAAGATGGTTTATTCCCTTCAGCGGGATCAGACCCAAATCAGCACCTTTGCTGATGGGGGCTCGAATATGGAGCTACTACTAATCCCACATTAGGCACAGCAAGCAATTGTGCTGATGCCTCAAAGGTAAAAGAGAGTTTGAATTGAGATGGCCCACGGAAGTGAGGCACTATCCTACCTTACATTCTTACGTGTTATTTCTCCAACCACAGGATTTCAGCAACATTGGCAGGCATATGGAGACTTGGCTTGCCGAGCTGAGGTTGCTTCATCCCCTCCCTGCTTTCATGAATCTAATCCCAAGGCTGGCATTTTGCAGAAAACAGTCAGTGGCTTCAGCACCACTGCACAGCATGAGAAAGATGGAAGTCCTTTTAGATGAGAGGGAAAACAGAAAATTGACAGAAATACACAAGATCCCCTTTAAACCTCCGGGTATTGCAATGATTGCTGTGAAACCAGAAAAGCTGGCACTGATGCTGTTCTCTGCCCATCTATATGGCATAAGGAGAACAACTCCTTTCCAACAGCCTCTCTTGCTCTGCATTTAGCCAGTGAGGAGTCCTTGCAGGGTGGAAGGATGCTCCTTTCTTTACCCATTGGGAGTACCTGAGCACTAGCAGAACCACCTCAGCACAGATCTGGTTTTCTCATGGCAGCAGCACCAGGGGAAGCTGCTCAAGAGAAGCCACAGAATAAAGGCTGGAAGCAACTATTGCAATTACTCCAGCTGAGCTCTGGCACAATAAAGTCCCAAGGACTTCCCTGAACTAATTCAAACCTTTCTTTCTTCCAGTGCCCCCACACAGAAATCCACGTCGAGTCCTTTGGAAGCTTTTGCGCACTTGGAGTGGGCACATTTTGAGGCTTTCATTCTTGCAGGTTCAGAAATCACGTAATTCCCATCCACTCCCAGTATCGTCACTGTCAGGGGTCATTGCTTACACACACAATTCCCAGATGCTTTTACACTACTTCTATTGCTTAGGCCAATAGCACATATAAACAGGTTGATGTAAAAGGATTGTGGTGCCAGACAGTTCAGATACATGCACAAATCTCATTTATTCATGTGTTCCTGGACACAATGTACAACCAATGGGCTACCTCTAAGTGTGCAATTCTGGACACACTAACTCTCTACTGCTTACATGTTTTTGGAGCCCATGTATGTAAAGAAGGAACAGAGTGCTGTCACAGAGTGCTCTTCATCTAACAACATGCACACGCATAAAAGCACACATGTGGCTCACACAAGCTGCGAGGCTGCAGAGCTCCTGCTGTTTTGCACAGCTCCTTGTCTCTCCCAGTAGATCCATGCCGATGTTACTGCATGGTGCAGCACAGAGGGAAGAGCAGGGTTTGATTTGCTGTAAGCTGTTCGTTCCTTGACCCAAAGTCCACACTTGCAGCTTTACTGGCAATATAGCTGTGGTGGGTTCGGGTCCCGGGTGCGCAGCATGTCAAGCTCTGACTGCTGGAGAAACTTGCCACTGTGGGAGGGCTGCTCCAGGCAGTGCATTGGTGCAGGGCTTCAGTGTCCCTCCACCAAGGGGAAAACCAATTCCAGTACCCCAGATCTGCAGCAAGACTCCCCACGCAGAAGCAAGGCAAATCCATATCTGAAAAAGAAACCTTCCAGTGCACTAAATCATTAATGTAGAGTCACCTTTCGGGACCAAATTTAATTACTCTCCCAGTGTTTGTGGCACTGAAAGAGCTCTTCCTTGAGCCTCTCTGAAGCTACCATTCAATTGTCCAGTTCACCTTCTTTTATGTCTGTTATTTTTGTTCAAGGATGTGAAGGTATTATACAAGCAGCTTGCTGGATCTCAGGTGGAAGAACTTGATGTTCCCCTGGGAAGTGGCCTGGACGACATACTGGAAAAAATCAGAATCCACTGGGAGAGAGACATTGAAAAGAATCGCGCTGAGACAGGTGCCCTGCTCCGTACCAAGGTAAGCACTCTATAACCCACTCCAACATTACAGGATTTGAAAAAAAACACAAAATCTGTCTGATACTCTGCAGTAACTTTGAGGGTTGGGTGTTTGGGTTTTTTCTTGCAACAAAAAAAGATGGTAAAAATCTAAAGGATTTTGGTCTAAGTCCATGGGAAAATACACTTATAAAATATCAGTGGCTTTCTTGGGATGCACAGAGTTAAGCAGCAGTGGAAACAGCCCTGCTGATATCACAGGTATCTGTGGGAGCCTTCTAAGGACTCTGAAATGTTGGCTAAGAAAAACAAATGTAATCAGCTGATACCTTCCGTGTAGGATAAGCCACAGTTGTTACACCCTTCTTACTAGGGCCGTTCCTCCACTGAACAATTTATAGGGGTCTATAAATCAAAAGGGCAAAACACATTGCTCTACACTAATTATGCAGCTACAGACTCCTTGCGGGTTTCTCCTTGAAATTGTTTCCTTTGGCAGCAGTGGGAAAACCGGATATTAACTTAGAAATGAAAAGTGATGATAATAGCCATTCCCTTTAAAATGGGGAATGGCTATTGCGTCCTTTCCCAATGCTGAGTCCGAAACAGCCTTTTAATGAAGCTTTTTCTCTGTCATGAAGGATCACTTATTTTCCAAAGTGGCTGGCTGAAGTAAGTATTTTTGCAGAGCTGAAGCATTAAGTTCAGTGGACAATCCTATATGTTAGTAGCCATTTCATTCCAAATTGGCTATTACAGCAGAGCATGGCGCAGCAAATCATAACTTCAGCTCTGCTATAGAAATATTTAGCAAAAATAGCACCCCCGCCCCCATTCCATGGTACAGAGCTGCCATGAGAAGAGTAGGGGGTAGTGAAGGCAAACAGCAAGAAAAAGAGCAAGAAATATGTTTGCAAAGATATATGCAAGCTCTGAGTAAGTGTTTATTTTGAAAATAAAGAAGAAAAATCCTGTGACAACAGTGATACCAAAGGTGCTAGGCAATGTACAAGAAGCTAACCAGAGGAGTTTATCCCAGAGGTCCCATCAAGTTTGTGAGCGTGCCAAACTGTTTACTAAGCAAAGTTTTCATAAGGCTGGTCTGCAGGGGCCTGATCTTCAGCTGATACAGCCCAAAGAAAGTCAGTGACACAGTAATAAACTATATGAGCCCAGAGAGTGCCTGCATACAAAGCATATGCAGCCTTGGAAAGCCAGAGCATCCTCAGTAGACTCCTAAGCTTTTCTCAGAAAATCTCTTCCTGGCCCACTGCCAGGTTTCAGCAAAATGAGCATTACTCTGATGGCACCAAATTCTTCAGTGTCCTCACTTTCCTGTCCTGTTTGTTCTGCCTCCTCCTGCGCAAACACACCCTCACAACTTTTTTCTTCCTATTTCTTTCATACCTTCACTGTCTGGTCTTTCAGCTGCTCAGAGGTATCATTTGGGGAGAAAACCGCCAGCTCATACTAGACTGATCATTGGATCCCACTATCATATCTGATACCTAAACCCTCCCTACTTGGCCATCTTAGTCTAAGCTCTTATTAGTTTAAGTTGTTCCTGTTTTGGTTTGTTTTTTTAACAGGAGGAGGAATCAGAATATCACAGATTTCTGGAAAGATCAGTTCTGGTTCTAAGCAGTTTCTGGTATGACATTCTAGGGGGTTTTGTCCCCAGATACACCTCTCATTACACCCAGATGATGCAGTTTTGTATCTCATACAGTTTTGCATCATCTCACACAGATCTATTCAGCTTATTGCTATTTATACAGATAACAAGAGTTCAGCTTTTTTTCCAACTAAGCTTGTGGACTTAAGTCATCTTATGTGGCTAAGTTGCACCACTTAGTTATCCACACTGAAAAATTTGCCCTTACTCTTTCGTGACATCAGAGGAGGAAGAGCCCTTCCCTCCTCTCCTTTGCTCTTCATTACTAGTTTCTTCAGTCTCTCTCCATGAGGTTTTCCTGGGTCCCTAGTATTTTAATTTCCTTTCTCTGTACCCACTTTCTGGCGTAGCTGTGACCAGGTGAGCCCAAGGTATTTCAATTGGTGGCCTAGCACTGACTTAGATGTCAGGGCAGAATTTTTGTTATTTTTCTGACTAATTCCCTTGCCTCATTTGCTTTGTCTTCTGACTAGACTTGCAGTCTTGGCTAGATTTTTTCATGGGTATTCAGGCACGAAAACATACGGATTTACATTCATACCTAATGGGGTTTCACATGGGACTTTTTTAGGTGAGTAAGTAACCTCAAAACTCGAGTCCATTGGTTTGACCTCTGCACTTTTTGTCCATAATGCTCAAAACCTTTCCCTGAATTGGCACAAGTGATTTAAACCCTTGTAAGGCATGCAAGCTGTTTAATGTTTTCCACTGACAAATGCTTTATTTAATGATGTGGTGCTGTTCACTCACGTAGTTTGATTCCACACATCCACCCCTGCTCATTGCTAGTCTGTATTGTGTTCTGCCATCCCTAAATCCTTCTCGTTCATGATTCATCCCCATGGCAGTAAAACTTGAGGCATCAAGCTGTTAAGCTTCCGCCATAATGGAACTAGACTTTAATCCTCCTCTTCATGTCCTGTCTCTTGACCAGCTGTTGATCCATGGCGATGCTCTGCCCGGAGGAGACAATTACACAGCTTCCTCTGTCATCCCCTATGCTAGATCTTGTACAAGGTTTTGAAAAGTCTTGTGAATGATGTAAATTGTTTCTCCCTTCTTTGCTAACACGTTCCCAGAACTCTTAAGAGCTTATCAAAGCCACTTTCCTTCTGCAGCTATCATGCTGATCAGACCCTGGATGTTGGTGTACGACCCCTAATCATCCTTTAATTATCTTGATTCCATGCAAAACAGACTAATGAGAGATTCTGCACTCTTGCACAATGCCTGGCTCAGAGCTGTACAGATGTGCTTGAAGTCCACACAAAATGATAGAGATTCTGGAGGATGATTTCATCTCCCCCCTCCATTAATCCAGCTGTTTGTGGACACCACAATTCAGTATGGCCTTTCCCTTCTGGAGCATCTCTGGAATGGGAAGAAGAGAGCCCCCAGAAAACACAAATTGCCTAGTGAAGAGGGCACAAAGACTACGCCTGCACTTCTCTACAGAAGGAACCTCGAAGCTGAGGCCAAGTGTCATGCCCAGCAGCACCCTCCACAGGGACTCTTGGGGCCACTCAGCTGGTAATCCTAGGAGGATGGGGAAACATTGTGTGTACCAAAAGCTTTTGAGCTCATCCAGTATGTGCTTACTTGCTGTGTCCTCCTCAGTATTTAGGGTCTGATGTGGCCACCTCTATCCACTCCATCTGCCTGTTCCATCATTCACATCACTAATGTTGGGTAGCTGTGACAACTTAGGGTAACTCCTGGATGAGTTTCAGCATCACCTGTGGTGAGGGCAAGTTGGATGTATACGTAGCATTCGGGCCACCAGCAGGGTAAATGTGAATGAGAGATGCCAGGCTTCAGGCAATGGGTGTAAGCTATAACTATAGATGCAAAGGCACCCTCTCTGCCCTATGCATCTTTTAAAAAGAGGCATTCATAGTCCTTATACCATAATAACGTGCAGACTACACTCTCAACGCAACTTAGGAGATACACATTACTCCAGAGTGGCAGGTCCATGAGCACTAGGCTGGGTTCACCAGGACTAGTGAGGTGGGATTATGTCTCTCTGAAGCACAAGCCCCTATAAAGTATTTCTGAAAAATACAGGCTCTGTGCAATTTGCTGGAAAGGAGGGTTTTGATGTTTGGATTGAATTTCAGCCCTCTGCAACGCAGGTTCCTAAATCCTAAGTTCTGTTTGAGACTTAACTGGCACTTAAATGACCTTTTGCTCCTGAGATGATTTCATTCGCAACGACCAAGGTGTGAGGTTCACATGATGGTACCAAAAAAAAATTATAGAAATAATTTCTGGTGCATGGTCCCAGATTTTTTTTAAATTTAATCTTACTTTTAAAATGAAAGAATGCATAATGAGAAAAAGAGGACAGGGTCAAGATGAATTTTCAGAGTGGAATGGAAGTATTTTGCATAGTTGAACTTTAGCATCAGCCAGAAGAAATGTAGGTTTTGACTGAAGAACTGTATTTGCTAGAGAGCCCAGAGCACTGGATTGAAAACCTTGATCTCAGCCTTCATTAAAAAGTATAGAAATTTTATTTTTACTAAGGTACCTTCTCCTTCACCTATTTTCAAGGAGCCTGAACTAAACACATATAAAAACCCACAAGCAACAAGACCAGGAAATTGCATGAGAATATCTTAATTCAATTAACAGAAGTTATTTTTCTGACCTCTGTGATATGACTTGCTCTCTGACTCATAGAATCCAACGTGAAAAATCATGGTGTGAATACTTCCGAAATCCAATAGACTAAGTGAAAACACTTAACTTCTAAAAAAATATTATAGTAGAGCTACAAAATGAAAAATTGCGGCAACATTTTCTTTTTATACGTAATTTTAAACGTACTAGTTTGAATGCTGAACAGCCTTTGCTGACATAGCTAAAATATATACGCTTATCTGTACAAGCCACTTTACAGTAAATGCATAGAAAATATGATAATTTTGACACTAAGAAATATCCAGAATTGTTCAACTGAGGGATTTAATATACAAGAATCAAACTTAAAGTCAGAATTGCCACAAACTGTGAAAATATTAAGTGTCAGTTTGGTATGTAAGGAAACAAAAACATCATTTGAGTAGGCTGAGATGACAGTCGCAATCTTTTACCAGCAACAGGCTGAAACGACGGCTGCCGTGCGAACCCAGGAGGAAGAGCTGGTGGAGGGCCTGAGAACTGAGTTTCATGAAACTGCCTGCAAAATACAGAGCTTGCAAGCAGAAACTGAATCTCTGAGAACCTTGGTAAGTAATGCTGGGTTTTCAATGGCTATATTTGGTGCAAATTCAACATGCCTTCTGAGGAAAACATTCCCATCTTGGGATGCAGACTTTAGAATAAATCGCATTTTCCAGCAGATACTGTTTCCAGACATTTCTGGGCTCTTCTTGATTGATGTGGTGCACCTAGTGTACCACATTTGACAACCGGGGCCCAAATTGCAATCTTCAGTGCCTTCATACTCAATGATAATTTCACCGAGATTGCTGGGTGGGTAGTACTTGACAATGTGAAGAATATCTGCACCTTGTAACCAAAGTAGTTCAACCTTTGTAATGATAATACACATTTTTCAAAGTAACTAAAGGAAGGAATTCTCAAAATATTACATCTCCACTTAAGCATATTCAATAGAGATATTGGCCAAACCTGAATAAAAAATCACTATGAAGCATATGAAAACTGACTGGTTTAATGTCTGCTGTCCTGCCCTTACAGAAGAGGGGTCTGGAGAACTCTTTATACGACGCCAAGCACTGGCACGACATCGAACTGCAGAACCTAGGCTCTGTCATTTCCAAGCTGGAGGCAGAGATGGGAGAAATCAAAGTAGAAACCGAGCAGCAGCAGCGGGATCGTGAAAATCTGCTGACCAGCAAACAACAGCTGGAGAAAGACATTGCTGCATATCACTGCCTTCTGGATGGAGAACAAAGCAGGTACTTGTCCCTAAAAGCAAGTGTGCCACAAGGATGGCGAACATGTGCTCCCCGGGAAGGGCTTGTGAGGTTGCTGGAAGCAGGAAGACTAGGGTGGTTCTCGTGTTTCGTAAGGCTGGGTGGTAGAAGGCGAGGTTTGGAGAAGCTGACAAAGGGGAATAATACCCCAAATCCAGTCATGCAGAGATTCCCAATGCATTGGAGACGGGTGGTTTCCAGCACTGCCGAGCAAGAATGAGGTTTAGGAATACACCAGTAGGTCTATGAGTTTCACTTCCCTGGAGATTTGAGGTGTGAGATTAAAAAGCTGCTACAGCATCTGGGGGCTACAGTAGTGGCTGCAAAGGAGCTGTGGTGGTGTTTCTTGCAATATGCCTTCCCTCTTCCTCCCACTACACAGTCCAAATATTAAAGCTGTGATCCTGGGGAAGCTCCATTACTAAGAACACAAGTTCTCCCCGAAATCCAAGGGCTCATAACATTTGTCCTCTGGGAATAACCTGTGAACGCCTTTACAGTGGCTGGGTTGTTTGGTTGGGCTTTTTTAAGATCCTTAATCACCATCAGTCATGGAACGTCTGAGAATCTGATCCACAGATTACAACTTGCTCTTCTGCTCAGGTCAGGGAGAAATTTTTTTATAATTGGATCCTGCTGAAGTTGATGAGATTTCACCAGCTGAACTGAGCATAGTACTTGGTTCAGCAATTTTCCTATTTGTAGTAGTGACCAATTTTTTAAATTTTTTTTTACTTTCAGCTGATTATGAAACTTCCAGCCCACAGAAGACCATTGCCATTAAAGCAAAAGAAGATGTCACTGCCAATTATATTCGTGGAAGCTGAAAACCCATCAAAGCAGCCTGCTTTATGCAGTTTGATTCAACAATCGAAGTAGGTTGTAGCTTGAACAACTTTATTAGACCCTCCTCATGCAATTGCTTTGCTTACAGATTTCAATTTACTCATGTTGTTAAAATTATAATAAAAATAAAGAATATCAGGGTTCTTGTTTGACTTTTTTTTTTCACTCCAGTATTTTTTCTGATAGCTGAAGGGGGTTGGGTTAAGAACATAGGCCCACTATGTTCCATAAGCCCATAGGCTTCCACTTCCCAGCAAGTACACTCTTTATAGTACAAATACATCAAGACTGAACTACCCCTCCACTGTGCACACAGCATCCATGTGGAAATGGCAGGCACTCTGGTGTGTCACAAGACCATCAGCTCACTAGGGTGAAATCTAATTTGAGTAACGCTGAAGCAGTTCAAGTGTGCTATTAACTCCATGCGATTAATTCTGCAATAGGTAAGCCAGCATAAGTACTAATGCAAGCATCCCAGCAGTACTTTTAATAAACATGTTTTTAACTCTAGACTAAAATTCTGGAAAAGTTGAAGGTGCAGGAAAGCAACAGCAGTTCTGTCTGCAGTCCAGGTCACACCCTTTTACTGTATACTGAGAGTCCTATCCGGGGTGTCAGCTTGTGCAAATGTGGTACTTTTTGATATATGGGTATATTTTTAGATTTGTTTTTATATGCTTGGCTTGCTTTTGATATCAACACCCCTTAATGCAGGTTGGCCAAACTTCTTTTGAACAGGCATCCGCATAGCATCAACATGTGAGTGACCCTAGGTAGTTTCTCTTATTTTGGTGTTATCATGATGAAAAAGACTTGTCATCTTTCACGTCTGACTTCCTTTTATATTTTAGATATTGATATCCTCACTGTACTGCATTTGCAGTATGGTCACATAAAGTGCCAAGGTGGATCCTGCATTTTCACAGGAACCTAATGAACCGTGATCCCTATCACATAAAATCTTAGGTAGATGGCAGGCTTTCCTTCGCAAGTCCCTGCACAGGAACGAAGCTGGCCATATGTGTGTTTGTTGGATTAGGACTTTACAGTCCCGACGGTTACACAGGGTGACAACACAGTTCGTTAAGTGGACTCCAAAGACTACTGAGAAATGGCGTATGTTAGAGAACATAATGGCATACAGCATATATGAGAGGTAGTCTGCAGATAACTTGATCTTTAATTGAAACAGTTTTAATGACTGATAAAATCAAATACACTCTGAATCCACTATACTTGATTCACCAGTGAATAACACGAATCAGCACACAAGGGTTGTCAGGCCTTTCCCTGCACATTCCCCCACACATGGAAAATCCTTCCCGATACAGTTACTTGACAAACAATTCCTCATTTAATCTCTGCAAAAATGCCATTTGACATGTACCACCTGCAAGATTTTGATCAAAATATTACTGGATTAAGAGATTACCCAACAACAACCAAAAAAGAAAGGCAGATGATGACAGATTCCCCTTTTTTCTCACAGAATGCAGGCTCCTCAGAGCAGCGATAACACCTTCTTACATATCAGTGCAGAACTTATCAAGCTGAGACTCCATCAAGAATAGTGATGTTGAGAGACTGTGCATAAACGGTGGTACAAGCGATGAGATGGCACAGACCCTCGGGCTGTTGTTAACTAGATGCTATCTAGGAACGGTCACTTTTTGACAATAGTGAAATATAACCTCCCCCTCACTCTTGACACATAAGAGACAACAGTTTCTCTAAGATTTCAGCAAGAAGAGGGAATTTACAAATGATTTGTGTATTTCTTCATAGCAGCCCCCTGATAAGTTTTCAGGTGTTCTTTCTCTCTCACGTGTGCTATAATTATAGACAGCAGCTTCCATAAAGAATCAAATTAATCATACAGCACAAAAATATACAGTGCGACATCAGATCTCTTCATTATTTTCTAGTGATGCTTCAGGTACGAAAAAACATTGCTGGCTATCCCACTGAAACTGTTCTTTATGTCACTGACAGATAAACCTGGTGAAATTATGAGTCTACAATCATACTGTGATGTGAAAGGAAGGATTTTTTAAAGATTCTTATATGCCATTGCAAGTTCTTGTTCCAGCAAAACCTGGATCGTAAGTTCAAAAGATCCAGCATATTTCATAAAAATTAGATTAGATTCCTACTGAGATGTTTATTCATTGGAATGGAAATAGTGTCTTGCAAAATCATCAAGGTAATCCAGTATGGGGAAAAGGCTGGAAAAGAAGGAAGCATCTAAGCATAAATAATGAATTTCCAGTAGCTTTTCTCTCTATCCCTAGCAAAGACCAAAAGCCACCAAAAGATTATTTTTGCAAATAGCTCATCAGAAGCCAAATGTAGCACATCTGGGCCTTCTAAAACAAAGTGCCTTCCTACTAACGGTCTTGTGAAGAAATCTCTACTTTTACACAGATTGCCACTAGCTACCTAGCTAGCTGCGAAGCCCCTCCAGCATGCCTTGCCAACCTGAACACTACCTAAGTGTTAATGGTCTTCACCATCCCGGCAAGATGGGAGATTGAGACCATGAAAGACTAACGGCTTTCACGACTATTTGTCAGTGCTAAGGTTCATAAACTGATTTATCTTTATATTTATCCTCTAGTTTAGCAGTTGCTATATTAAATACATGTTAACACATTTCCAACTGGTTTTCCTAAGAAAACCAAAACCAGATTTTATCTCCTACTACAGTATGTATCTCACACCCGTATTTCCACGTAGGCATTTGTAACATCTGCTGTTAGGAGGACTCAGGATGCAGTCAGAGGGTACAGAAAACACAATCTAACAGCCAGCTGCTGCATAAAAGGGTATTTCTACTCCCCCTCACTTGCTATGCCTTCCCATCACCCTGTTTTGTGTTAGCACCAACACCTGTCTGATGTCTCAGGAGACAGTTCAGGAAGCAAAATCAGCAGAAAATTAGCCCTGCAAAATGCAGGGAAACTTTCCTGCCACTCAGCTCCCTGAATCAGGCCACTGCAGGGTCAGACACGTACCAGTAGCAGCACAGGGACCGAGTGGGGAGAGACTAGTCAGGGCTGTAAAACACAGCTGCCCCCCTTGGCAACAGCTAGTCACTAGGTTGGGTTAGCTGTACTGTCAAACCACATGCATACTTCATCTTCCTCCTCAGCCAGGCGCAGCCTCTTCGGCACCACAGCTTAAACACATGCTGCTGCATCCTCAGGGAAAGTGCCAGCCCCATGGCAGCCCATGCTTCATTTCAGATTTCACACTGAGTAGCAGCATACCCCACCAGCTAGAAACTGGTACTCTGGCCTATCATCCTACTGTTTACATTTTAGCATAAGCATTAATATACTATTTCTATGATTAAAAAATTATTTTTAAGGTGACTTCAAGCTGGTATTGTGTAAAATTTAGTATTTCAACAAAACAGCACGCACTGCTGCCACCACTGCCTGCTTTCAGCTGGCAGTTGCTGGTGGAGAAAGGGACACGGTAACACTTCTGGCTGTAGAGGTCTGAAATTACAGCAAAGTCTTAGTGCCCCAAAGCCGATAGGAAGGTTAAACTCCTGAAGAGAACCAGGGCCCATGCTGTGGCAAGGACTCCACCAGAACCCTTCTGCAAGCTGCTCTGCACCTACAGGCACCTTCTCCAATTTCCTTAAGCAGGCGTCTGCCTAAGAGTTATCGAATGAAGTGTTCCCCCGCTTGTGCTCTGCAAATGTCAAAGCAGTTTGCAGTGCTATCAATCACCTTCATGTCGCAGAACAGAGATAATCAGGTACGAAGAAACAAGGGTAAGACAAAACACGGGGTGACTGGAAATAGAAGTCTGCTCCTAACCCTTGCCCAGGATTTGCATCATCACCCACAACTCACTTCGGCTTTCCTTTTTCCAGTTTCCCCACATAAATAGCGGCTGCTGCATCATTTCCCCTACATGCAGTAGCGCTTCATTCCTCCATCTTTATAAAAGGCACCAAGAAGGACAGGGAACAGCATCATGGCAAGACTCATCATAGCTAGAAGATGGAGACGAGAGGTGGACGGACACCACTGTATGCCACAGCAGGCATGCTGTAGCGTGCACGGCTAACGTGGGGGAGGAAGGAGACAAAGTCCTTGGAGTCCTCCAGGTAAACATGCACCTGAGCAGAGGCATTCAGAGCACTGCGTCTTGCCAAAGGTTGGTCACACAGGACAGTGACATGTAGTACAAAAGAAAGCCGTCTGCTGAGCTCATGCTTCCGTCACAGCGATGTGGCATTCTGGATATATTCCTTGCATTACAAACATTGCTTCTGCCAGTCCATGCCCGCAAGCCATTCTTCAGCCAGATGTCCTCTGCATAAGTATTGAGGATTGCTGAATTTGAGAGAGGAAAAGAAAAAACAGAAAAACTGACCTTTTTTTCCTGCATCTAACATTTTACAAAGCAACAATCTTAACCATAAAAGCTAAAGCAATGCATTCACAGAGAACTAAAAATGCTGTGCATCAGCACATTTTCACAATTTCACATAAAAATAAAACCAGAGGTGGGAGGCAAATCCAAGCATAACTGCATAACTAATACTTCCTTTAAAGTGCCAACTGAGACATGTCTTTAAATCTGGATCTAAGCCTTCCAAGGCCTAAAAAGTTGCTGCTGTTTTCCATGATTTCCACTGAGTCTGTTCCAGATATAACAGCCGAGATGTTTCTTGGTACTCTGCTCCTGACAGGTACTAAGTTTCTAATCCAGAGTTGGTCATTCCAGCCTTGCAGTACTGTGTTTGCAAGGGACAAGTGACGCAGGCACTAAAAACAGCAAAAAGGCATCAGGTTCGCAGTCGTCAGCCTGATACTAAGGGTTATCCATAATAATGCAATAAAAATATTTTACCAGCTGCTGAAATTCAAAAAAAGTGTAGCTCAGAATCAGACACCGCACTGTACTTAATGCCCGTTGTTAGCTTACCTACCACAAAAGCTGAGGGATACAAATTGTCTGCTTAGTTGCATATTATTATCAGTGCTGAGGCTGCAAGTCACAGCATGGTACAGTGCGGAGGTATGTCAGCTTCCTGGGCAATAATGGAGTACAAACGCAAGGGAAGACAGCGCTTGACAAAAGGAACGTCAAACACTCTTTCACGCTGAGCTGTCCTGTGTCACACCTTCCATGCGACCTTCTATCCACTGAAGGGAGTAGGAGAGGAGCCCGGGTACACCAAGGAGGCACAGAAAATGAGACTTGGCTACCGAATTTGCTTTCTACATCAGTAATTATTCTATCACGAAATAGAAAGAGTCACTGATCACGCGGCATTCTCGGTGTTACCAGATGAACTGTTGTCCTTGCAGTTGTTAGTTCTCAGGGCCTGCTCTATGGGGGATCAAATCCTGTAAGTGCACAGAACGTCAAGGGTCGGTGAGAAATATAGGAAGAACGCAGCATGACAGACATAAAAAGTGGATTGTAACAAATCTCCCAAATGCAGAACATTTGACTGTAGAGATTCAGTTACGGCTACAAAACGCTTCACGAAGACATAGAGTATTTAACCTCTTTCTGCAATATGACAATGGCACCTCCCCCGTTTCTTCAGAGAAGCCGAGAATTATGGATGGAAAACACTAAATAACAGTATTTTCATGGACACAGATTAAAGAGACTGTCAAACACTCTCCAAAGTCCAGAAAAACTTTTCATTTATATCTTAATATACACACATGTACATAATGATTTCAAGAGAAAATATTACAAAGCATAAAATAATACTAAATAAATCAAGAATACAAACACGCTTGCTTTTATATTATTACAATACAAACCAATGCTTATTTGACAGGTAATTCTCGTTTGGGCTCACACTTTAGCAGCGGGAACATCTATCTCCTTTTGGTGGCTGACCAACAAAGTCAGTCATCAGAAACAATGTTTCATGTAATTATTTATGACTCATGACAGCCTGAGGCTGTTTTTCAAGATGTCCTGCCTCAAGACTTTCGAGAATGCATTTTGAAGCCACGGTGAACTTTCTAAACAGCGGTGGTTTGGTTTTCCAGAGCTAAAGGTCACTACAATACACAAAGCTAGTGGCGACAGCCTGCAGACAGCCCCTGTGAAGGTTGTTTCCCAGCAGATACTTCGCCACGGGTCGGGAAGGCAGCTAGGAAGTTCACGCCGGCACGTCCGGACATCCCAGACAGAGCGGCGTTTCAAGCCTTACTCACGCAACCACACCACTTCCCAGCTGAAAGCTCAATTACTTCCTCGCATCCTTGACCACGACAGTGTAAGCGCACGGCCCTTTCCCGGGGGGGGGGGGGGCGGGAAGAGCCTTAGTCGTCTCGGCCCACACTAAGAGCGAAGGCCACTTTGCCTCCAGGGTGGGGAGCGGGGCACCAACCCGGCCGGCCCAGAAGCCCCCGGAGCCGGGAGGCGTGGCTGAACGCAGGGGCCGCTCCAGCGGCCCTCTCGGCCTCCTCGGAAGCGGGTCCCACGGCGCTCCGTGGGGACAGCCCCCCCCCGCCCCGCCCGGGCCCGCCTTCCCCCGCCGGCTCGGCCAATCCCCAGACGCCCCGCCGTCTCCCCGCCCGTCGCGCATTCTCACGCCGCGACGTCAGGCGACTTGCCCCTAGAGACTTCTGACTGGCCGGCAGGCACTTCCTTCCCGGCCGCTCATTGGCTGGGGCGCCGGGGCGCATGCGCGGGAGGGATCGGAAGGCTCCGCCCCCTCCCTCCTCAGCCCGGCCCCGCGGCGGGGCGCCTCCCCCCCCCCTCTCCCTCCCC